>NC_142117.1:8225781-8536875 GCF_056152115.1 Neolamprologus brichardi | reverse complement strand
TCTCTCTCCTCCAAGTCTCTGTTAGTACATGACTTAATAATTGATCAACAAATTGATTTACTCTGCCTTACAGAAACCTGGTTGCAGCAGGATGATTATGTTAGTTTAAATGAATCAACACCCCCGAGTCATTCTAACTACCAGAAATCTCGAAGCACAGGTCGAGGGGGCGGTTTGGCAGCAATTTTTCACACCAGTCTATTAATTAATGAAAGACCAAGACAGACTTTTAATTCATTTGAAAGCCTGATGCTTAACATTGTCCACCCCAGCTGTGAAACTCAGAAACCAGTCTTACTTGTTATCATCTATCGTCCACCTGGGCCTTACACAGAGTTTATGTCTGATTTCTCAGACTTTATATCTAATTTAGTTCTGAGCTCAGATAAAATAATTATTGTGGGTGATTTTAACATCCATGTTGATGCTAAAAATGACAGCCTCAACATGGCATTTAATCTGTTGTTAGACTCAATTGGTTTCTCTCAAAATGTAAAAGAACCCACCCACCACTTTAATCACACTCTAGATCTTGTTTTAACATATGGCATAGAAACTGAACATTTAACAGTGTTTCCTGAAAACCCTCTCCTGTCTGATCATTTCTTGATAACATTTACATTTACAATAATTAATTACGCAGCAGTGGAGAGTGGACTTTATCAAAGTAGATGTCTTTCTGAAAGCGCTGTAACTAAGTTTAAGAATATAATCCAGCCACTGTTATCATCGTCAATGCCCTGTACCAACACAGAGCAGAGCAGCTATCTGAACGCTACCCCAACAGAGGTCGATTATCTTGTTAATAATTTCACCTCCTCACTACGTACGACTCTGGATACTGTAGCTCCGGTGAAAACTAAGGTCTCTAATCAGAAGTACCTGACCCCGTGGTATAATTCTCAAACACGTACCCTAAAGCAGATGACTCGTAATCTGGAGAGGAAATGGCGTGTCACAAATTTAGAGGATCATCATTTAGCCTGGAGAAATAGTTTGTTGCTTTATAAGAAAGCCCTCCGCAAAGCCAGAACAGCTTACTACTCATCACTGATTGAAGAAAATAAGAACAACCCCAGGTTTCTCTTCAGCACTGTAGCCAGGCTGACAAAAAGTCAGAGCTCTTTTGAGCCAACCATCCCTTTAACGTTAACTAGTGATGACTTCATGAACTTCTTCACAAATAAAATTTTTATCATTAGAGAAAAAATTACCAATAATCATCCCACAGATGTAATATTATCTACAGCTACTCTTAGTTCCATTGATGTTAAGTTAGACTCTTTTTCTCCAATCGATCTTTCTGAGTTAACTTCAATAATTACTTCCTCCAAACCATCAACGTGTCTTTTAGACCCCATTCCTACAAATCTGCTCAAAGAAGTCCTGCCATTGATTAATTCTTCGATCTTATATATGATCAACCTATCTCTAATAATCGGCTATGTACCACAGGCCTTCAAGGTGGCTGCAGTTAAACCTTTACTCAAAAAGCCATCTCTAGACCCAGCAGTCTTAGCTAATTATAGGCCAATCTCCAACCTTCCTTTCATATCAAAAATCCTTGAAAGAGTAGTTGTCAAACAGCTAACAGATCATCTGCAGAGGAATGGTTTATTTGAAGAGTTTCAGTCAGGTTTCAGAGTTCATCACAGCACAGAAACAGCTTTAGTGAAGGTTACAAATGATCTTCTTATGGCCTCTGACAGTGGACTCATCTCTGTGCTTGTCCTTCTTGACCTTAGTGCAGCATTCGATACTGTTGACCATAATATCCTGTTAGAGCGATTAGAACATGCTGTAGGTATTACAGGTATTGCACTGCAGTGGTTTGTATCATATCTATCTAATAGACTCCAATTTGTGCATGTAAATGGAGAGTCCTCTTCACACACTGAGGTTAATTATGGAGTTCCACAGGGTTCAGTGCTAGGACCAATTCTGTTTACATTATACATGCTTCCCCTAGGCAGCATCATTAGAAGACATAGCATACATTTTCACTGCTATGCAGATGACACCCAGCTCTATCTGTCCATGAAGCCAGATAACACACACCAATTAGTTAAACTGCAGGAATGTCTTAAAGACATAAAGACTTGGATGGCCACTAACTTTCTGCTTCTTAACTCAGATAAAACTGAGGTCATTGTACTCGGCGCTGAAAAGCTTAGAAATATGGTATCTAACCAGATTCTTACTCTGGATGGCATTACCTTGGCCTCCAGTAACACTGTGAGGAACCTTGGAGTCATTTTTGACCAGGATATGTCCTTCAACGCACATATTAAACAAATATGTAAGACTGCGTTCTTCCATTTGCGCAACATCTCTAAAATTAGAAATATCCTGTCTCAGAGTGATGCTGAAAAACTAGTTCATGCATTTATTACTTCCAGGCTGGACTACTGCAATTCATTATTATCAGGATGTCCAAAAAACTCACTGAAAAGCCTTCAGTTAATCCAAAATGCTGCAGCAAGAGTACTGACAGGGACTAGAAAGAGAGAGCATATTTCTCCTGTTTTGGCTTCCCTTCATTGGCTTCCTGTTAAATCCAGAATTGAATTCAAAATCCTGCTCCTCACATACAAGGTCTTAAATAATCAGGCCCCATCTTATCTTAATGACCTTGTAGTACCATATTACCCTATTAGAGCACTTCGCTCCCACTCTGCAGGCCTACTTGTTGTTCCTAGAGTATTTAAAAGTAGAATGGGAGGGAGAGCCTTCAGTTTTCAGGCCCCTCTTCTGTGGAACCAGCTTCCAGTTTGGATTCGGGAGACAGACACTATCTCTACTTTTAAGATTAGGCTTAAAACTTTCCTTTTTGCTAAAGCATATAGTTAGGGCTGGACCAGGTGACCCTGAATCCTCCCTTAGTTATGCTGCAATAGATGTAGGCTGCCGGGGGATTCCCATGATGCATTGAGTTTTTCCTTTCCAGTGACCTTTCTCACTCACTATGTGTTAATAGACCTCTCTGTATTGAATCATATCTGTTATTAATCTCTGTCTCTCTTCCACAGCATGTCTTTTATCCTGTCTTCCTTCTCTCACCCCAACCGGTCGCAGCAGATGGCCGCCCCTCCCTGAGCCTGGTTCTGCCGGAGGTTTCTTCCTGTTAAAAGGGAGTTTTTCCTTCCCACTGTCGCCAAAGTGCTTGCTCATAGGGGGTCATATGATTGTTGGGCTTTTCTCTGTATCTATGAAGCGCCTTGAGGCGACATTTGTTGTGATTTGGCGCTATATAAATAAAATTGAATTGAATTGAATTGAATTTAGAACGACGCAATTTTTTAGTCTCACAGTCAATGAGACTAAACACCTGAATTCAGAGATAAGACTTTAGTCACTACAGTGTATGTCTGTGATAAACTGTAACTTAAACTTCGATATTTCCATCATTGGTTTTATTTAACCAAGGCGTATCTACCACTATGATGGTGAACCTGTTCCACACAACATTGAGCCGTAAAGTCAAATTTCAGAACTTGCCTGTTTTTATAATTTGGCTTCAGTGAGAGTTGTAGATAGGTCATTTAGGATCAGTAAAAATTGACATTAAATTGACATTTTTTAAAAAAAATTCCACTGTAAGAATGTCAGGTGACTAGTGGACATATTTATAAACTCTGAATATTCAAACTGTTAGCATAATAATGTCAGCATTAAGCTCAGTGTGGCTTAACATTAGGAATATAAACAAATCATAATCAGCTTCATGGCTGACACGATTTGGACTTTTTCTAAATATTTCTTCTAGTTCAGTTCAATTCAATTTTTATTTATATACCACACAATTATAACAACAGTTGCCTCAAGTGCTTTATATTATAAGATACAGATAAGACCCAAACAATCAGGGGATTAAGCAAGCATTTGGCGACAGTGGAAAGAAAAAAAACTCTCTTTTAATGGGAAGAAACTTCCAGCCGAACGATGGGAGGGGCGGCCATATGTGACAGGTGGGGTTGAGGGGAGGGAGACAGGATAAAACACACGATGTGGTAGAGAGCCAGAGATTAATAATAACTAAAGATTAAGAATGATGTGGCAATTGATACCGAGTGATGTGTAAACACGTAGAAAGGGAAAAAGGTGAGTGAAAAAGAAACACTCAGTGGATCGTGGTAAGCCCCCAGCAACCTAGGCGTATTGCAGTATAATTAAGGGAGGATTCAGGGTCACCTGATCCAGCTCTAAATATATGCTTTATTAAAAAGGACATCTTTAAGCCGAATCGAAGTAAAGAGCTTGTCTGTCTCTAGAATGCAAACTGGGAGCTGGTTCCACAGAAGTGGAGCCGAAAAGCTGAAGGCTTTGCCTCCCGTTCTACTTTTAAATATCCTGGGCACCACAAATAAACCTGCAGTCTAAGCGCGAAGTGTTCAAACGGAGTGATACAGGACTGTGAGGTCTGTGTGGCCTGATTATTCAAGGCCTTGTACATGTGGACTTATGAGAAAGAGGAAAATGAAACAGCATTTTACTATGACATTCTGCACTTACTCTGCAATGCTGAAAAGCCTGACAAATACCAACTTAAATAACTTCAGGCTCTAACATTTATCTCTTTTCTTAAATGTTTATCAAGCTTGGGGTCACAGGCTACGCCCCTGACAGGGCATCCCAGGGCTAACACAATAAGATGATCAGGATATAACATCAATCAGACATTTTCCATACAAACTGTTTCTTGATTTGCTACTGAGATAATATTACTGAAACTGAACAGTCATGGTTCATTACCGTTGCCTACCACAGATGATGTATTTCATCTGCTATTAGAGCTGGGAAGTGTTGGCTAAGTGGATGTTGAACTGTAATTCAGACACTAGGTTTCTAATTAGATGTGCTATTAAACTGCCATTGGATTTTATGGACCGCAGTAAGATTGGGTGTTGAGTTATCCCAGCTAAATGATCGTTTTCTCTCAGATCCAAGTGTCGTCACTGGGATCCTGAGGATGGCGGTTTGGGATGAAGGGAGTGGCCCAGCTGTCCATCACAGAGTCGTGCCTGAGCTGTTGGACAATGGGTGGGGAAGGGCGGGGCCAGCAGTCACCATCAGTCACCATCAGCCACACCCGTCGAGCTGCTGTTTGGTCTTCTGATGGACTCCGCTGAGTCAATGACTGTCAGTCCACGTCTCCACCTCCCTCCTCCTCCTGACTCTTCCTCTCTTTATCTTTCCCACTCCTCTGTCGAGTCAATAAAGCAATCAGGGGCTCAATCATAGACTGTCTTAGTCAAGCAGTGTGTTTGACTGAGGACCTGAATGAATGCTAAACCCTTCAGTTTAGTAGTTTACAGTCTCCGGAGCTGTCAGACTGATTTGCGGTTGGATCGTTTAGGCTAGCTCTGTGTCACACTTTGTTGCAGTGGCTGTTCTCAGGGTCAGAGAAATCAGATCAGCACCCCAGGGACGTGCATGTACAGTAGAGCCCTTAAACGTGTCCCGAAATTCCTCAAGGAATGCCCTGAAAGAAAAGAGCATGTATCACTATAGATGAGTAGCAGGCTGTTGCAGAGGCCACTGAATAGCCACAAGGCCTTGGGGCAACTTCTCCCCAAGCAGGTCAGAGGTCACGACAGTCAATCACAGAGCGACTCTTTCCCCCCTCCTTTCTCTGACATCCTTTGTGGCCATTCATAAAAAAAACTCTCTTCATGAACTAGCAGTGAATAGGCTTCCAGCTGCAGAGGACAGGAACAGACACAGGAAAAAAGGCAGAGGGCAGGATAAGAGGGGGCTCAGGAGTGGAGGGAGGCGTCTCTTCTCACTGTTATTGAAATGGACGAAGGAAACAAAACCTGCCACTATAGGTAAAAGATGGAGAGACAGTAGAGCGGGGTTGTCAAACATAAGGCCTGGGGGTCAGAATCAGCCTGGCAAAGACTCCAATTCGGGTCACTGGACGGCTTTGAAGAAGGATGGAGATTTTGGACTTTAAACTGTACTCTCATAAGTGCCACAGCTTTTTCTACTGATAAAGACCTCCTCCATGCCCATTTACACTACACCAAAGTAATTTTAAGCTCAAACAGTCATGCTGAGAGGCCTTCATTTTCTACACCAGGATTTCGTTATCGTGTGTAAAAAGTGAGAAGTGCTGTTGGAATTGCACTTCTTTATCTTGTATTAAAATATCTCAAGAATTAATTGTGCAGTAAAAACTTCTTTTCATTGACAGACAGGGAAGCTTTGCCCATCCAACCCACTGAAGATTAAAGTGAGCTGTATGTGGCCCACAATGTAAAATGAGTTTGACATCCCTGCTGTAGAGGAATAAAGGAGCAGCGACAGGCAGTACATCAGCTAGGCAGGCTATATAACTGGCAGAGACGAGCTAAACGCCCAAATGAGGAGCATTGATGAATGGATGCTTTGATGGCAAAGTGGAAAGAAAAAAAAGCACCAAATAAAATCAATTCTTGGGTTTTTATCTTGAAAGACTGCACAAGGAAGAATTGTAGACATGCCTGAGCCTGCTGATGTATTTAATCTTTTATCATGTAATCATGTGTGTGTGCTTTTTGCTTGACGGACGCCGTGATGTCTGCTGATAACGTGGGTATTTTTGTGCCTCAGTTCCAGTTCGGGGTGGGCCTGACCATCGCAGTGACACTGGCGACCTTGGTGTCTCTGAGCCGCCTCTACACTGGCATGCACTCGGTTTTGGTGAGCTATTCTCTCAACTCACACACACACATGCACACATACCACAGTATAAAACATTAAAGCTCAACACGGGATTCATTATTCATTGTGTCTGGTTAAGTTGTCTGGCTGAGGCTTTGATCCAAGACTCAAAATTCAGCAGGCACTTCATGCTGCCTTCGTTTAAATGGGAAGCATCAGCACTTATGACTCATGCAGTTCTTTTTTTATCACGTTTATTAAGACCATAGCCATTTAAAATGTGGGATTACGGGAAATATGCTCATCTGCTTTCTTGCTTGCGAGAAAATTCCCAAAACATCTGACTCTAATATCCAGTCACGCTGAGACTGAATGGTAGTTGGCGTCTTTTATGGTTTCGAGTGGCGTATGTCGCGCTGGTCAGTCACACAGAGGCCACACTATTCAGATTTGTGCACAGCACCATAGTAAAATTTGATCTTTATTTACAGTGGAGTACAAGAAGGTTAAATTACTCATCGTCCACTGTTACAACACCATACCTCCTCATAAATGCACCTTGTAAATCATAAATAATATATACGCCTGGTCAGGTTTTATATGATCTAACCTATGCCTGCAATCGATAAATCTTTAATAATTCCTTTGCAACTCTTTGCAGTGTAGAGCACACACTTTCACTTTCTGCCCAAACACATCTCATTCCAGACATTCCTGAATGAAAAAGCATCGGTGTGCACACAGTCAGATTTACTCTGAGTCAGACCTGTCTCCACAATTCTGTCCTCTGAAACATCACAGAGGACACAAACAGAGGTTTACTTGCTTAGGTTGTAAGAAGTGTACACAAAGTCTTGAATGAGAGGTTATGAATGAGACTCATAGCCCATAGCAGAACAAATCACGGGATTCAACAAATATTAACACACATGAGAGGGCAAAAGGTGCCTTCTTTTGATATTAAAGTCTATTATTAATTACCAGGTCAGATCAGGAGGAACTGGTGTATTACAGTGTGTATTTTTCTCCACCTCAGACAGACGAGTTGTTATACAGGAGCTTTCCTCAGACTGAGACCTGGACTCCTTTAAAGCTGTCAGACATGTTGATTTTAGTGTTGGTAAAAGTCTGTGTTTACTAAAGTTTGGATTTTCCTGTCATTTTTCTGCATAAATTCAAAGTAAATATTGTTATATTGTATCACTGTAGTGCACGTGAATGGCTACAGTAAATCAACATAAACAGATTTTTATCCAAAATGACCAAAACCGGCCTGTAGTAGTACATTGTGTTCCTGTTTGAAACACATCAGGAGAGCTAACTGAGCGCTAACAATGGGTCATATTTTCAGAGTAGACACAAAAGTGATAAGTCTTCTTATCTGAGTTTTGTCAAGATAAAAAATACCTGTACCTTTCTGTTTTATTCCTGATGCATTCGTTGTACAACGCCAAAACTTAAAAAAACATTTGGTGGAACACTGTGTAAAATTTAAATACAAACATGCAATGATTTATAGACCTCATGATCTCACATAAGCGCCTTGAGGCGACATTTGTTGTGATTTGGCGCTATATAAATAAAATTGAATTGAATTGAATTGAATTGAATATTTCCTTCACAATAGAACGCAAAAAGCATTTCAAATGTTTAAACTGAGAAAAATGTGAAAAATAGTGGTTCACTTTGAATTTAAGGGCACCAAGACATCTCAAGTTAGGGCAGGGACCGTGTTTGCATAGTGCATTCTAGCTGCGCAACAGTCCTGGGCTGCATTTCTCATTTCATATGGATTGATGCCAAATGTTACAGGCAAGTCAATTATGCACACACACTCTAAAACAAAGCCATGCTGTTATAATAGATGCAGCATATGATTTATCATTGTCTTGCTGAAATATGCAAGACCCTTCCTGAAAAAAACATTGTCTGGAGGGGAGAATGCGCTGCTCTAAAACCTGCATTTACCTTTGAAGACTGATGGTGCCTTTCCAGACGTGCAAGCTGCCACTTCTCTAGGCAGTAATGCACATCCATCCGATCAGAGCTTTTTAACTGAGTGCTGATAACGAGCCAGATGATCCTGTGTTTTCCAAAAAAGAATATCACATTTCAATTTCTCTGACCACAGAGCAGTTTTCCTCTTTGCCTCAGTCTATTTTAAATAATGTTTTCGTCCAGAGAAGACTTGTGTTCCAGAGCGCATGCATTGATTTCTACGACAGAATCTTGACTGTTTTTAGTGCAGTGCTGTGTGAGGATGATGCATGCCTGATGAAAACAGGCAGCCAATATTGATTTTCCACCTTGTCCCTTGCACACAGAGATTTCTCCAGAATCTTTAGATGATTTTATGACTGTAAATGATGAGATATTTAAAGTCTGACGAACAGTATTCTGAAATTTGCAGTTTTCTGCAGATTGGTGAAACTCTGTCTCTCTAAGCTGCTCTTGTTATAACCAATCGCGTTACTGAGCAGTTTCCAAGTAACCTAATTAGTTGCAAAATATTCCTACAGCTGTTTCATTTTATTCCCAATTTTTCAGAAACATGTTGCTGCTATCAAATTCAACATGAGCTAGTATTTTCTTGAAATAGTGAAATGTCACAGTTCAAACATTTGATATGTTTCTTGTGGTCTTTTGTGAATAAAATGCGGGTAGATGAGATATGCAGATGCATTGCAGCATCCCATTTTTTTTTAGGAATTTCGTTTATAAGTGATTTTTCTTTTTCTGCCTCCAGGATGTTATCTGTGGGATCTTGATCTCTGCCGTGCTGTTAGGGGGCACCTATCCCTACTGGGAAACAATGGACCACTTCCAGCTCAACAGCCCCATCTCCCCCATTGTAGTGCTGGTACTGTTCTACTTCCTCTGCTACATATACCCAGAGCTGGACCATTACAGCACCACACGGGGGGATACGACCACCATTCTGGGAACGTGTGCCGGGGCCTCAGCGGGGTACTGGGTGAATCAGCAGCTGGGGCAGACGTTTGAGCCTGAGGGCATGTTGCCTGTACCTTTGCCCACGCTGACAGCGAGCGCACTAGCGCTAGGCATTGGCCGCTTCTTGGTGGGGGCTGTAATACTGCTGGCAACTCGGCAGATAGCGAAAACGGTGAGCCTGCACATGTTGTATTCATGGTACAAAGTACCAAAAAGTGACAACAATGCCAGGAGGAGGAAAGAGATTGAAGTGCCTTCTAAGTTTGCCACATATACATCTGTTGGGCTGGTTAATTCTATACTAGCCAACAGAATTTTCCTTTTTTTGGGACTGTTATGACCTGACTGATCAATATGATCTGAACAAAACCGAACCTCATATTTATCTCAATGTTCTTAAAATGATCATTTTTTTTTGTAATACGTTGCAAGATTTTCAGAAAAAGTCCTCAGAGGGAATGATTCACAACTGTGTACTTGTGACTGACCTGTAACTGAGTTGAAAGAAAATAAAACATTTTGCTTAAATAAAATTTCGTGTTTAAAAGCTTGGTTTCACATGCTGAACACGTCGTTTCCATTTCAGAGCACACAGGTCCAAGTTTCTTGTTACTTTTGCAGTTGGGAGAACCACACCTTAAACCTGATTTGCTCATACCAAATCCAGTATAACTGAATCCTGACAAGTTAATTTCAGCCGAACCCGCCTTTGTCCTCTCAGCAGGTTAGAGCATGTTACACCATGCTGGCCTGCTTACTTTGTCTAGTGCAGGAATGAAGCAGTTAAGCTCCCTTTGCTACAGTAGAGTTTAAAAGAATGTGAGAGCACTTGTCAGACTTCATGTACAGTGCAGATTGATGTCTGCGTGACTTGTTTTCTTACAGGAGTCCACTGGCTTCACAAATTTCTTTCATTTGCTAGTAATGTATAAACAGGTGCAGATGACATGTGGAAAAAACAAAGATTCAGAGCACTCAAGTCACAAGTTTGAATGGCTTTAATTGTGTCTGAAGGCAAAACCCTTTTAGACTTGTATCAAAGGATAAAGAAATGAAGCACCTGAGCATTAGCCTCTTTAATACAGTGATGCTGGAATATTAACTGAACATTGCATTTATCACCCAGCTTACACCAAGTCCACAAAATCTCAGATGGCACCGTTTTGTCTCAGTGATTCAGATCTTATTGAAAGCAGCCACATCCACAGACTGAACATATTCCTCGAAGGCGGTGATGGCTTCCTCCAACATATCAGTGCCCACTTTATCGTCCTCCACCACACATCCTATCTGGAGCTTCTTGATGCCGTAACCCACTGGCACCAGCTTGGACTGCCCCCACAGCAGCCCGTCCATACTGACGCTGCGGACGCACTCCTCCAGCTTGGACATGTCTGTCTCGTCGTCCCAGGGCTTGACGTCAAGCAGGATGGAGGACTTGGCAATGAGAGCTGGCTTCTTGGATTTCTTGGCTGCGTACTCGGCAAGACGCTGCTCCTTGATTCTGGCCGCTTCTGTGCTCTCTGCCTCATCGTCCGACCCAAAAAGGTCGATGTCTTCCTCGTCGCTGGCATCATTTGGCGTGGCCGGGGGGGTAGCTGGGAGGACATACCGACTCTTTGCTGATGGAAGACGAGCTCTGTCTGTCTGGAAAGAGTTTATGTGGTTGTACCAGCGCCAGAGGTGGCAGAGCGTCGGTGAGGGAGGAGAGGGGATGGCGTCAAACACGATCATGTCAGCTTGGGATGCCACAAAACCCTCGATGTAGCTTTTGTCAGCCAGAAAATCACTGAGAGCTTCGAGGCCGACTTGTGTGCTCACGTCACCAAACACAGTTTTTGTGGAAGTCGGGCGGGAGTGGGCGCTCTGCTGGGATTCATCTCGTGTGGGGAACCTGTGCTTGACGACTTCTCTCATGGGAACGTCGCGTGTGAGGGGAGTTTCAGCGGTGTGGCCACTGGAAGAACCAAGGCAACAGAGCAACAGGTAATGAGTCACTCAGTTTAATTACCATGCACTAACCCCAAGGCACAAATAGGCTAAATTAAGATCAGGCATGCATGCGCAAGCCCACACACAGACGCACAAACACATGCTGCAAACACAATGGAGTGTTGTTAATTTTTAATTATTCTGACGTCAGTAAAAACAGCCCTGTTACTCTTATATAAAACAATGTTTCCACACAGTATTGTCGCCTGATTAACCAACTAAAACGATCATCGGCAGCACACCTCCGTAACATACACCAAACACACAGCTATATGTGGTTTTAGGTTTAGGAATGTAAAATCACAGGAAGGGTTCGATGTCCATCTCCAGGGCGGAGCAGGGCATTGTCAGCTCGAAGCGATTGATGACATCTGGATGTAGCACTCCGAGACGCCCGACGTTCTTTCCACGGACGAAGATATCAGCACAGCGACCGGGGAAAAAGGTGGAATCTGAAAGGGGGAAAAAATAAATAAACGTAACAGTTTGGCCCCACTTCCTTCTTGTTAAAGCCATTTTAGAAGAAAACATTGCAACAGTTATCTTTTTCTTTTAGAAATTAAGGAGCTCCAGGCAGCTT
Source organism: Neolamprologus brichardi (assembly GCF_056152115.1). Lineage (NCBI taxonomy): Eukaryota > Metazoa > Chordata > Actinopteri > Cichliformes > Cichlidae > Neolamprologus > Neolamprologus brichardi. The sequence goes on along the minus strand of NC_142117.1, from coordinate 8,524,706 downwards.
TCTCCTAATAAAAAGCAACGGACTCATTTGCCATCATGAATATACATGTGTTCTTTAGTAATGGCCAATTTTGTTCATAATACAGTGTGAATGTTCATGACATTCGTGACACAGTAATTCTGAATTATACTGCTAAAGTGAAAAGCAGGAGAATTTCCACATAAGGAAGCTTTAAGAATAATGGTCAGAGTTTAGGCCAGAATGGCTACCTCATCTCTTAAGATGTGACAATGGTTAAAAATGTGAGGCCTGGGTGGCAGCAGTGAAGCAGGATTGTGTCCAATGACAAAAAACACAAAAGCAAAAAAAGACTTGGAAAAATGAAGCATATGGAGCATCTAATCTTTTAGCCCAAGACAACAAACCAGCTACAATTACTGAAACATCCTAAAGGGCAGGGGTGGCCAACTAATCTACCCAAGGGGCCACAACTGGGGCTGTTGTGGAGGGCGGTACCAAGCAGCTTATAAAGAAAGCTCATCAGTGTGGCCCTCCACCTAGTCGCAGTCTCTCACTGGTTTTACCCTTGGGTACATTTTTTAAAGATGGTCAAACTTTTTCCTTTCTTCTGTCTCGTCTTTGTATTTTTGAAACATTTTTGTTACATTACAATATATAAAATGATTGAAGTGGGGTTAGATAAATAAAACTGATTTGAAGGTCCACTGCCCTGATTGGATTCTGCTCACAAATAAAACAGCTTAAATTAGACTCCCAGGTCTTGGCTACTAACACCTGGCACCAACTTATACTCTTGCCACAGACCAGACTGTTGAGCTCCCGCGAGAGCAACTTCTTTTGTTGGACAATTATCACCTCCACAAGCTTTTTGTACCTTACTGTGAAGCACATTTTTTTGCTGTTGTTTTTTTGTTTGTCCCCCCCCCACCCGTATTACTATCTAAACACCCAACTGTGATGATTTAGGTGTTTCTTGGATCCTGTTTGTGCCATAGTTGCAACATCTCCAAATGAGGTGTTTTGCCAGCTCCTTGGACGTGTTTGGTGTTTCTCCTGCTTTACATTACAATGATCATGAGTCAAGTGCAGCATGTGGGCAACACTGTGCAGCTTTTCTTGTTCCTTGATCAGAATTTGTTCACCCACGTTCATTATCACTGGTTAGCTGATAAGAACTAAGCGAAAACCTCGAAAGGCTTTACTTCCTGTGCATCTTTTTCTTTGAGATGAAAAAAAAAAAACACTTCAAAAACTGAAAACAGCCCTCTGGACTGAGTATGAGCTTGACTCTTACCGTTTATTACTGATCAATGATAAAGCACAGAAAGGAACACCATTTATGTGAAAATGTCATGGGTCATTACTCTGAAATAACCACTACTGGAGGCCATTTGACCATAATTGGCTTAGTCTCCCTCAGACATGATGCGGTAAGTGTGTCAACATCTGGACTAACCAAAAAAAAAAAAAGAGAAAAAGGTCACTTTGCTCCAGATGGGAAGAAAAATTCGCCATCGACACAAATATGAAAACACTTTTGTTTGTGTGAGAGCCGTTTGCTCACTTCATTCAAAAAAAAAAAAAAAAAAAAAAAAAAAAAAAACCTGCCTGAAAGACAGACTTGTCAGGAGATAACAAGATACAGTGGTTGCTATGACTACAGCCCCACACACTCTCACACAGACACAGCATTCTCCCATCATGCACCGCTTCTTCCCACGCTGCCTTGCTAATGGGTTCCAGAGCCCACTGCTTAGATCTTCCATCACTGCTGTGGACGAAGGCTTACGAGAGAAATGCATGAGCTTTCAAACGTGTTGGGCTGCGAGAGCAGAAAACGTCGAGCAGTTATTTCAGTGCCTGTTAAATTGGTGGAATGTGCTTGCGTCAGTTCACACGTCATCTCCTTGCACCGTGAGCAGGATGCCATGGTAACTATATAAATAGCTCGGGTACATCTTAAATAACCAATCAGTCAATGAAAACCCTACACTTGAGCCCCGCCACTTTCCGCCCCCTCTCCTCCAACTTGCAGTGGAGCTTTCAGTGGAAGCTGCGGTTCGATCGGAGCATCATCAACAAGTCCAACTGGACAATTTATCACCATTATTTTATTTAGAGACAATTCATACAAGTTCTTAATCAATTTAACGAGCAGCAAACTGCAACGAATGCCTCACTATGTGAGCTGGTGCACACCTGAAATTAGTACCAATATAACTGACTTTCATCAAATGAATTTCAGTAATCACTTTTATGTTTTTTGAGGCTTTTCCCTGCTTTTAATTCCACATTTTAGGAGAACTTGTGAATGGGTTAAAAATCCACCAAATCTTATTCCAGGTCTTGCTTTTATAGCTTCAGCCATCATTTCTGCTAATTATGATAAACAGTGTGTATTCCTGAGATATGATATTATAATTCTACCCTTAAAATGAATTCAATCTAGGTAAGAGCAGACGTTGTCAGTCAAGATTCCTTAGTTACAGCTGGGGATGGTCTACAGTTTTGTTATCACCATTAAAACTAATGTCAATAGCAGATGCATAATGTGTTTTGCTCATGCCAATGACAAGTCTCTACAGCACAGAGGGAAAAATATTAGGCTGTGTATATATAGACAGAAGAGGCTGGTTTGTTAAATGTTGCACATTTACAACAGCTTACTTGGTTATTTTTAGTACTGCTCACTGTTTTCGCCCCCAAGTAATTTTGTATAATGATCAAGTCTCATATAAAACAGACTTGATCACTTGTTTCTGTGTTGGAACACCGAGTTACATCACCTAAATCCCTACAAACAGGGACAATAACCAAAGGACAGATTGAAAATAATCTGTCCTTATTTTCAATCTGTCCTTAGTGTCATTAAACTGAACCTTCATCCTGTGAACAATTTAGAAAGCACACCCACACAGACTGATCGCTCTAGGTGAGAAAGCGAACAAACATAGAAGACATGATACTAACAAATGGGCCGAGACCTCGCATTGGACACAGTTGTTAAGTGAAACGTGGGCATCTGTCATTTAAGTGTTTTCTGCTCTGCCTCTGTTCCCCTGACTCGTCATTTCATCTCCTTTCTGCACTGAGTGGTGGAAACACGACTGACATGTATTCCTGGGGAGCGATGCTGAGGGAGCAGCAGAGCTGCTGATGGACACATCCTGAGGACATGTGTCTGCATCAGGTGGGCTATGAGACTGGGTCACGACCTTGTAATGGGTTTAAGGACATGCTGACATGTGTGGGGCTAATGGTGCATAGAGACTAGAGCAAAAAACAAATGGAGAAGGTAGAGTGAGTGGGAGTGTGTGTTCCAGTATGTTGTGCATGAGAGCAAACTGTGAGGATGTCCATTTCAGCTCCTGTTTGAAGTATGTGTGTTACTTTATGCCTGTCAGATGGCCAGTCTAAGCACCCGTGGGTGGGTGCTGTATGTGCCAGTCTGTCTCGTTGCTCGGCACTGCAGTGGGTGACGTGACTCCTGTGCTCCTCTCCACACTGCAGCCTATGCACGCTCTCATACCTAGCTTTTTTCATCTGCCCCCCACCCCCAAGTTTTTATCTGTACCCTGTAGTTTTTCCCCCCCTTTTTCCTCTCCTATGTCTGCCTTCAATCCTCCCCACTCCTCTCTCTGCACTCATCTCTCATTCACCGATACTTGAGCCCATTGATTTGCAGTCTGAATGGGCCAGTACAGGCAGATATCCTACAGCGTGACCTTGCAAAGCCCAAAGGAGAGGTGGGGCGGAAGTGGTGGGTGGAGAGGTAAATAGGTAGGAAAATATGGGTCTGGGGGTGGGGGAAATGGAAAGAGGCGAGGAATCTAAAACTGAAATGAATGGATGAGAATCCCTCTGGGAAACTTGGGGCAGCTCAGATGCATACAGATTGGCCTGCAGTCGAACATTTCTGATTAACAATCTCATAGGAACAGAGCAACTGCATCAGAAACTGAGTCACACCTGCCATTCAAACTTAGCTTTACAGTAAATTTGACAAAGCTGGTCACGTGTCACCACATGTTAATATCAGCGGACTGTGAAGAAGAAAATGCATTCGCACTGTACAGTTTACTGCTTTCAAGTTCTCTGAGATTAAAAGAGCCTTTCAGAATAAAAGGTCAGCAGATTTCTCAACAGGCTCCAAGTGCTGATGCAATATGACTAATTTCATTCACAGTGACTTAAGAAAGAATCCCTATGAAAATGTGCTCAGATGCATTTCATCATTAGAGTGAAGTGGTGTGGTGTTCTGAGTCCATGACCCCGAAACACCAACGCTGATGTGAACAGTTTAATGCCATCTGTATATGAATGTAAGAGAAAGAGGGTTAGAATGATTTATTAGGTTGATGGGATGTGATTGCTCGACTTGCAAGTAGACCAAGGAACGTAATATAATACGTGTTGAAAATCAGGGTGTCACAAAAACTGACACTGATGACACATTATGAGTTCCCACTAAAATGGTATCTGGTATTTTCCAGGTGTTAGAGACACTGGATGACACCAACAACACCAACATGTCAAATGTTGGCATCAAGTGTAGATGCATTGGCAGCACTGCAGCTTTAACATCCTGGTGGATTTGAGCCAGGTCTGGATGGTGTGCATTAGAATGATTTACATGCAGTCAACTTCAAAAGGGATATCCTTGACAAAGAATCGTTTATAAAGAAATATTTTGACATGTTTTAGTCACTATACCATTAATTATGAGGCACAGATTGAAAAGTGAAGCTGTGGTGTATTAGATCCATCTCTGCACACACAAGGAGAGAGATACTGAATCCTTGCCTGATGATTTCTTCACATTTTATACAACACACCTCCACCTCTGGGTGACTGCACAGGAGGCCAGGTGGAAGGCCACCTGTCTGCAAACAATTGCAAACAGTTACTCTCAGACAGTTTGGCAAAGGTTTACAGAGGAGCACCACCCATCTGCAGTGTTTCTATAATACAGACAATAGGGGACTCAACTCAACTGGTTCCACTCCTGTATAAAAGCAAGGCTGTCGATCATGATGTCATTTTGCCGTTACATTGTTGTCCTGTAACAACTACCTCATCATTGTGGATGGTTACTTTTACATATCTTAAACACATATTACACATGTAGAGTTAAACACACAAGGTAAAAGTAGGCTAATGAGATGCATTAGCCTACTTAACAGTTGTAGTTTCGCACAAAAACAGCAGGCCACTAGGCTTGTAAGACTTTGGATCTGGACAAAACTAATTGTGAGGGTGACTTAATTCAACAATTGACCCTTAATATTACCATATTGTTAAAATTTTACTGTTATCATTGGCTAAATGTGCTGTAGTGCTACTCTTCATAATGTTAGCCAAGTCCTGCTCACTAAATAGTCTACTATCAATAACAGAGCTCAAATAACATAAGATTTCTAAACATAAAAATATCTGATGATTAGGGATGGGTATCGTTTAGGTTTTATCCGATACCGGTGCCAAACCGGTACTTTTGAAACGGTGCCGGTGCTTAAACGGTGCTCAAACCGGTGCTTAAAGAATGGAGAACACAAAATTGGTCCAAAAACCTCATGTTCAGCTGTTTTTTTGTAAAAAGATAACAATGTTAGCCTTTTCTGCAGCTATTGGGCAAATATGGTATCACTCTTGGCTGGAAGCAGTGCTTAAACAATGGAAAAAACACTAACTTTGTCCAAAAACCTCTCATGTTTAGCTGTTTCTCACTTTTTCTTTGGTCATTTTAGCCTTTTTGGCCAGGGTGAAGGGAGTATCTGCCATCAAACAAGAAGACAGCCGCATGTAACTACGACGGTGTTTGCTAGTTCACCTTACATGCATTAATGTAATAACGTGGTTAGCCTACTCAACGTAAATTACACACGAACAACATTAAGCTACTCACGCAGAGAAGAACGGCTGCTGCTGCATCATTATCCGTCATCATTTCTGCTACACTGGCAGGGCTACAGCTACACCCGCAGTAGATGTGCACGGTGTGAGGTCTCGCAGCAAGCTATCAAATACGACACATTTCTCGGCTTTAAAAAAACCCGCTATGCGTTGCCAGGTGTTTCATTGGATTTGAGGTGTTACCTCCTTTGCACAGTATCACCTAAAAGCACTTGTTGCAGGCTGCTTAGTTTGCATATTTTGCTGTGAAGTACAGCCAGACTTTTGACCGCTTCGCCTTGGGCATTTTTAATCTGTAGCTCTGCTCTAAAAGAACCTACGTACCTAGACCCGCCTACTATCCTCGGAAACGTAAAATGATTGGCTAGAATCTAAAGTGTATCACAGCTCAGGAAAAAAAAAAAGCACCGAAATAAAGCACTGAAATGTGCGCTGCTTTTCGGTCTGGTTACTAACGTTTATGTCAGAACCGGTGCCATGATGGCACTGGATACCGGTACCCATCCCTACTGATGATTATTGGTCACTGTTCATATTTTCAGCTGTAGCAGAATGTTTAAGTGAGAAAGCTCTAAAATCCTTCCCACACATCTTTCAGATTTTTGGATGCAACTCACTCTGCAGCTTTCTAAAACAGACAAAACATAAGTCATAACCTCTTCTTACAGGAATTGGTGAGCAATCTGGAGGTGAAGAAGGAAGCGGGGGTTGACCTTCACTCCAGTTCTTTATGTCCCAAAATAAATACATTTAAAAAAAAGAAAAAGAAAATAGAAGCCGGTCAGTCTATTCCAGAAGAGACTGAAAATATAAACTACTGTAGCAACTGTCCATGTTCAGTCCTACCAAGACCAGAGGAGAAACCCGGTCATGCTCTCCATTAACTTTTTATTGAGCGAAGGTGGCTACTTGACAATTCTGTGTGCTAGCAAAAGAAAAAAAAAAAGTGTGTGGTCAGTTTTACACACACACACAAAGACCTGTTCTTCCTGCTCAGGCACTACAGCATGAAGAATGGGAAAAATAAAGGATCCTAACCCTGTCTGACTACATGTGTAGCAACCATGTTGTCAATGATAACTCAAAGATCTAAATGTTAGTTTTGAGCCACGACTTCCAAGTAATCAGATGGTGTGCTCAAAAATGCAATACCATGCAACATAAGATAAAAACAGACAGACACTACAATGTGCTGAAGTTACAGCATAACTTCTGATTTATTACTCCGTAGTTATCCGTCTATGATTGCAACTCCTGATGTGTTTTTTGATTTAAACAGCCCAAGCAACTACCGATTATTCACAATCCATAATCTTTTTTAAAAAAAAGCCATCAATCCATTTTCATATCCATGCCAATCACTACATCACCCCTATACCTTGTGTATACATACACAAGCTTCTGTATATCCTTCCTGTGGAGTTACCCTCACCACTGATGATGCAAGCCAGTGTGGAGTTGAACCAGAACTGTGCGATGATAAATGTTCCCTCACAATAAAGCATGTACATGCTGCTCTCATAGCAAACACAACAATGCAGTTGCTGCTAGTCAAAGACTGGATTTACATAATGTCAACAAAACCTGCCTTTTATCATCACGAGGCGGATTAATTCGTTCAACAGCTTGTACAGAAACAAAAGATCACGTGGTTTGAAATCTGTGGCTGGGATTTTCTCTGCCTTCTACAAATCCAGTCTTTAGTTATTTACTAACAAAGCTAGGCAGTACATACATTCCTACAGGCCCACACCCCCCTTCATCTCCACGCTTCTTACCATCTGCAGTCTGGATGTGGTAGCCTTCTCCTCGGGCTGGCTTCACCTCCAACAGCTGCATGGTTCGGTCCAGTAGGCCGTGGATGACCTCAAAACCCGGACTCTTGTTGTAGTAAACAGCACAGAAACGTCGGCTGTTTCTCGCCCCAACATCTGGGTGGAAGGATGAGAGACATAAGTAACAGTTTCTACAATAAAGCTAATTGATTTTATTGTTTATTTTAATATTTTAATATTTGTGTACAGCGCTTTGTGATTGTCTGTCTGTGAAAAGCGCTTAAAAGTTTACTTACTTACTTAATACACACAATTCAGTATGCCACATTTTAGGGTTTTTTTTAATCCTTTATATTTATTAAAACATTCATCGACCCTTCTTTAAGTAAATCTATCAACTTCAACTACGATTCCACTTGATCTAATTTGTAATGTTTAGGAAAGTTTTCATCTTTCCAAAACTGTACAACTCTACATGTAATAAAAATGTCTCCATCACTTCAGATTTGTTGACGCCTACCTTTGGTCTCATCCTTTAGCACCACGTCTGATATCTCAAACAGTTTGAGGGGAAGTGGCATCTTCCTGTTGGCTGCTATGGTTTTCAACAGACCTGGCAGCAAGGTGGTGCGCGCCACCTGGTGGAGAAAAAAAACAAAAAAACAAAAAAAAACGGGTCAAGCTGGAAACAGGCCTGCAGTTCCTTATGGAGGAAGAGGGCGCCCTCTTATGGAACAATCACAGTACAACATTGTGCTTCTGATTAGTTCTCAACTTCTCAAAATCATCCCAGCATTAAACGTCTTTACCTTCTTCATTTTAAACTTAAGGAGAGAAATTTTAAAATGCACCTATAAACATTATTTGGAGTTGAAACATTTGTACAGTACATTACACAGACAGTGAAATGAACACCTGCAGATGACATGCTGAACATTTCCGAATTTCACTGCAGCCTGTTGTTTGCAGATTACTGTACAGTGTAAATATCCAAACACATAATAATCTAAAAAGACCAATTAATGCTCAAACAAAAAAAAATCTACTCTTTAAGTTACTTTGAGGATAAAAATGTGACTCTCTCTTGTCTTTTTTAAAGGCCCAAAACACTTCACCATTTCATTTTTGTCTCTCTGTTTGACTGTATATTACCTGGAACTCCGCAGTCTTGGGGTTGGAGATATGAACTGCCCTCATCTCAGAGATCTTCTTCCCAAGCTTGTCTGCAATATCTTCTTGAGAACACTAAAGAAAGAGAAGATGAAAAAAATTGAGGATTTTTTTTTTTAGAGACAAAAAACCACCCTGAACAAAAAAACAACAACAAACAAATCAAGACAAAAGTTATATGATTTTTTTTTACCAGGGCAAAGTTGAGGGCCTCTGTAAATCCAGCGGCTGCCAGGTCTTGCCTCAGCAGCTCTGTCAGTTTATTAAGTGGGAACTGTGAACAAATGCATAAGAATGCACATGCTTGATTAGACACACTTGATTGTTTAATTAACTCAGCATTTGCTTACAGTAATGCACCATGTATGGAAAACAAGCAAAGTCAGCTACCTGGTTGGCTACAGTGTAGGTGCGTGGGGTGGTGCGGGTAATGTTGTTGAAACCGTAGGCAATGGCGGCGTCCTCCATGATATCGCAGGCGTGGATGATGTCCGAGCGAGTGGGTGGGATCTCGACCTCAATCTCATCACCGACGCCGGTAGCCTGGGAGAGCAGGCACATCCTGGTCAGCAGCTGAGCAATTTTCTCTGTCGATTCACTGTCAGGAGAGGCGGAAAAAAGTGAGCCTTTTCATGTTACTGAACGTCCGCTGACACCAAGCATGAAATGCTTTAGTACCAAGACTCAAATGCAGAGTGTGAGTATCATTTTAAGAACATATACTAATAAACTGATCTGAAACTTTTCAATGGAAAGTAAAAACGTGGCTACAGACAGTTCTCACTGGGCCCAACATGGATTTATAGTCTGACAGAGTGGAAAAAATCTGTTCATCAATAGTTTTGATTGATTGATTGGTAATTTATTTCAACATGTGAACAATATACAAGTACATTTAGAAAAGAAAATAAGAAAGAAAAAAAAATACTATACAAATTACATACAAAAAAAAACGTTCTGATTAATTTACATGTTGAAAGGGAGTGGGAAGAAGTAAACGTAAAAGTAATTTAATCCCACCCCTTTGCCATAAATTATCAGTTAATATTTAGTCAGCTTCCTTACTGATATAATTTGTAATAAAAATAGTGAACAGATTCCTGATATACTATATACTATAATATCACATCATGAGGTTTTTTTTGTTTGTTTGTTTGTTTTTTTAAATAGAGACATTCACTTAATTTAAATATTTTCCTTTTCTTTATAGTTTGAGAAGATCATATTTTTATAACTCTTTTTCAACAGTTTTATGTTTGGACATTGCTTTAATTCCATATTCAGACTGTTCCATAATTTCACTCCATGAACAGAAACACAAAAGCCTTTTCTTGTAGTACGTACCTTCATTGTTTTGAAGTTACAAAAACCCCTTAAATTATAACTTCCTTCTTTCAAAAAAAACATACTCTGAATATTACCTGGCAGTTCTTTATTTTTTGCTTTGAATAGAATTTGTGCTGTTTGGAATTTCACTAGATCATCAATTTTCAATATTTCAGACTGCAAAAATAGTGAGTTTGTATGTTAAACATATGTTTGAAATTTGGTACAATGTGATAAATCACTGATAAGATCTTTGAACTCAGCCCCACAAGGGTTAACCAACTTATCATACCAGGAAAGGGAGATGCTACATTTGAGCTTTGGTCATGAAAATTTTCCAAATCGGTCTCCTTCAAACACTGATCTTAGCATCTTCTGAGGCATTAAACTACTTTAAAATTCAAATCAATCTTATCCTGAGTAAAAAAAACAAAACACACTGAACATACAGCTCAGACTAACACACTGTACTTGGTTAATGTGAACATATGTAATCTGCCAAGTTAAACCATTGTAATAAATGTACACCAGACATATTTACTAAATGGACAAGGGATACAGGAACACCGCCTCACTGTATTAAACATTTTAGCGATCAGAGTGACATGTCTGACAATTTTAAATTTTTATTAAATCTATTAAACCTAAAAATTACAGTATTTAAACTTGGGAAAGTGGCTCAAAGATGAGTTACCTAAAACTGACCAATCAGTAGCTATTGTTCAGTTTTAGGTAACTCTGCTCTCCATATATCAGTTAAAAATATAGTGCTGTGAAAAAGTGTTTGATTCAACAGATCTGGCAGTAATCGGGCCTCAGTGTGACCACTGAAATTGAACTAAACTTTTGTGATTTAACAAGGTAGGTTTGGAAAGCTTTTTTCTCTTACTTAAGAAAATCATCACTTTAAAAACTGTTTCACATTTTCTCAGATTATCGTTGTTTAATATTAAGATTTATCTGACAATATGAAACATGCAAGTGTGAAAAGAAATCAAAGAATTTTAAAGAGGGTTTTCTTTCTGTTTATCTGTACCGGCCTATATTGGTGGTAAAGGTCGAGAACTGAAAGTAAATTCAGATTATCATTGTTTTACGTAAATGTTTGTTAATCTGAAACATGTAAGCATGATATTTATTTTAAAGCTTTATTATTAATTTTAAAAAAGGCTTTTTTTTCTTTTTTTAAAAAGCATTTTATCCATGTGTTTCATATGCATCTCAAACTTTGATAATTACACTGATACATAAATGACTTACTTGATGCCAACTTTCTGGTTAATGAATTTACCAGACAGCTTCTCCTTCCTGTAAGCCAGCTCCTAAAGTGTAAACCCAAAATCAAGAGACGAGAATTAAGAGCCATTCCAAGAAATTAGTGTTACATTTCAGATAACTGTGGGTGATACAGTACTGGGTATATGCAGGTCTTGCCATCTGGGTACACCACTTCAGCCTCCTCTACCCTGAGGGAGAAAGAAGAAAACATCACACTAAATGTAATATTCAGTGACGTCAAAGCCGGGTTGAATTTAACAACACAGACAGACAAGAAGTCGGTGAAATAAAGTACAGCTTGTAGATGGGCTTTTAAAATGATATCCAGTAAACATATGACAGCTGATGGCAAACAGCTGCTGTCACATCACACAGCAGAGCATGGTAAAAAGTGAAAATATGACTCACTGCTATATAAACCTCTACACTATACTACACAGTCAACATGTCCATCTTCAATCCTGAACAAGCATAAGTGACCCGACATCCCATTTATTGTCTGCCTGCAAACAGCAAAGCCAGCATTTCAGGAAGACGTGACATACGTGAAAGGCTGAGCACAATACTCGCTGAACATGGTCACCATCATGTCCAACACAGTCTTCGCCTGCAGGAAACGTGATCAAGTTAAAGTCAGTTTCTCATGACAGTGGTGATAAGTGACAGATTTATTGTTTTCTTCTCTCAACTGTACCTTAGTCTGGTCTGTCGCTGTGCACTCAATGAAGACATTTTTAGTCTTCAGGGAGATTTTTGAATGGTCCCCTGAAACAAACGGCACTTCATTTTACTGGAAACATTTTAAGAAGCGTTACTACTTTCCTATTTTAATCTTCTCTAACTACAGACCCTGAGCATTTATGAACTAAATATATTAATTGTATACTGTGTAATCTAATCTAACACAAATTTTTGAATAAAAAAAGAAAGAAAATGAAAGCAGAATGAGGTCACAGCGCTCACCGTTGATAATAGGAGGCATAGACAGAACAACGCCGTTGCTGTCGTAGATGACGGGGTACACAGGTTTGTCTTCAATAATGTGAAGATAATGCCTCAAGTGGCTATCCGTCTGTAGGAATCAGCAGAACATCAGTGGGTTAGCTAAAACTACAAATTGCCTGTGTGACCCACAATGAGTCATTCACCTGCTCACCTTATAGAGGCTCATGAGCTGGGTGGCCGTGTACTCTTTGGTCTGACTGAGGGGCTTGAAGGAGATGTCTCCTGGACGTTTGGCTGTGTACGTGAAAGGACCAGAGATGGTGTCCAGGTCATGGGTCCCAATCGCCACCAGGCTCCTCTTTCTGCACAAACATAATAAATGGTATTAAATAGGGATGGACCAATCCCATATTACGTATCGGTCCGATACAAATCTAAATTACTGGATCGGATATTGGAGAGAAATTAAAAATGTAATCCGATCCATTAAATATCATAAAAGCACCTCACAAAACTTGTGACATGGTGTAACCCAGCTCATGACCTTAGCACGTCGGAGCAGTATACGTCATGTGATAGAGCGGCTGTGTTGTGCGAGAGCTGTCGGCTGTCTGGTGGAGCATTTGGAGCCTCGCTATGTGCTTCCAAACCGGCATTTCATCTCCGAGAAAGCTATCCCAGAGAAGTAAAGCAAGTGTGTAAGTTCATCTCTGAATGTTTGTAAAGCATTCTCACGTTAAGCTTAACAACCGATATATGGAGCGACTGCCTCTTCTTCTCTCTCCTGTTGCTACTTGAATTCACAAAACTGATCAACAATCGGCTGACTGGCCTTTCTGTCTCTCTTGTTGGTTTATCGCCCACTTTGGGCCAGAAAGAGGAAACGAGCGGATAAACAACAGCAGCACGTTTAAGCTTGATAAGCTGTTGTTAGAATTTATTTAATATTACTTTCTACATCAGGATCCTTTTTTACATAGCTGAGAGCAGGTAACTGTGCAGGGGCGGGTCTAGCAAAAACATGTTGGGGGGGCAGGTAAGGCATTAACAGAGACAGGGGGGCACAAAGAAATACTTTTCTTTCTTATTCTCATTTAAAATGTCTAGCTTTTAATAAATAATTATCTGAATCTTACAACCAAAGTTTTCATCTGATGTAAACTGCATAAAGTCCATTATTGTATATAGTAACTATTAAGTCAAATAGTTAGTAGGTTATAGTACTTTTTGCTTTAGGAAGGTACCATCTGTGCAGTCTGCAATTCTGTTGAAGAAAGATGTTGACTCTATTTAATTATTCTTGAAAAATAATTTATTTCTGTGCAGTTTATTTATTTATTTATTTTTTACGTGTGCATTAAATTAAAGTCGATTACATCGATTAAGCATAATGAGTCAGAGGGTGGGCGGTGATTCCCTATGTTTTTTTGCTGGGAGTTGGCAACCCTATTAGTTAGGGGAAATATTAAACAACCTAAATACTCTTTAAAATAGGGAGGAATAGTAAGGATGGTGTAGGTTTAAGTTTATTAGACTGATCAGTATTGCTGAACTATGAAATATTTTGTGTGCAGTGTATTTTTTGCATACAGGTATAACAGAATAGCTTTAATGTTTTGCTTTTTAATACTCGAGTATGAATTTCTACAAAATGCAGCAAAATATTTAAAAAAAACCAACAGTTTTATAGATGATAAAATACACAATTGGATTCATATCGGTATCGGCAGATATCCAAATTTATGATATTGGTATCGGATATAAAAAAGTGATATTGTGCCATCTCTAGTATTAAACAACAACAAATGGCCCCGAGACAACACTTTCATTTGTTTCAATAATTACTAGACAGTAGAGTTTCACAGCCCAGGACAAGATAGGATATTAAAAAACTAGTATTAAATTGATACCTGAGCTGAATTGGTATTTGTGTAACATTTATTAATTTATTAACACTACCAATGTTTTCAAATGTTCTGATTGGGAAAGGATTTTGCTCTCATTTGCAATCAAAAGCTGATGTGATGTGAAGTGTAACACATGGTTAGGAATACATGTTAAAAAGAAAAAAAAAGAAAAAAAAAAACCCCAGGCATCAAAGGAGCCTCTATTTGCATCTCCAACAAAAAGGCTGAAAATCAGTTGGGTGGATGTCCATGCGGCGTGTTCGAGACAACCAGGCCTGGATGAGTTAGATCAGTGTTTCCCTACCACTATGCCACTGTGATAACATAGGTGTGCCATGAGAAATGATCAGGTGTGCCGTGGAAGATTATCTGGTTCAACCTGATTAGTATTCCAAGCGATCAGTGTGAGTAACAGGCAGATATATATCTGCCTGTTACTCACAGGCAGATATAAAATAAACCCTAGTTTATTTTTAAAGGTTAATACAATTTTATTATTACAATATGGTATTCATATTTTAGATTAATCTACATCTGCAAAATAAAACGTCACAAAAGCCTTTAAATAAATGTAGTCTTGTACCCTGTAAGCTCACTCCTGTTTGCTGCAGGTGTCACTGTGACAGCCCTCAGTGAGCTGCTTGATTAAAACATGGTATCAGACAAGGTTAACAGCTCTGCATATTTTATTTGAACTTCTGTAGCTTTCTGCCAGGTTTTGCAGTATATAAAACAAATTGCAACGAAATGGCAGCAGCTACAAAATTAGCTTTACTTCATGTTGCAGATTGGTAATCAGGTGGTTTGATGAATGACTCCTGCCAACTTTTTCACAGTAAAGGGGTTTAATAGTGGTTACCGTAATAAATCTATTTGAGCTCACCGTCTCATTAACAGCACCACTTTTTCACTCTTTCCTGTATATGTACAGAAAAGCTCCACGTTAAATTATGACAGCAAATTTGTCACTGTTGTTGTTGTTGTGTTATCGGTCTTTTTCTTGAAAACTGGGGGCTCCCTGGGCTTAATGTTGTCACACTTTTTATTGACACACTTGCTCCTAGATATGCTTTTGCTCAAGGTGCCGTTTCACTGGCAAATGTATGTGGACCACTTGCCATGAAGGCTACAGAACGCCAAAGCATTGTTTTGTAAATAAAGCATCAAAGTAAAAAAAATAGCATCCAGGATTTTTTGTCATATCTAGTTACTTGACGAATCATCAAGTACATTTTACACAAAATAAGGAGTAGTATCAATAAAAAGTAAACAATTAAGTTCTTACGAAACTCATCCTTAGGCATGTGCAAAATCAATCTTAGGCAACATAGGCCCTGATGATTTTTGGCTCTGCAGTGAGTTTCATAAGAATAAAACTATCATCACAAAACATAAGTGTTGTTCTGCAAGATTTATTACTGGATCTTATCAAAAACATTTTTAGTACTTTTAAATAAGTATATTATGTTTTTAGTTACCTAACTAGGTGACTTAGGATAGTAACAAGTGTTAGAGGTAATGGCAGCATCATGTTGGTCTTGTCATCGTAAATAAAGCTGCAGCTAGCCATTTAGACTCAAATTTTTAAAGGAAACACATTCATGTTATATATAGTAGGTGGTTGGTGTGCTCTCACCTGCAAATGTTCTGATGTAGTTTCTCCTGCAGCTCAATGAAACTGTCATAGCGCTCCTGTGTGAAAGTGATGTTCCTCAAGACTGCTGCCACAGCGTGAGGTCGCACTGCTTCCGTCTGAGGGGAGTGAAGCGCCGCAAACATAGGGTCAACAGGCAAATCGCACTGATACTTGTTCTAGGTTACAAACTATTTTTTTTCTTGTTAAACATTTTACAATTGTGAACATCTCCACACACCTCCTTAGTGATGATCAGCTTCTGAGGCTCCCCACTGAGTGGGCTAACACGTTTGTATCGGGGCACCTCCAACCTAAAACAAAAACACAATCTCTGCGGTTAGAGGGAAGAACAGTTTTAACTCTCAGTGATGCCGCAGTGTTTGTTTGACTTTGGGACCTGAAGCGGAGAGAGTTTTGGACCTAGATTACTCCACAAGGCTTCTGACTACGGTAGCTGTAATGCTCCAACAATCCATCCGACAATCCATCAAGCACTTCGTAGCTTACACAAGTCGTACTAAAACATTGTTTTACAGATTTATGAGCGCCATGTGCCACATAAAATTGGTTCAAGGTTAGAAAGCACAACCAGAATTCATACATAAGGCGCAACGGATTATAAGGTGCAATGTTGATTTTTGAGAAAATTAAAGGATTTTAAGTGCGCCTTATGGTGCGGAAAATACAGTACACAAAACAAAAAAACAAAGTGCTGGTCAATCATGGCAACAAAACTTGATATATAAATAAATCTCTTATCATTTATTTCAGATTAAGCCTGTTAAAAATTGCAGAAACAGAAGACGCTTGCATATTCTGAAACTCACTTATTCTTGAAGACCTGCAGTCCACGAACCAGTCCTTCCAGACATAGCAGATCATAGCGGTTAGCTGGTACATCGATCTTATACAGGATCACATCAGATGCTCCTGAGGCCTTAGTGTCACCCTGCTCTCTGCTGATTATCTCTTTCTCAGAGGTCTGTAAAGCAGAAAGGGAAGAGGAACTTCAGCATGCCAGAATTCAGACACAAATGTAGACAAATCAAAGAACTGTACTTACATCTCTGCAATAACAGAGCATTACTGTATTACTTTATTAACCACAAATAGCGAGCTGTTCGTATTTGATGGCATGTACTTACAATTTCATCCAGCTCCAGCCCAAACTCAAAGCAAAGCTCGTCAAACTCCTCATCAGCTAAAACAAAAGGCAGAGAGACATTATTAGAAGATATTTACTGGCACATGTCACAGCAGCCTGCTCACATTTAACCCTCTGGGCTCTATGCTAGCCATTTGTGTACACTTCACTTTCTTCATTTTTCACTATTTTTTTTAATTTTCCAACTTCGGCTCCTTAATTATATCAATAATATACACTATACATGCAGTTATTCCTCTTGGCTCTATGGTGGCCACTTTTGGCCAACTGAAACCCATTTTTTAATTCCTTGTTACTGACTAAATCAAATAGGTAAAATTATTTTCATTCTAAGCTCAACACATGAAAATTGTAGTTTTCAATGTTTTTTACTAAATTACGCCATTTACCCATTTTCAGTCAAACGAGCAATTTAATGTAATATTCTTAGTTTCCAATAGGGGCGTATGATGGCTTACCAGACTCCAATGGACCAAAAGAATGACACAGTTTTGACACGGGTTTGATCTTGAGGATGTCAGATAATAGTTTGTGTTTGTGCATGACATTGCAGCAGAAATATGTATTTGCAAGACAGACTGAAATAAATTATGATGCATCAAACATTACATAAGCTGAAGTGAATTTGTGTTGATGCAGGCTACTGAGCTTTTAGTTTCCACAGCAAACTTAACTTTGAAGCAAATGCTAAAAGCACCTTTACTCTTGTACTTTTCATTAAAAAAAAATACCATACCCAAAATATTAACTCTCAAAATAAAAACAACAACAATAATAATAATAATAATAACAATAATAATAATAATCACAGGACATTTTGGAGAGTTCACAGCTAAAGCTGCACCGGAAAAAACAACACCAAACACTGTTTGTAAATCTGTCCTGAAGTTTATGCAGGTGCAGTCAGTGCTACTGCTATAAGTAAGCCTAACAGCTTCCAGATCATTTTTTTCAAGAAGATGGCAAGAAGGGCATCACTGCTTCAAGCAGTGTCTATAGGATCTGGTCAGAGAGCAAGGACAGCAAGGAGTCTTCTGCCCTTGAAGAAAAGACATCTACCCAAGATGAAGATACTTCTCTCCAGAAGATGAGGAGACAATCTCCAAATAGGCTGAGCGCATGATGACGAGTTCTAGCCAGTGTCCGACTCCTCTTCTTCAGGGGGATCGGGTTATGTCGGGGGCTCTTTGCAGACACAGCGGTGGAGGGCGAGCACCTGATGGCAAAGAACCTAGGAGCATTTTTGGAGAACGAGAAGCCGATGACTGAGTGGATGCCTCGTGAAGGGAAAATCATGTGGGTCCCACTACTGAAGAGAAACTGCTCTACAATCCAATGCCCATTAGTATCAGACCAGAGCCCAGCCTATATAAAAAGTTCCCTACATGAGCAGCCTGAGATCTACTTTTGACTTTTTTATTACAAAGGAGATCCTTTAGTTACTGTGTACCCTTACAAACCTGCACGGGAGGGGAAGGTGTGAGGATTGGGGGGGTATAGATGAAGTGGAGATGTGAGCCTACACCAGAATAAAGCAACATGTGACATGTTGGATGACAAGACTGGAAGTTCCCAAGAAGTGAAAAAGGGAAAGG
The DNA here is from genome assembly GCF_056152115.1 of Neolamprologus brichardi. NCBI lineage: Eukaryota > Metazoa > Chordata > Actinopteri > Cichliformes > Cichlidae > Neolamprologus > Neolamprologus brichardi. The sequence continues at coordinate 8,506,035 of NC_142117.1, read as the reverse complement.
GGTCCAGATTCCAACTGACAGAGGAGCTCCAAGGACACAATGACAACATCTTTACTTCGTTCATCCAGGCAAAGGAACTCCACAGATTAAAAACTGGCTCTGGCTCAGGGGAACCAACCCAGAGCTACCTCCCCAGCTCCTACACTTGCAACAGAGGAAGATTTTGTTGTCTGTCTTTGCCTTCACCAAAACTACCATGGCGGTATCCTACATGGCCAAGTAAGGGAGGAATGTGCTTCTTTTGAGCACAACACACAGGGAATAAGCAGTCAGTGATGGGGAAAAGAGAAGGTCTAGAAGCAAGAAGCAATGCTGGACCACAATAGGCACAAATACAGTATGGATGACCTAGACAGGATGTTGGGACCTCGAGCTGTTGAAGGAAAACTAGCTGCTGGCTGTTTTCTACAATCTCCTAGATGTCTTGGAATACAATGCCTTTGTCCCGTGGAAACCACTTCACAGGAGTAGTAGTCTACTAAAACCTACAAATGAAGAGTGATCCTGGAAGAGCTGGGGCACTGCTGGTGACTTCAACAATTGCAAGACGGCCTTCTCCCCGATGCTCATCAGTTGCTTCTGCCATTGATCCCAAGATACCGTAGTCTGCACCAGAGTGTGACCCAACCAACAAAATGAGAAGTGCAACAGGTGCACCTGCAAAATTAGAACAGCAACCACTTGCTCCAGCTGTGGAAAGTGTGCCTACAAAGACCTCTCTACTGTGATTAGCACTAGGGCTGTGTGACATGATGAAATATATCAGTTGACGCAATGAAAATATCTTTTGTTTCAAATTATACGCTATTGTTTGTTTCATGGTGTTGAAAAATACAAACACAAGTTTATGGCAATATTTTTTCATCTTCATCTAACTTCCTGCTAACTCCGAACTCCGTTAAATTTAATAAATTCTGTTTTCATGGATGCCTGGATGTTATACTTAATTGTTTCACCTGGTAAAGCAGCAACGGTGAACGCTGTCAAACGAACGCTGTCAAACGAACGCTGTCAAACGAACGCTGTCAAACGAACGCTGTCAAACGAACGCTGTCAAACGAACACTGTGTTCGTTTGACTTTGGGACCTGAAACAGACCGAGTTTTGGACCTAGATTATTCCGCGAGGCTCCTGACTACAGTAGCTATAATGCTCCAACAATCCATCAAGCGGTGCGCCTTCGTAGCTTACCAAAGTAGTACTAAAACATTTTTTGACAGATTTATGAGCGCTGTGTACCACATAAAATCGGTTCAAGGTTAGTAAGCACAACCAGAATTCATACATAAGGCGCACTGTTGATTTTTGAGAAAATTAAAGGATTTTAAGTGTGCCTTATAGTATGGATATACAGTAAGTTACTGAAAAAGTGCTTGTGCTTAAAGTGCTTTGGCACTCTTTAGCAATAACGTAGATAATGTTAAACTTAATCATCCTCTCAGCCTCCTCTGACGACCTGTTTGCTGCTGCCTGCCGCTGAAAGGCAGCGGGGAGAGAGGATACTTGAGCAGTGCATTTATCGCGGCATATAATGCTTTTTCTGGATACACTGTGCTTTTTCAGCATTTCAATTTGAAACGTATTAGCACCAGTATTAAATGCAGTATTGCCGGCCATGGTCTTTCCACACTCACAACAGTAAATGAGGTGCATCATGTTGTCAGCTTTACTGTATCTTAGCCAGGGAAACTGGTCAAGCCACTCTCTTTGAAATACTTTGTATACACTTTTCCCCTTTTACTTTTAGTGGGCTCTGGCTCGGAGTCAATCGTATGAGGCTCATTATCCGATGCCGTCTCCGGACCAATGTTAGACATAACCTGAGAGGTTGATGGCTCCGTGTAAGAGCACTAGCTATCAATTTCAGATGGCTCAGGCCTTAACGAAAAAGTAATCAAACGTTCTTTTCATCTTTTCTCATTATCCACAGCTACGTCCACTTCTGTCAGGCCTAGGCTACTCACTAGAGCTGGGTATTGTCACTGATTAAACGCAGCAGAGATTTTCCTGGTCTGGCTTTTTATAGCAGATAACCGCCTTAAAAATATTCTGCAGTTGATCAAAAACTGAAGAAAACCATGAATCGACATATGAAAATTACCCGATGCTGCTGAAGTGAAGCACAGCAAAGTTAGATGTTTTATTAGAGACACAGCCAAGCATTTTGCAATTTGGCATAATTTTAAAAAGTTTAAATTTCTTCGGTATTAAACAGCAGAAATTATGCTTTCTTGTCGGAGGTCATTTTTGGAAACAAAAAACAGCGGCCAACAGCACTGTACATGACTTGTGCGTAATAAGCGAATAATAAACCAATAAAGCGAATAATGCAGAAAACAGATTTGAGATACTGGTCATGAAGTACACTGAGAGAGAGCTGTGCAGGAAGTGTGATTTTATCGTGGTGGAAGCAAAACAGCAAAAGTAAGAGGGAATTCATGACAATGTTTATCTAATCGATTACATGTCCCAGACTCTACCATTAACAATACAAGAAAATCGGGCAGCACTGCAAATATATGAAATGGTCATTTTTGATGTTGTCCTCCAACAAGTCCATTGTACAAACAAACGTAATGACTATTTTATATTTCTTAAAAAAGAGATGATAAAAAACTGATGTTAAAGACTTTATGCAGTAAAAATAGCAACAAAACATAAAAATAATAAAAATTGCACACCTAATCTGTTGGTGGACACTTTTGGCAACGAACAAGCTGACAGGATAGGGATTCTGAACAAACCCAGAGGCTTAAATGACAGGAGGAAGCGGAGGAAATGATGCAATCACGCCGTCAGTCAACAGGCAGATAGAAATGAACTAGTACTATTTCCTTATCGCAAAAAATACATAAGTTAACAAATAAACCAAAATAAACTCGCCATCAAATAAGTGGTACTTTCTTTAATAATTAGAAATGAAGGCAGTTAAAATTAGCTGTACAGTTCATGAGCAGCTGCTACATTGCTAACAATCAGACAGCGAGTTCACAACGTACTGACCTAACTCTGTCGTTTAGAAGCAAAAATAAAAAAGAGAAAACAGACGAGCAAATTAAAGGTTACCGGAAAATACAGTAAATATGACTTACTGTAACTTCTACCCAAAGCTTTGAATAGAAGATCCCGTTTAACTCCGACAGTCGGCATGTTCGCTGCTAGTCGTCACCAGCTATGTGGAGGAAAAGGACCCTCACTAGCCGGTTGTAGTTGTCTGCAGAGGTGCCTGAGTGATTATTCATTTTTTTTTACTCTCACAAAACTTTATTTAGAACTTAACATAGGCCGTTATGTTCATTCTTAATATAAGGAAAACGTTTAGATATATATTTGTTCAATTTTTGCAATGCAGCATGTGAGCTCCGGGTCTCAGACCTACAAAAAGGTTAAGCTATTTATTTACAGCTTTTTAGCTATTTAATTTTACTTCAAACAATCAGTAACACATTGTTGCGTGCTGGAGAAATCATCATCATCATAACTAGAGAATGCGTTCCCTGAAGAAAATGCAGTGCGAAAGCTGATACGCGAATATTTTTTAGCTGAAATCCTGTAATTGCTAAAATATTTGGGAAACTTGTTAAATTTAACTGAAATACACCGAATTATTCACCTGAAAGCTGAAGTTCACACAGAAAAGAAGTTTCAAGGTTGGAAAGTAGCTGAACATCTTCAAAATACATATTTGTAAGTTAAATTTATTTGTCAAAGACACTGAGTAAATCGAATTTACGCCTGACCCCTGACCCCATGGGCCCCGACATAAACCTTGGCACGCGTACTTTTATACTTCAGTTCTGTCCAAAAAGGTTTTGAAGCTTTAGAGTAGCTTTTCAGAAAATAAAAGTACAGTAATTACACTGTACAGTGTACTACAGTGTGCAAGATATTAAAACAAACAAACAAACAAAACCCGAAGCTCCTTTAAGCTGAAGGTCAAAACCTTTATTTAAATATTACACAGACTGCGTGTGCTGACCGAACAGGCTTGGGCTGAAGCAATGCAGCACCTAACCTATTTTCAAGTATCATCACTTAAAGGGGGCTCAAGAAGGAAGCCCCCTGACACCGCCGTTGCAGTCGACTAACCCGTTTCCCTCCATTCTGCCTCCCCAGGACTTGGAAGTGACCGGTACTGTACCCGAGAAACTGGGGCAGGAGTGCTAGAAGTGTGGGCTGCTGGGACACCTGATGCGGGAGTGCCCGCTGATGGAGGTGCGACAGGTGTTCTGTGGCGCCAGTGTTCTGGATTATCTGGCGTTGTGAATTAACTGGGGACGGTCAAACAGATGTGTGGGCCGATGGTGATTTTCCGTTGGCAGATGGGCAGATGTTTGCTTTGTTGTGGTTGTTGTTGTTGTTGTTTTGTTTGTTTTTTGTAACGGTATAAACAATGAAAGGTAGTGGATTGGCCAATTGGTCATGGTCGACTCTGGCCTGAAAGCCAAGGAGGTTGGCTGCACCCTCCCCCTTCCTTGTGCTACGGCTCTGAAAGCAATCTTATCACAGATAAACAGAAGAAAATGGTATTGAGGTATCTGTATTGAGGTTAAAAGGGACGCGATTAGTCCCGTACTTCAGCTAGAATGAAAATAAAAAACACAAAGCTGGAGTTATTCTGTGTCTTTACGCTGCGCACCTGCCTCTTCTTCCCCTATTCTCTCCCCCCATTGCTACTTCAATCATGAAACTGATCAGTGTTCAGCTGATCGGCTTTTCTGTCGCAAGTCTCGTCTATCTTGTTTGTTTATCGCCCACTTTACAATAAACAGTTTAGAATTATTATATTTCTATCTCAGGAAAAATTTCGGGACCTTGTGAATCGGAATCAAATCAATTATTGAAATCAGAGACGATACCCAGCCCTACCGTCAACAAACCAGCAAATAAACACTAAATTTAATGAGGGCAAAATGAAGCTCTCTGAAGCATTTTGAAGCTTGTGTTAAAAAACGGTTCATTACCGCAAGATAAGATTCATGGCCTGCTCTTAAATGAACTCTCTCTGTTGTGTAAATCTCTGAAGATAATAAATAAGCCCCAGGCAACTAAATTGCATATTTTTTTTAGAAGAGCTTGATCTTTCTTAGCCCCTTGAGTTAGATGTCTTGTTAATAAAACCCCACTTTTAATGATTTTTATGATCCCCCTTATCTCCTTTATCTTTGTTCCTTGCGCTTTATTTTATTTATTTATAAACACACACACACACATACACACACACCACACACAGAAATATATATATATATATTTATATATATATGTGTGTGTGTGTGTGTGTGTGTGTGTGTGTATGTGTGTATTTTTCATCTATTTTGGCCCAATTTCAGACAGAATTGTGAACCCCACACTGTGGGCAGTCGTAATGAAGAGGTTCATTTTATTTTGTAGATTTAAGCTGCTCTTCGTATTTTTGGCCACCAGATGTCACCAGATTGCACTGTGTTGAAAAGCTTCCAGGAATGAACCGTTTTTCAACACAAGCTTCAATTTTACGGAAGAAGATTAGGGCCACCATAAAAAGAAATAAAAGAATTCTGAGAAAAAAGTCAGAATTCTGAGATTAAAGTCAGAATTCAGCCTTTTTTCTCAGAATTATGGAAAATAAAATAAAAGATGCACCCTTTTTTCATGGCCCTGATCCTCTTCCGTATAACAGCAGCATAGAAAAATCCAGGTAGCCAGCCTGTGTCCGTCCAACCAATCAGAGAGCTCCTTACATCCCACGGTGTGGCTAATTTGCATTGCAGCAGGATTTTTAAAATGAAGTCGCTAATCCCGGAGTTCATCCAATAGTTAACCTGTGAGCTAATCCGTGAGCAAACAGGAAAGGGAAATGGATTTTATAATGAGGAATGGAATTATCATTTTAAATTGTTTTTTAATTTGGAATTCAAAAATGTTTTTTGAAAAGAGGTTTTTATTAAGACTTTAATTCTTTTGTGAAATTCATTTTTGATTTAAAGCATTTATTGGTGGATTAATAATTAATTTTGAAAAATGTATTTAAATAGTCTTTAAATAAAATTATTTTAAAAATGAATTCGAAAATGAATTTACAAATGGAGAATTTATTCTATAATTCATTATTTTATAACAGAATTCTTTATTTCGATGTGTGCGGCTCTTGTGGTTCTCCATAAATGCCAGGGAGGCTGAGGGGGCAGGTGGAAGTAATTTGCCCAACGAATGCTCTTCCTTTCTTTAGTGATGCCAGGGAGTTAAGAGAGAGGAGTGAAACCTGAGGTCCGCTGGAAAGCTGGCCTAACTGAGAACGGATGCCGAAACAAAGAGCATTGTGTGCAGTAGAGCAAAAGTGAACAATCACCCAAGCATTGTGTGGGGTCGGGATCTTTTGCAATCAGTAACTAAGACTGACTTAATTATTTAGGGTATTATTATTATTATCATTATTATTGTGTTTTAGACTCTACAGATTATACAGAGGTCTCTCCCTCTGGGCTGTTTTAATATGATATATACCACATGCTGTCAGGCTTCAAATTTATGCATTAGCACCCTCCACAGCGTTTTACATCTACAGAAGGAAAATGGAGATAAGCAGGCAAATAATATGAAAGAACATGATGATGCTGCAGGCTTTTTTTCTGATTCACCAGCTTTTATGCATCTTTTCACAGGAGTGACCTTAGGACAGCTGCAGCCTACACTTATTTACTTATATGATACTGTAAATAAAGTTTAGTGCAATGTAGTGCAAAATAGCATTTTCTTATAATTTAATACCCGACTGTGATACAACAGCAACATTTACGTGGAAGCAAGTAGAGGAATGTACAAACCCATCAGGGTATGCTACAGTTTTTGTTTTTACTGCATTTCAGCAGTTTAAAGAATTTGATGTAGTTTTAAAAGCTGACAAACTGAGAATCAGCTGAAGTTACAATGAGTAACTTCTTATTTCTTTGGCAGGTGTTGTTCAACACGCCCATTTACAAAACAGCTTTGAAGATCTGCTGGCATCTTCCGCGCTACAGGGCTTATGTGAGACCCACACCCATCTAAACCAAAACTGACATGAGTGACTGATATGAGATCATTTCTGAGGACCTGAGAGTGGTGGTGGTTTAAATGTCTCCTTTTATTTTTAGATTGCAATGATGATGGAGTTCCTTAGACTTCAAAAGGAAAACAAAATCCTACCACACATCACCAGTGTTGGGGAGTAACGGAATACATGTACCGCCGTTACGTATTTAAAATACAAAATATGAGTAACTGTATTCCGTTACAGTTACCGTTTAAAAGGGTGGTATTTAGAATACAGTTACTTTGCTTTGGGAGGGAGAAAAGGGAAAAGTATGAGCTGTCATCGAGCAGAAACGGGAGCTGGAAGCATGTAAATATAATAATAACCACTGCAGCCAAACAGAGTGCCTGACGAGCCCAGTTGTAAGTATGCTATTAAGACTCAAAGGTACATTGTGTTTGTGTTTTCCTCCGGAACAGTACGTTCAATTCAATTCAATTCAATTCAATTTTATTTATATACCGCCAAATCACAACAAATGTCGCTTCAAGGCGCTTCATAGATACAGAGAAAAGCCCAACAATCATATGACCCCCTATGAGCAAGCACTTTGGCGACAGTGGGAAGGAAAAACTCCCTTTTAACAGGAAGAAACCTCCGGCAGAACCAGGCTCAGGGAGGGGCGGCCATCTGCTGCGACCGGTTGGGGTGAGAGAAGGAAGACAGGATAAAAGACATGCTGTGGAAGAGAGACAGAGATTAATAACAGATATGATTCAATACAGAGAGGTCTATTAACACATAGTGAGTGAGAATGGTGACTGGAAAGGAAAAACTCAATGCATCATGGGAATCCCCCGGCAGCCTACATCTATTGCAGCATAACTAAGGGAGGATTCAGGGTCACCTGGTCCAGCCCTAACTATATGCTTTAGCAAAAAGGAAAGTTTTAAGCCTAATCTTAAAAGTAGAGATAGTGTCTGTCTCCCGAATCCAAACTGGAAGCTGGTTCCACAGAAGAGGGGCCTGAAAACTGAAGGCTCTCCCTCCCATTCTACTTTTAAATACTCTAGGAACAACAAGTAGGCCTGCAGAGTGGGAGCGAAGTGCTCTAATAGGGTAATATGGTACTACAAGGTCATTAAGATAAGATGGGGCCTGATTATTTAAGACCTTGTATGTGAGGAGCAGGATTTTGAATTCAATTCTGGATTTAACAGGAAGCCAATGAAGGGAAGCCAAAACAGGAGAAATATGCTCTCTCTTTCTAGTCCCTGTCAGTACTCTTGCTGCAGCATTTTGGATTAACTGAAGGCTTTTCAGTGAGATTTTTGGACATCCTGATAATAATGAATTGCAGTAGTCCAGCCTGGAAGTAATAAATGCATGAACTAGTTTTTCAGCATCACTCTGAGACAGGATATTTCTAATTTTAGAGATGTTGCGCAAATGGAAGAACGCAGTCTTACATATTTGTTTAATATGTGCGTTGAAGGACATATCCTGGTCAAAAATGACTCCAAGGTTCCTCACAGTGTTACTGGAGGCCAAGGTAATGCCATCCAGAGTAAGAATCTGGTTAGATACCATATTTCTAAGCTTTTCAGCGCCGAGTACAATGACCTCAGTTTTATCTGAGTTAAGAAGCAGAAAGTTAGTGGCCATCCAAGTCTTTATGTCTTTAAGACATTCCTGTAGTTTAACTAATTGGTGTGTGTTATCTGGCTTTATGAACAGATAGAGCTGGGTGTCATCTGCATAGCAGTGAAAATGTATGCTATGTCTTCTAATGATGCTGCCTAGGGGAAGCATGTATAATGTAAACAGAATTGGTCCTAGCACTGAACCCTGTGGAACTCCATAATTAACCTCAGTGTGTGAAGAGGACTCTCCATTTACATGCACAAATTGGAGTCTATTAGATAGATATGATACAAACCACTGCAGTGCAATACCTGTAATACCTACAGCATGTTCTAATCGCTCTAATAGGATATTATGGTCAACAGTATCGAATGCTGCGCTAAGGTCAAGAAGGACAAGCACAGAGATGAGTCCACTGTCAGAGGCCATAAGAAGATCATTTGTAACCTTCACTAAAGCTGTTTCTGTGCTGTGATGAACTCTGAAACCTGACTGAAACTCTTCAAATAAACCATTCCTCTGCAGATGATCTGTTAGCTGTTTGACAACTACTCTTTCAAGGATTTTTGATATGAAAGGAAGGTTGGAGATTGGCCTATAATTAGCTAAGACTGCTGGGTCTAGAGATGGCTTTTTGAGTAAAGGTTTAACTGCAGCCACCTTGAAGGCCTGTGGTACATAACCGATTATTAGAGATAGGTTGATCATATATAAGATCGAAGAATTAATCAATGGCAGGACTTCTTTGAGCAGTTTTGTAGGAATGGGGTCTAAAAGACACGTTGATGGTTTGGAGGAAGTAATTATTGAAGTTAACTCAGAAAGATCGATTGGAGAAAAAGAGTCTAACTTAACATCAATGGAACTAAGAGTAGCTGTAGATAATATTACATCTGTGGGATGATTATTGGTAATTTTTTCTCTAATGATAAAAATTTTATTTGTGAAGAAGTTCATGAAGTCATCACTAGTTAACGTTAAAGGGATGGTTGGCTCAAAAGAGCTCTGACTTTTTGTCAGCCTGGCTACAGTGCTGAAGAGAAACCTGGGGTTGTTCTTATTTTCTTCAATCAGTGATGAGTAGTAAGCTGTCCTGGCTTTGCGGAGGGCTTTCTTATAAAGCAACAAACTATTTCTCCAGGCTAAATGATGATCCTCTAAATTTGTGACACGCCATTTCCTCTCCAGATTACGAGTCATCTGCTTTAGGGTACGTGTTTGAGAATTATACCACGGGGTCAGGTACTTCTGATTAGAGACCTTAGTTTTCACCGGAGCTACAGTATCCAGAGTCGTACGTAGTGAGGAGGTGAAATTATTAACAAGATAATCGACCTCTGTTGGGGTAGCGTTCAGATAGCTGCTCTGCTCTGTGTTGGTACAGGGCATTGACGATGATAACAGTGGCTGGATTATATTCTTAAACTTAGTTACAGCGCTTTCAGAAAGACATCTACTTTGATAAAGTCCACTCTCCACTGCTGCGTAATCAATTATTGTAAATGTAAATGTTATCAAGAAATGATCAGACAGGAGAGGGTTTTCAGGAAACACTGTTAAATGTTCAGTTTCTATGCCATATGTTAAAACAAGATCTAGAGTGTGATTAAAGTGGTGGGTGGGTTCTTTTACATTTTGAGAGAAACCAATTGAGTCTAACAACAGATTAAATGCCATGTTGAGGCTGTCATTTTTAGCATCAACATGGATGTTAAAATCACCCACAATAATTATTTTATCTGAGCTCAGAACTAAATTAGATATAAAGTCTGAGAAATCAGACAGAAACTCTGTGTAAGGCCCAGGTGGACGATAGATGATAACAAGTAAGACTGGTTTCTGAGTTTCACAGCTGGGGTGGACAATGTTAAGCATCAGGCTTTCAAATGAATTAAAAGTCTGTCTTGGTCTTTCATTAATTAATAGACTGGTGTGAAAAATTGCTGCCACACCGCCCCCTCGACCTGTGCTTCGAGATTTCTGGTAGTTAGAATGACTCGGGGGTGTTGATTCATTTAAGCTAACATAATCATCCTGCTGCAACCAGGTTTCTGTAAGGCAGAGTAAATCAATTTGTTGATCAATTATTAAGTCATGTACTAACAGAGACTTGGAGGAGAGAGACCTAATATTTAATAATCCACATTTCACTGTTTTACTCTTTGGTTCAGATGTGGATACTGTATTGTTCTTTCTTTGTAAATGTTTAAGTTGTTTGTTGCTGGTTTTTAGTTTGTTTTTTGTCTTTTTGGAAGCAGACACAGTCTCTATGGAGATGGGTTTTTGGGGGGGTAGCAGGAGGAGAGAAGCTGCAGAGAGGCGTGTAAGACTGCAACTCTGCTTCCTGGTCCCAACTCTGGATAGTCATGTTTTGAGGGGTTTAATAAATTTGTCGATATTTCTAGAAATGAGAGCTGCTCCATCCAAAGTGGGATGGATGCCATCTCTCCTAACAAGACCAGGTTTCCTCCAGAAGGTTTGCCAATTATCTATGAAGCCCACATCATTTCTGGGACACCACTCAGACAGCCAGCAATTTAAGGAGAACATGCAGCTAAACATGTCACTCCTGGTCTGATTGGGGAGGGGACCAGAGAAAACTACAGAGTCCGACATTGTTTTGGCAAAGTTACACACCGATTCAATATTGATTTTAGTGACCTCCGATTGGCCTAACCGGGTGTCATTACTGCCGACGTGAATTATGATTTTACTGAATTTACGTTTACCCTTAGCCAGCAGTTTTAAATTTCCTTCAATGTCGCCTGCTCTGGCCCCTGGAAGACAATTGACTATGGTTGCCGGTGTCTCTAGCTTCACATGTCTGAGAACAGAATCACCAATTACCAGAGTTTGACCCCCAGCGGGTGTGTCACCGAGTGGGGAAAAACGGTTAGACACATGAACGGGTTGGTGGTGTACCTGGGGCTTCTGTTTAGGACTATGCTTCCTCCTCACCGTTACCCAGCCGCCTTCTTTCCGCAGCTGCTTGGGATTTGCCGGGGAACAGCTAGCGGGGCCTACGCTATCTTCGGCTGCACCAGCTACAGGGGCCTGGCTAGCTAAGGGTGAGAGAAGGGTGCAAAGCCGAGTCTCCAGATCAGTAATCCTGGCCTCCAGAGCTGCAAATATGCTACATTTGTTACAGATATCATTACTGCTAAAGGAGGCCGAGGAGTAACTAAACATATGACACAATGAGCAAGAAAGTGCAGAAGGGACAGGTGAAGTAGCCATGGTGCTAACGGGTCGGCTACGAGCTAAGCTAGCGAAACAGTACAGAGACAGTGAGTGAATACTTTGGCTATAAATTAGGTAGTGAGTACACAGAAAGTGTGCTTCGGATGAAGCACGTGAAGATTATACTGTGGAAAAAAAAAAGAATGTATTTAAAAGTTGTTAATTAAACTGCTAAGCAAATAAGCTACTCAGAAACACCACTGTGTTTGAGCAGGAACAGGAAGCGATACTATACCACAGAGCGAGCGAACACCAAGTGACAGCGCCACCGACAGGACAGCAACGTTCCTATTGGAGCAGCCTTTCAACGCCTCTCTCTGTCTCTCGCTAGCAAAGTTGACCCAGACAACAAAGTAAAGCTATTTTTCGGCTACTAGCCTGACACAAACCCGACATATTAGCCAGAGGCAGTGTTGCCAACTTAGCGACTTTGTCGCTATATTTAGCGAGTTTTCAGACCCCCTAGCGATTTTTTTAGAAAAGAAGTCGCTAAAAAAAAAAAGACGTGAAAGACATTACAAAAATAATAATTGCTAAAAGAAATTTAATTTGTAGTTCTAAATAAATTCTAAATGCATTTAGGACGTTTTTTGCTCACTTTATGTCTCGTCCACGATGTTATTTCTCTCTCCAGCAGCGTAGGTTACAATTACATTAGCATGAAAGAGTGTACGAAAATAAATTTCTTGGAGTGATAATTGATGATAAGCTGAGTTGGAAGTCTCATATAAACCATGTGAAAACAAAAATGTCAAAAACCATTGCTATTCTCTATAAAACAAAGCATGTCCTGAACAAAAAATCATTATACACACTCTATTGTACTCTGTTGCTTCCATATATGACTTACTGTCTGGAGATATGGGGTAATGCATATAAAACGAACACTCTTCCTATTTTCAAGTTGCAAAAAAGAGCTTTAAGAATTATAAACCAATCAAACTATATAGAACCAACTAACATTTTGTTTATTAATCTGAATACCCTGAAATTTTATGATTTAGTTGAATATAAAATGGCACAGATAATGTATAAAGCACAAAATAACTTGCTTTGCCCCAGTACTCAGAAGCTGTTCAAAGTCAGAGAGAGTCAATATGACTTAAGGGGAACAGATTTCTTTAAAAAAAACAAGATAAGGACAAATATAAAGCAGAGATGTGTTTCTGTTAGAGGAGTTAACCTGTGGAATAGTTATGACAGTGATTTAAAAAGGTGTAGTTCATTTTCCTTGTTTAAAAATATGTTTAAAAATAGAGTATTAGAAAAATATATATATCAAGAATGAAAAGAGCAAAAAAAAAAAACAAAAACAAAAAACAGAAAACCTCTTGATTCTTTTGCTTTGATGTAGTTACTTACTAAGGTGGTGGTGTTTTTTCTTGTTTGTTTGTTTGTTTGTTTTGTTTTTGCTTTGTTTGCCTTCTCTCACCCCAACCGGTCGCAGCAGATGGCCGCCCCTCCCTGAGCCGGGTTCTGCCGGAGGTTTCTTCCTGTTAAAAGGGAGTTTTTCCTTCCCACTGTCGCCAAAGTGCTTGCTCATAGGGGGTCATATGATTGTTGGGCTTTTCTCTCTGTATCTATGAAGCGCCTTGAGGCGACATTTGTTGTGATTTGGCGCTATATAAATGAAATTGAATTGAATTGAATTTTATTATTTGCTTCGAGCCCTGTGTACAGGAGCTGCATGCTAAAAGATCTTTTGTTAAAAGGGTTGGCGTAATAAGCAAATGCTTCAGCCAATACCTTTTGATTAGCCTTGTCTCATGCTTTCTTGCTTTGTGGTAAATCTTTGTTCTGTCTTCACTGAGATATTTGAATGCTAATCAATAAACATATCAATTCAAATTCAAATGACCAATTATGCAAATTAGGTGATGACGTCATTTAGCGACTTCTAGCGACTTTTAGGACAACCAATAGCGATTTTCCTTACTGAGGAGTTGGCAACACTGGCCAGAGGTCCCTTTACTACGGTTCGGAGCCGCGGACCTTCAGTAACAGTAATAAATCACAGCAATAGTACATTCACGTAGTTGTAAACAGCATGATAATATATTAAGTAATCCAAAGTATTCAGAATACGTTACTCTCATTGAGTAACGTAACGGAATACGTTACAAAATACATTTTGTATTATGAACTTATGCAGTTTATGCAGGTTTATTCTACAATGGCAGATGGCTGCGTCTCCCTGAGCCTGGTTCTCCTGGTGGTTGTATCCTGCACTTAACCTTTTGATATAAAGCACCCTCAGGTGGCTGCTGTTGTGATTCGGTTCCACATAAATAGAATTGAATTGAAAAATCCAATTCAATTGGTCACATTAAAGACGGGAAAACTTTTAAAATTATTTATTGTGGTCTCATTAATGTAAAATCACAAAAATCTGGCATTTTAACAGAGGTCAAAATACATTTTGGGGCATGTATTTTGTAATCTGTAGTGGAATACATTTTAAAAGTAACCTTCCCAACACTGCACATCACTGCTGAAGATCTGGGGGATTTTTTGGTGGAGAAGAGCAAACAGACACTCAGAGAGCAGTAAGTTACTGTGACACCTACAGACCATCCACCTCACACCTGAAAGTCTGTTTGTGATGAAGTGTAAATGCTAAGAGAAAACCTCTATTTTTTCTTTTGAAGGCTTCGGGACTTGGAGGATTTTGAGGAAAAAGAAGCCAAACCACTTCTGAAAATGGTAAGACTAGAAAATAAAAAAACATGTTCTGGCTTTTCGTCCAAAGTTGACTGGTATTTGGAACTGTTCATTATTCATTTCACCTTCACTAAAGACCTAGTTCCAGCTGAAGACAAGCAACCCCAAACCATGATATTGCCTCCACCATACTTCACCAAGGGAATGGTGCTCTTTTGGTGATGTAAAGTGATTATGCAACTTATTATGAACTTATGCAGTTTATGCAGGTTTATTCTACAATGGCAGACATAACAATCGCACTGCCATTCCATACACCTGGACAGGTAATAGAGTTGATTTTCAGTTTTCGGATTCATACCTGAAGTTGAAGTATTTATTGTTTTATCTGTTCCCCGTTATCTTCCTATGCTTCAACCACAGCAGCAGAATTCTGAAGTGTTACCCAGAGGTTGATTTTAAACTGTTGTCTGTGTGGTGTTACACATAAAAATAACTACGTTTATACTCATGAGCTAATGATTATATACATTAAACAAACACTCAGGCAGGAATCTCCCACCACCGAGGAGCTCGACACCGCGCGTTGTCATGGCGACAAGCACCCCATCTTAAATTTGTCTATAAAGGTGAATTCGCGGTTCGCGCACTGGTTTGTGTGCGGGTGTCGTGCTCGTGACATCTTGCTCTTTTGTGACCGTCAGTAACCCATGCGGTCATGTCTACCCTTCCTTCCATGTCGGCCGGCCCCTAGCACGCGCCACCTCCGCGAGTCCAATCATAACTCAAAGAATGCCCACCCTCTCCCTCCCAACCCGCCATCCAAGTCGTCCCCGTACGACAACACAGCGCGCGTGTCACTTCCGGACCGGGCAGCGCACAGCATCAGCAGGCAGAGTGAGAGCCGATGGATGGACATATGAACGGAGCCGTCACAGACAGAGCCTGAGCACAGACACACTGAAGACGTGCCGGCGATAAACTAACAGAAACACTTACCGGTAAGTTTCCTCGTCGTTTTGTGACGAGCACACAGGATGCTGTGGCACCGTCAAGCTACTCTAAAAAATGAAGACTACTCTGGAAGTAAGAAACTTTATGCGTCTAAAAACAAAAACAGGTCTAAGGGGTTTATTAAATGATGTTGAATGTCACATGTTCTAAATATTTGGGAGCTAACTTAGAGGCCTGCCAAATAAAAGAGCCAGTGACTGAGGGGATTTTATGTACTAAGTATTTTAAATAGCAGTTTTGCTATTAGCTTCCTGACTTGTTTCGTTGCGGGTAAAGATAAATAATGCCCATAATTATTGTTTTTATTGTTTTTTATTTTATTTTTCTTCTTAAATGAAATGTGGGCATTACCTTCCATGTTGTAAAGTGTTTTACTTTAGAATTTGAAACCGGAAGTGTAACTGACGGTAACTGGTTTGTGTTGAATGTTGCAGCTGGAACATCTGTGGCTCACTGCTGAGCGCACTGAACTGATAAAGTCATTGAAATTACACAACATGTTACATGTCTTTGGCCTCACTCTTAATCCTTAATAAGGAATGATTTATGCCCCTTAAAATAATTTTGTAACATTTCTTCATGAGCTAATATAGGTCAGCTTATTACAGTCTTAATTTTTTTTGACGTGGAAACTCTTATAAATGTCCCTTTTCCATCTCTCCTTTGGTATTCACATTTACCCAATTACGAAAAGCAGACAAGTGGAGCACATTTTAAAAGAACATTTGTTGTACTCAAAGGCCCAGAGCGGAAAGTGTGTCAACCTCACCACAATCCTTGCTCTAACACGTACAATCCCAACCTGCTGGCTGCTTTTAGTTTCTATTTACACAGCTGACGGGAACTTGCCTGTGGTGGCAGTTATCAAATGATGCAGGTCCTTTAGAGTGCTCCTGTACCTAGAGACAGAGACGCTGTTGTCTTGCAGGGGATGGTCCGATGTGATCAGCAAACCCACAGACACACACACCACAAACACATACACACACACACACTCTCCTTCCTGCAAGCCAAGACACTAGTCTACTTCATTGTGCTGTTATAAAACACATCTGAAGCTGGGTATGGAGGAGAAACAAGGATTTTTATTTAAATTTACTGCGATTTTTCTGCTTAACTGTGAACACCCTCTAAGCTCATATCGGAGAAAGAAATAAGTTGTTGATTGGCATGCATGCCAGTAGTTTGTGTCACCACAGAAGCAGAGTAAAGCTGCAGTCTGATCCGCATAATCCAAGCAATTGTGTTTTGTGCTTTCACTCGTGTTGAAATCACACTTCATTGGTTTTGATTGTGTCATTATTTTAAATCTGGGCCCTCAAACCAAACACAAACATAGGAACAAACCTCATATCCTATTTCTTTTTACACACACAATCACACACACACACAACCCCGTTCAGCTATCTTAGTGAGGACCTTCATTGATATGATGGTTTCCCTAGCCCCTTTACCATTAAAAATGAATGCCTAACCCTAACCCTTACCCTAAACCTAACCATAACCTAATTGTAACCCTGACACTAAAACCACATTTTGAGCCTCAAAAAGGCCTTCAAACCTGTGAGCACCAGTGTGTGTGTCCTCACAAGTGACTGTAGAATGCAGATTTCGGTCCTCACAAAGATAGCTAGACAGGAACACACACACAGAGTGTGACCCTCTAGCCTTGAGGTGCCCCATTTCAGAGTCGATTGACCCACACAGCCAACGGCTCAAGGAATATATTTGCTAACCCTGACCCCGATTGTTTCCGTTCGGTGCATTGTTTCGCCACAATGTCCTTGTTAAAGTTTCTGCAAGGTTTCGAGGCTGCCTGCTTAGCCGAGTGGGTGTAAGCACTGTGACGTGTGCACACAAAAGACCCCATTCACGCCATCTCCTGAGGAAGCAAAGATTCCCTCACGCACACACAGGCGCACACACATGCCGGCTCACCCCACCACTACGTAGACCGTACCACTATATTACTCAATTAATCCAGTGATTAACTCAGTGAGTGGAGACTGCCTGCAAATCTCTCGCTGTTGCATAAAGCTAACTATTCAGTAACCATTAGTCTACATGTTATGTATACCCATTCTTGAATGCAGGCGATTAGAGCCAGCCTTGTTATTGCAGTTTTGCAGTTTAGACTCTTGATCCTTCTTTTTCTTTGCAAAGACATAGTGCAGCTGGTGTGTAAATCAGGCTGCATGTGGTTGTGAAAAGCCTCTTCTAAACCATCAGTAGGTCAGGATGCTGTCTTATGGTCAGCAAATGGCTATTTAGGGCAGTTAGTGATGTGGAACCAGGACCATCAATCTTTTATTTATGCTCACTTGAGTATATTTAATGTAGCCAAGTGAAATCTGACCTTCATAATATGAGTTATGAAGCCTATAAGCACATAGGTTTGGGGTGCAACTGGGTACTTTTTAAACTGCCTTAGTTTTTCCAACATTTTTTCGCCTGTATGTGTCCGTGAAGATAACTTACGTTCAATTTTGAGGGCTGAAAAATTGAATTACATTTTATTTATGTAGCGCCAAATCACAGCAACAGTTGCCTCGACACATTTGGGCAGTGCGAAAAATGCAGGTGGGCAAGTGGCTGGACCTAAACAAGTTACAGCATTTCAAAGGTCAATTTCTAAGCTACATTTTTATACCAGGCTCATCCTCATCCTTCTGTGTCAAAATAAAATTTGTATTGTCTAATGTTTTTAATGGCTTCATTTACTACGCTAAAGCTATCGTATAAAAAATTAACTGATTCTGAAGGCGACAAGTGGAACTCACTGGTTTTTTGGAAAGGTAGTGAAGTTATCAGGTCCTTTCTCTGCCCTTGCGCAAACTAACTAATGGTAGCTTGTAACACACACAATAGCACTAACCACTATTAAGTTTTAAATATTGTTCAAGATGCAACAATGCTGGACATTGTGTGTTTTTTAGCCTTCAAAATGGGAGTATTACTCCTCTGTAAAGGTTCATGAGGGTCTGCAAATGCAGGATGCAGAGGGACGTTAAATCGCAAAAGATGAACCTTTAATAGCTGAGATACACAAAGTCCAAAGGGCTTCAAAACCACAGCAGGATTCTAAAAAACGGAGAGCAAAAGAGGAACAAGTAAAGTGCAAATGGAGAACTGATAAGGAGAGAAGCAATACTGTTTAAACAGAGGTGAAAACAATCAGGCACAGGGGAATCTTATGAGCGCTACGCAGATGTCCACAAAGAAGCAAGAAAAATCTGTATAAACAAACAGACTTTTTTTAACCCCTCCCCTCATCAACCCCCCCCCCCCCCAAAAAAAAAAAAAACCCAGGAAGTACAGTGCTGTAAAATAGTATTACCCCTTCACGATTTCTTTTTTTGTTTTTTCATAATTTTCACACATACATGTGTCAGTCAGTAGAAAAAAAGCAGAAATGTGAGAACAAACAACAGCTATGAAACATGCTTTCTAGGGCACAGTATGCAAACTTGGTCTTGGTCACACTCTCACAATTTCTTTCCTCTACTGACACTGTGTGTGTGAGAGAGAGAAGGGAAGAGATAAGCCAACAAGAAAAGCTTCCCAACAAACATTTATTGCTCCTATTTTAGTGACGGAAAGATGCCAACTGACCTCAAAGTCCTGACCAAAGTCCAAAGCAGCTGAACTCTGATACTAAGAGCTGTGAAGTTTAAAAGATGTCACTATTTAGCAGTAAGGGATCTCTAAAGACATGACGGGGTGACATTGTGTTTTCTGGTTTAAAATTCAGTGTGTCTGGTCTATCCTGCTAAACTTTCTCAATTTTTTTTAATCTCTCTGTTAAATGTTCTCAATTTTAAAAAAAAAAATCAACTACAATAAAAGCACTGTATCATTAGAACTAAACTAAATTAAAACATAAATCACTGGGCCTTTAACCTCTGCCGTGGTATATAATGTGTCAAACCCTCTGAATGAGTTGAAGCAAAGTGAAGGACAGAGTCACTGAGTTCAGAAGAAAAACAGATTTTAACTTTATTGCTTAATGGAAGTCAGGAGTCATTTTTAACAACTAGCAGAAGATAGTGGAAATTATTTGATATTTTACAGGAGATCTAAGCCATCTGTTCCTTGTTGACACTGAGCAGCAGTGGAAGAAGTTGTAGTCTGCCAGCACCATGCCTTCCTGAATCGTTTTCCTCTCGTTTAATAGGTTGTTTAGCACAGTGCCGGTCATCCATTGTCTATATTTCCTTGAGCTCCACTTTGAGCAAAAGAAAAATGACAAATGGGACAGTGGGGCCAGCAAACGAACACTGTAGAGTGATGGGGTAAAACTTGTGTTCCACCAGGGTACAGTTTTGGTAAGCTTTAGCATCCTGTGATGAAGCAGGGCGTCCTTGCTGGGTAACACCAGGAAGAACCACAGAGCTGCAATTCAATTCAAT
The DNA here is from genome assembly GCF_056152115.1 of Neolamprologus brichardi. Classification (NCBI taxonomy): domain Eukaryota; kingdom Metazoa; phylum Chordata; class Actinopteri; order Cichliformes; family Cichlidae; genus Neolamprologus; species Neolamprologus brichardi. The sequence continues at coordinate 8,486,076 of NC_142117.1, read as the reverse complement.
TCAATTCAATTTTATTTATATAGCGCCAAATCACAACAAATGTCGCCTCAAGGCGCTTCATAGATACAGAGAAAAGTCCAACAATCATATGACCCCCTATGAGCAAGCACTTTGGCGACAGTGGGAAGGAAAAACTCCCTTTTAACAGGAAGAAACCTCCGGCAGAACCAGGCTCAGGGAGGGGCGGCCTTATGCAGTTTATGCAGGTTTATTCTACAATGGCAGATGGCTGCGTCTCCCTGAGACTCCCTATCTCTACTTAATTTTAAAAGTAGAGATAGTGTCTGTCTCCCGAATCCAAACTGGAAGCTGGTTCCACAGAAGAGGGGCCTGAAAACTGAAGGATCTCCCTCCCATTCTACTTTTAAATACTCTAGGAACAACAAGTAGGCCTGCAGAGTGGGAGCGAAGTGCTCTAATAGGGTAATATGGTACTACAAGGTCATTAAGATAAGATGGGGCCTGATTATTTAAGACGTTGTATGTGAGGAGCAGGATTTTGAATTCAATTCTGGATTTAACAGGAAGCCAATGAAGGGAAGCCAAAACAGGAGAAATATGCTCTCTCTTTCTAGTCCCTGTCAGTACTCTTGCTGCAGCATTTTGGATTAACTGAAGGCTTTTCAGTGAGTTTTTTGGACATCCTGATAATAATGAATTGCAGTAGTCCAGCCTGGAAGTAATAAATGCATGAACTAGTTTTTCAGCATCACTCTGAGACAGGATATTTCTAATTTTAGAGATGTTGCGCAAATGGAAGAACGCAGTCTTACATATTTGTTTAATATGTGCGTTGAAGGACATATCCTGGTCAAAAATGACTCCAAGGTTCCTCACAGTGTTACTGGAGGCCAAGGTAATGCCATCCAGAGTAAGAATCTGGTTAGATACCATATTTCTAAGCTTTTCAGCGCCGAGTACAATGACCTCAGTTTTATCTGAGTTAAGAAGCAGAAAGTTAGTGGCCATCCAAGTCTTTATGTCTTTAAGACATTCCTGCAGTTTAACTAATTGGTGTGTGTTATCTGGCTTTATGGACAGATAGAGCTGGGTGTCATCTGCATAGCAGTGAAAATGTATGCTATGTCTTCTAATGATGCTGCCTAGGGGAAGCATGTATAATGTAAACAGAATTGGTCCTAGCACTGAACCCTGTGGAACTCCATAATTAACCTCAGTGTGTGAAGAGGACTCTCCATTTACATGCACAAATTGGAGTCTATTAGATAGATATGATACAAACCACTGCAGTGCAATACCTGTAATACCTACAGCATGTTATAATCGCTCTAACAGGATATTATGGTCAACAGTATCGAATGCTGCACTAAGGTCAAGAAGGACAAGCACAGAGAAAGGAGTCCATGTCCCACAGGGAACAGATGGTGATCTGGGAGAGCAGTGCTGGTAAAATCTTTGATTTATTTATGAGTCTCAAAGGGACACTCGTGGGATGAGTGTGTACAGGAGGAAGGTGGGCACAGTGTGTGTGTTTTTCAGCGGGCAATTTTTTTGAGAGGTGGGGGAACAATGTGAAGCGGCAAGATGAGCCTCTTCCTCCTATGAATAATAAATTACTGCTGCTAAAATGGACTGTTGTAGAGTGTGAATGTGCGCACATACACACACAAGCTGTTTTGACAGACGGTGTTATTTTAGCTGCGCAGCTGCAAAGACGGCCGATGGCCTAAATAGAAACATCAATATACATTATGGTTATTTGTCATAGTGGTGCCCGTAGATAACACCTTAAGAACCTTATTAACCCAGAAACTAAGAGATGTGTAATAACAAAATAATACATAATATAGCACAGAGCTGAGTAGCGAAAACAGCTTATCAAAAAGTGTTAACTAGCCTAAAACCAAAGAGGGGGCGGATTCTCTGATCGTATAGTCTATGATTACAGTCTATGAAAATAGCTCACTTAAACTGTTGTACTGTACTGATAGGTTTATAGTCTCCATCACTAGTTTAATGCCTTGGTAAATATAACATCATGCTCATATTGTATCAACAAGTGGTTAAGTGGTTACCAGTAGTGATGACAGTTTTAAGATAAGCATTTTTCCAGCTCAGTCACCACACCTAACAGCCACATCGTCATATTATTCGTTGGGTGTGGGTATCCTAGTAATCCACAGTAATCGTGATCTGGTGTCTGTGGTGTCTCAGAGTCAATGGGACATTCTTCTACAGCTTGGCATGACATTTAATTTACTTGAATCACTGTAATTATTAATTGAGATGAAGACATTTTATCTGTTTGGTTATACTGTTTCTCTCGACAAAAGAAACATGAAAAAAAAATCTGGTCTTAAACTCAGATGAATGAAAACACGTCCTGATTTCTTCTACAACTACATGCTTCAGATAATTTTTAAAAAATCCATTGATAGGATAATGTAAGATTTCAGTCAACGTAGGCTTTTTAAATTGCAAAATAATCTCAACTCAAAATTCACTTAATGTTTTGCTTTTTCCTTCATGGTGTGAAATAAACATTCATGCTGAACCTATTATTTTTTAGGTCATTGACCAGGTTCTGTATCTATCTTGAAAATTAGATATTGGCACTTTACACTGTGCCTAACTGGTACCTATTGGTAAGGCGCCTTTATATTGACATGATAATGTTGCCTAATTGCCTTCATGGGTTATAGGGAACTACACTTACCAGGAAGTCTGTAAGATAACCTTAACGCTAATCTCTGTTCAGGACTCTGGATAGCTCCCAAACTCATCTTCTGTAGGTTACAGTCTCCGTCACCAAGTGCATATCTGTTCTGTGTGTGTCAGAAGAAGCTAGGGATGAGGTGAAATTTCAAAGATACGCACACATAGTAGAGCCACCTTTTACCCAGTGAAGTAGATGTGAGGTAGTCCCTCTGCGCAAACCTCATCACATTCTCTCTAAATTTTACATCATGGAGTTTAACGGGTGGATTCTTGAGCTATAGCTTGTTTCCTGTTCTTATCTGCTCCTGGCTTGGCTATCTCCTTCTGTCGAGTTGCTTGAATCCTGTCACACAGCCCACATGTAGACTTTCAGAAACCTCACAGTTAGTGTAGTTTATGTCTGTTATAGCTGACCTTTTTACTTTTTTCACTTCTTCCTACGTGTCCCCATCCTTTTTGATTTGTTTCTCCTTATATTTCCTCTCTGGTCTCCTTCCTCACCCCTTCATCTGTCTGTGTTGTTTTGCTGTCTTCGACACTAACAGTGACTGACATTGACTGATGTGCTCTCTTCTTTGGCGTGAGTGCACCGGACACAGGAGTTACAGGGTGGGGAAGGAACATTTGAGTAAGAGAGTCGGTGTGTAACACCATCTCTTGCCAATAACATAATAACAAGCTTCTGCTTTACTATCAGCGAGAACATGTGAGACAGTGCTTTGTTTCAGTTTCAGAATGAATCTCTTGGAAAACCACAGGAGTGTTGTAGACACAAGCATAATTTTGAAACTAGTTTAAAAATTTCCTCTAATGTCATGTTCTGGATATTTTCTTAGGAGTATTGCAGAGCTGTGGGCATTGCATTAGCAGAAAGAGAGAATTGAGAAGGCAACAGAAGAAACAAGGGAGCAACTGAACCAGCACTAGCAGGCACTTCTTCCCCGCTCTCTTCTCTCTGCTTGTCACAGCTTTGCCAAGATGAAGCTGAAAGAGGACCTGAACCCCATGCTGCTGCTCCTCTTCCACCTCATGGTGTGGATCTACACCGTCATCACCTTTCTACCTTCCTACCTCCTTAGCTGGGTGTCCAGACCTGACGGGAGTTTCTACGGCTCAGAGGAGGAGAGAGCCAAGAGAGCCAAAGCTCGTTCGGTCCTGGGACAACCAGAGGGACCATACCGAGCAGTGAGCTCCATGAAGAAGCTGGTCACATCTCTACATCCGGGAGTGGACACACTGGATAAGATGTTCGAGTACGCAGCCATGAGGTTCCCCCACAGAGACTGCCTTGGGACAAGAGAGGTGATTAGCGAGGAAGATGAGCGACAAAGCAACGGGAAGGTGTTCAAAAAGGTAAAAAATGATACGGAAGTGAGGAAGTAAATGTTGTGTTGTAGTAGCAGTGTAGCTAAAAAGGGGCTATCCAACATTCTATTACAGGTACTTAAAGGACTACACACTTTTATCTGTCCCTTAAGTATGCAGCTGCAAACAGCATTTAAAGTTAAGAAGTATGTCTGCTTACAAATGGGGTAATAGAAATAGCATAAGAAGGTGCACAGAGAGTGATATTAGAAGTGGGACTGAAACTGAAAGACTCACTATGCAGTTGCAAGGTGTGGGGTTGGAAGTTGCAGCTAGAGCTGGGAGAACGGTGGAAAAAGGAAGGATTGCATTCGTTGAATTATACAAAGCTGCTCTAGAGAGCAAGAATGAAAATATTGATTTTGAAATAAGTAAAAAGTAAAAAAAAAAGTAAAACGGGTACAATTTCAGGATTTGTCAGGAAATGTGAGACATAATATCTTATGAAAGGTACCGTATATATAAAACATAAGTTTTATATATATCCAACGGATGAATATTTATCATTTTTATTAATTTCTTTCCCATGTGGGATAGCATAGAAGATAGTAAATTGCGACCCATAAACACCTTTGTGTGTAGCTCCATGTAGGAAAAGTGCATCGACAGTGGTTCAGTTATAATTCATATTTTCATAATGACTGTGGTATGGATCTGTGATCTGCATTAACACCCACCATGCAAACCTTTGATCTCATTTAAAGCTTGTTTAAACAAGCTTTGCCTCATTTCTTTATCTAGTGTGAGTTATGTTAACAACGTGCCTGTTAAAGCAAAGCACTGAAATACATGGCACATTTTCTTTAAATCTAACAGGTCCAGCTCTCAGCCCCCAACCTCACATTTAAAAAACCATCTTTTATGTATTTAGGATGAATACCTGAAAACCAGCTATGCAGTGTAGCTTTTAAAGTTACTCACTCTAGACTAAAAAGAGCTTTTGTTGTGAACTATTTTCATCTGCAGATTACTGTTTATTATTGAAGGATCCTGTTATTCAAGTGCAACGCTGTGGCTCAGTCGTGTATTTGTAAGACAATAGTTTTAGAGAGTTATCACTCAATGTGTGGATTTCTATGGTGTGATATGAAAACATCACATCCATTGGATAATAAGCAAGAGATTGCATAGCCATATTGGACAGGGTGTCAGTCAGTGAAAGGAAGCCTCTGATAGGGACTGGGCAAAGAGCAGAAGGATTCTGAGATGTCAATCAATAGGCAAGCTGTCAAGGGTACAGCTTTCAGAAACTAATGAGGAAAAGAGGAGGCTAGACATTTTTCATATTCTAAAAAATAAAGTTTGTAAAATTCCAAATGTCTTCAAAATGTTCCTCTGTGACTTCTCTTGGCCTGCTGTCTAGACAAACCTCTTGTTAATGTTTAAAATGTTTAAAATCCACTTCCAGATGCTGCTACTCTTTCAGCTGACAGCTTGTCTACTAGACCACTTATTTCCTTCAACCTTGCAAATGTTAGGACAGAGGATAGAGTATGAATACAAAGTAGCAAAATCAAAACAGTAAAAAAAAGTATTTGTTATCAATCCAGAATTAGTGTAAATTGGAGCAGAAAGAAAGGAAGAAGACTTCTGCTTTCAAGATTTTTGGCTATATGTTTTCTTCTTCAGTGTGCCTGCACAGTTAGGTGTTTATGTTACTTGTGAATTACATCATTAAACCCAGTGGCCTGATCCCTGTAATCCATTGAATCTCCACTGTTGAAACACTTATTGCTGCAATAGTGCATCATTAGGCTGTTTAGCTAGCTATTGTTCCCAACCAGTGGAAAACAGCACCGTGCAGTCGCTGTGGCTCTGTGTCCTTCTGCGTGCTTATGTGCACTGACATTTATTAACCATTAGGAGCCGGTATAAGCTCACTAATACATGTGCAGGCAGCTCTCTGAACATAATGTGTGAGTGGTGAAGAGAATATCCAGAAGCCTATGCTTATCTTTCTCTCGTGCAGCTGATGACCGTGACATGCAGCAGCATGAGAATGACAGCAAGAGGAAGTACTTCTGTTTGGCAACAGTGGACAGTTGCTCCCTTTCCTGTGACTTCTTAATAAGGAACAGGCCAAGCATGTGACTGTGGGATGGGACACAGGAGCAGGGCTTTGCAACAGTTCAGTGGCTTTTTTAAGGAGATAATAGATTTGCATTATTCCATCTTTCAATTTCTTACCATTCATCATTTTCCTTGCTCTGTTTCTTTAATAAAACCCTGTATATTTGACAAAATGAATGAATAAAACCCATTAACACTTATACTTTGTCTTCATTGAGACTGGAAACAGTTTTCTCTTACTTGACAGCAAGATATTTATGCGTCTTTCTCCGGCCTCCCGTCTTTCCAACACCCCTGCAGGTAATTCTGGGCGAGTACCGCTGGCTCTCCTACAAGGACACCCTCACTGCAGCCTCCCATCTGGGCAGTGGTCTGGCGGCGTTGGGGCAGCGGCCTAAAACCAACATCGCTATCTTCTGTGAGACACGAGCAGAGTGGATAATAGCTGCCCAGGCTTGTTTCACATACAACTTCCCATGTAAGTCCAGGTTTCTCTGAGGACTTAAACATGCGGCGAACATTGCATACATAATGCTAACACGAGGACAGAAACATCGATCTCTCTATACTACTATGCATCTTTTTGTTTCATATGGACTTTCCATTTGCCCTCCTTTACACTACAGTGGTCCCTCCTTTATCACGGGTGTTAGGTTCTAAAAAATAACCCGCAATAGGTGAAATCCACGAAGTAGCGAACTTTTTGCAATTATTATAGATGTTGCAAGGCTGTAAAATCCCTCACTACACACTTTATATACTTTTCTCAGACAGGCATCGACATTTTCCACACGTTTTTCTCTTGTTTAAACACTCTCAAAGTTCTCTCAAAGAAAAATACATCCAGTATTATAGAATGAAACCAAAGATCACACTCTGTTTTCAGGCCCAGACCCTGGGAATAGAGCAGCTGCGAGAGAATACAACATTAATGAATCAATGGTACGGAAGTAGAGGAAGCAAGAAGAATGAGTTGAGTAAAGTTTGACTTATCTGACTTAATGCGCCTTATAATCCTTTGACGTCAACACTGTTGTTTTTGTTTACTTCTGCTAGCAGAAGATTTAAATTTGACAAGCTGGATGCATTCTGTACTGTACAGGAGACACGGCACGAGACTGAATGAAAATGGTCTACAGCCGATCAGGACGCAGAACACAATGCGCTGTAAAAAAACCAACAAAAAAAAAAACCATGCAAAATTGCACCAAAAAAATCAGCGAAACAGCGAGGCTGCGAAAAGTGAACCACGATATAGCGAGGGACCACTGTATACAGATGTGTAATGGAGAGGAGTGTGTGTCTGTGTGTGTTGTGTGTTATTTTGGGTCCTGTTGCCAGTGCAGCCCGAGCTGCTGTCAGGTACTGTTAGTTTTTCTTGGTGTTACTTGTGACAAATGCTAACTGACATTCAGCCTACAATCCACCCTTATAGCAGTATGTCCAGAGCTGAAGTTAAGGCCTCCTCAGTTCAGTGTTATTTCAGAAGTAGGTGAGCCCAGATGTGGGACACAGGAGGCATCAGCTTAAAATTACAAACCCAGACAGGTACATAAAAACACAGGGAAGAGGTTATAGGTGAGAATCACCAGACACCTAATGATACAATATTATCACAATACTTAACTCATGATATGCTGAGTATTTCAGTAATATATATTGTGATTAATCATGTTTTCTCACTTCAGTTATTTTTTTTTGCTGAAAAATAAGATATTCAAGCATACCAATACTGTCACTAAAACTGCAATACATGTTCCCATAAAATGGAATCCATCTGATAGCGGTCTGATATTACTCACATATCTGTCTGCAATGTATGGGGTCAATTTATGACAATTATATCCTATTTATTTCTGATAATACAACAATTAACTGCAATAAAGCATCAAAAAATCACATATCTGTTGCTCTCTACATAGACAGAAATTTACATTTAATATTTACATTTGCACTCTGAAACATTTGTATTCTGCAGAAACATAACAACAATACAACCAGCTGGCAGCCAGTTGAGTTGAGTCCACTTGAGTTGTGCTCGGGTGCAATCACTTTGTGATCATAAGCGGCCATGAGTGTGCTGCAGCCTCAACTCTGGGCAACCATTTAACCATCACAAGCCATAATTAGGCTACGTTCACACTGCAGGTCTTAATGCTCAATTCCGATTTTTTGATCAAATCCGATTTTTTTGTCTGCTTGTTCACACTACAAATAAAATGCGACAGCAAACGCTCTCTAGTGTGAACGCTCAAAGCGGCCCGCATGTGCAAAAGAAGATGTCACACACAACGCGCTCTGTTTAGACCCAGAGCAAACAGTATTGTTTGACTGATGGCCCTTAATATAAAGACTTCGGACTTCACGTTTCCCAATTTTTGCTTTAAGTTATTTTGTTCTTTACATAATAATGTAAATAACCTAATAATTATCCTTATTGCTGTTTTAGAGAGGAGCGGTGCTTCAAAGGATAGTTGCAGATTTCTGTCAGAATCTGCAGATTATACAGTACAAATAAAATGTTCACGTTGTCTTCCCAACAGTTTCACTGACATCTACGCTGGATGGCCAGGAAGCGCTCGCGATGTCTTATCGGGCGCTTCTCTGGAGCTGATAATCGCCGTCTGTCTTGTGTCAGTGACGTAAAAGACGGATTTAATGCGACATGACTGTTCAAACAGCAGTCGCTTTCTAAAACATCGGATATGTATCGGATTCAGTACCACATACGAAAGTGACCCAGATCGGATTTGAAAATATCGGATTTGTGCCGTTCACACTGTCATACCATGATCAGATATGGGTCGCATAGGGTCAAAAAAAAATCGGATTTGATGCGCTTTCGCCTGCAGTGTGAACGTAGCCTTAGTCACAGAATGTGGAAAAAAAAGCAGCCACCAGTTTGTTTTTTTGAAGATGAAAGGCGGTTGATATCCTATTTTACTTGTGTGACTGAGCTCTTAGGAGGAAGATTTGTTTCCAGTGTGTTTCAAGTTTTCTTAGATAATGTTATCTCAGGAGTGTGGTGAAGGGGATGAGCTCTCTTGATCGTAGTATTTTTTTTTTTTTAGAGTAGTTGAACTTTTTTTTTTTTTTAAATATTGATATTCGGTGTCCCTGTATGGATACAATATTGCCAAACAAAATATTGCAGTGCTCTGCTGTGTGGATTTTTTCCATTACTCCTACAGTTTTTTTTAAATCCAGGAACAAAAGAAAGAAGCAATAAATAAAGTAGGCTCAATAGAATGGTATGAAAGCAATAAACAGACTTATGACGTGGGAAACTGCTGGACCACGTTCACATGAGGAACTGATTGGCTTATAATAGACATCCCAGTATCAATAAACATGCAGCAGAGGCACTCAGACACAAATTGTAACACATCCTGGATAATTTTATTGGGGAACTTAAATGTTTTATTTTAGATAATATACCAACCTTGTTCCCACAACAATTCCAACTATACTTATAAACTGACTTGTAGTTGTATTGCTTTTCTACTACAAGCTTCATTCACACATGCAGCACTTTTATTTTATGCCTTTAGATGCTTTGTTATCATCATTATCATTATCAAATTTTGGCCCATAGACTGGATGAGCCAGGAATCGAACCCTTTAACCTTTCATTTAGTATCTGACCCACTCTACACTTGTAAGCCGCAGCTACCTGCCGTGTAACTTTGTCATTCCTCAAGTAAAAGGTGTTTGATGTATTCACAGGTGTTACAGTAAAAAGTCCTAATGAAGAGTATCTTTTGAAAAGTAAGAGTGCCTACAGTAAAACAGGCTGACAAATGGATCTGCTTTTTTCACGGACATACAGATAATTTGTACATTATCATGTGCTTTCAGTTTTGGCTATATGGTTTGTATTCTCTGTATTCTCTTCCTCTTGGTCTCTGAGTAGCTCTAAATAAGTCTGGATGTGGCAGATTTATAGCCATTTTTGTGTGTGTGCATGTGTGTGTTTGAAAATGTGTTTGTGTGTGTTTGCATGTTAGTGGTTTCATGTTAGCAAACAACTTGTAACATGGAGGGCCCAGCTGAGACAGAAGAAGGTCAATTTGTCCCTTCTGCTTCTGCGTTATATAAGTGTCCCATTTCTCCTCCTTTGGTGCTTTCTCTTTTCCCCATCCGTTTTCCAGAGTTCTTGTTAGGAAAAGATGCTCAAACGCTGACAAGAGTACATTTTTGAAAAAAAAAATTATACACGAATGGTGTTTGTACTTGTACGGCACTCATGCACTTAGCAAAAACGTGTCTTGTGTAATGGAAAGTGGTTCGTTCGGTGTAGTTTTTCATTTCTTCCACTGAATGAATCATTCAGTGTTAGGCGAAGCTGATTTAGCTTCTTAATGTGTGTTTCTGGGAACGTCAAGAATCACGACAATAAAAGCCAGCGAGGATTACTTGGAAGAAAGAAAAGCAAAGCAAAGATCTTCTCTTGCTCTGAATAAAAACGTTAATAATCAGAGAGAGCAAAGCAGCTGTGGGCTTCAGCATGATTTACTCTTTAATATGTTCCATAGCAAAGACTGCAGCACCTTTTATTCATCACAAGCTTCATCGGCAGTTCGTTAAATCTTTTTGATTACCCATAAAGGACCCTTTTGTTTGGGCTATCCACTTTAATTTAAGCTCCATTAAACTGTCATTCTCATAAAAGACACAGCCACGCAAGCCAAGAAAGCATCTTTATATTTCATCTTCCTCTGATGCAAACACAAACAGTGGGAGAGTGGAAAAGCCAGGGGCAGTGGACAGCACACAGAGGCCTTAAAGGTTGGAAAGAGCAGCAGAGGAAGAAACAGAGGGGAGGAAGGAGAAGAAGACAAGTGAGGGCCAATGGCGTCAGAAGAGGGGTGAGAGAGTCTACGTGAGCATCTGATGTTGACAGAGGCATCAAGGAGTCAGCCAAAGGCCCCCAGTGAACTCACATACTTAGTGTGTGTGTATGTTTTCATTGTACTTCATATTCACTGTACATTGGCTCAGAAGGCCAACTTTTGTGAGCTGTCTACTCTACCGTATATAAGTGACATAAAAGGTGTATCACAAGCATCAGCTGCACAGCAGAGCTCTACCTCGCAGAGTCAAGGACAAGCTTCTCTTTCAAGATGTCATTTGTTGTATCAAGCTAAAAAAAAAAGAGTCCAGACTCCACTTTGTTGCTACTTAGTGGAGTCTGGATGTTAGCTAAGCTTCCTGTACTGACATTTAGTGTCTGACAGTGTGTGTATGTGTTAAGCTTGGGCCACATTGAATGTTTAGATCTCACGGCTGGAGGTGTCATGGCTCTCCCTCTCACCCGCACACAGCAGCAGCGCAGGAAGTGTTGGAGCTCCATGACGCAAGATTTTGATGTCACAAATCCCTGTCCCATAAACCCCCGTGTCTGTGTCAGAGCCGGGACGCAGGGTTGCAGACTATGTTATTCTGTGCTAGCCTGCTTCTGTTGCCGTCAGTGTATCTACTGTTGTTTCCTCTTGTTACTTTTTTCTCCTTCTTTCCTTCCTGTTTTTTTTTTGTCTCCTGCTCTCATCTTTTAAAACAAACACATTCTTCAGCTGAGCGCTAATTATATTATGTTTTTTTCAGTTTTTCTGTGTAAATGTGCATCCTGTCTAATGTGAGGAAGAAATAATTGCAGTTTTTATAAAATGTATTAAGTTTCAGGGAATCAGTCACAACAAGGACATGCAGCAAAAGCTTTTTTTAAATCATAAGAATGAAGAAAATTCGAGGCAAACAATTAAGTCAATCACAATTATGTTAGTACCCGTTAAGTACTTCAGTGAGACACCAGGCTGAATAATAATCGCAAGCTGGACATGAAGCAAAATCAGTACTGTTAGTGTTTTTATTTAACAACTTGAAGGGGGGAGGGGGGGGGGGGTCCATGCAGGAAGAGACTAGAAGCAAACAGAGAGCAAATTCTGCAACATGTGGTGTTAACAGGTGAAATAACGAGCGAGCCCCACAAAAACTTTGAGTCAAGCAATTGAATTTATTTAGAATGAAATCACGACAGCAGTCACCTTAATAACATAAGGAAAAGACTATAACATTAGAGAACTTGCCAATAGTCATGAGCAAGCACTAGGTGATGGCAGGAAACCTCTAAGAGGTCCAAGCTCAGGGAGGGGCAGCCATCTGCTGTCACGAGATGGGGGTGAGGGGAAAGGGAAGGGGAAATTGAAGTGATATAATTGAAGACACTAATAATGAAAGCATAGGATACCAATGAATTTGGAATATCTGCTTATGCATGCAGCAATTTATATCTTTTAGCTAAGTAAAAGAAAAACAATTGTAGGACTCATATGGATAGTGAAGTCAGGTTTTATTGTCTGTATTTTAGTTGTGGAGGATTAAAATGTCTTTTAATGGGCCTGTGGTCCTGTTTTCTAAAAATGCACAGTGTTCCTCGTTGGGTACAGGTAAATGTTTATGGTCTGAAATGTGCTCTAAAAATTGACAGAGTGGAAAAAATGCAAAGGAAGAAAGAGACCATACATATGGTGAACATTTGGTATGGTGTGAACATATAACACACACAGCCAATCAAACATGCATAAGAAGATTGAAGGGAAATTGTCCAAATTTAAATAAGGGGGTTTTTTTTATGTTGTGATTTTTAATCCTTTTTGATTATACTTCTCGAGGGAAACCATGTTTTTTTGCCCCAAGTAGAGAAGAGAAAACCTTTTTTAAACTTTCTTCTGCTGAGAAGTTTTGTAAAAGCACATAAACATAATTCACTTAAAAACTTTATGATCTGCGTTTGGGAATTTAAACTACATACTCGGTCGTGCTTATGATCTGGGGATATTTTTGTCATGTTTTGAGTCCCTTTGATCCTTTTTATTCCCTTCAAGGCAAATCATAATGCTGAAACATCCAGTGATATTTTAGAAAATCAAAAGCTTCTAAATTTGTGGCACTAAATCGGGCTAATGCCGTTTCCTGTTTAAACATGACATGACCCTTCATGCACATGCAGATAGCACAAAGAACGTGAAGAACGTCTGTACAGAGTCAGCATCGTCGACCCCATACAAACACCTCTGGTTCCAAAATGCAGTTTTATAAAGATGTTAAACAAGCACATATAGGTGCATCATTTGGGTGTTCAGAGTTTGATCAGTCTTGAGATCAAGTCTTCCCAAAGAAGCACAATGTTGTGTAACCAAAGTAGATCATATCCATAACATATGAGCCATGAGGCAAGAGTCAATATCTGGTTTTAAAGGACGGCTTGAAACGCTAACCCTGGTTTGCTGAGTGCATGCATTCATGCAACCACACAGTGCTTCATTAGACATATGCACTTAGTCAAAACAGTAAACCCTCTCAAACATCAGTACTTGTTTATATCCCCCATAGAGTACTTATCATGCAACGAGAGCCGTTTGGCTCGGAAGCCTCTGGAGGTGCCTGAAGAGCTCATCTGAGTGAGAGGGGCCTAAATCAGGGACACTGAGGATTGTAGACAGTCAGCACGTACATGGTCCATCTTCACATGTCTGCGCGGTCACTGTGTTCACACACAGACAGGCTTGTCTTGAATTAACACAGTTTAGATAAACAGCCCATCCTGCCTCTTGCACATCACATTAAGTCCACCTTTGCCTCACGCTTCATAGTGGCAGATGAGTACATTTGGATTTGGGTCCTGTGCCGTCCTCTGTGTATGCATGTATTTAATTTGTTGGACTACTATGTGGAAATCAAATTTGCCTGTGGGGCCATTAATGTTTTAGTCTATTATACTCTAATGTGCCTTTTCTGTGTCCCTGTGGGTTGCAGTGGTCACCATGTACTCCACATTGGGAGGTCCTGCCATTGCCCACGGGCTGAATGAGACTCAGGTGACCCACATCATCACCAGCAGGGAGCTTCTGGAGACCAGACTCAAGGTTAGAATACACAGAGTAAATTCTCTCTGCAAATCTTTTTTCACAGGAAATTTATTTTTCATCACAAAGTATAAGAAACTACTAGACCAAACCGTATAAAGCAGCGGACATTACAGTGACAAACATCATTGTGTGGACAAATATCTCATATATCTGATCTTCTGAGGAAACGTCGGAGCCAAAGTTTTCAATCAGAGAGAACACAATGTTCAGCGCTGCAGGAACAGAGAGGTTGCAGCGTCCCATGACAGAGTTGTAAATGTTAGAAGACACGTGCCGACTGCTTTGGCATGTTTTGGCCAGGTTCAGTGCCAAGACAAGCAGTGCTCTTGCATTTCATCTTTCCATTTTTATTGAGGCGGCATAAAGAGAATGTTCCTTTGTTCACTTGTTCCCAGAAAAACCCACTATTTATGTTTTGTCAATATAGAAACAACATATATCAAGATGCCATGTTTCTTGTGTGTGTGTGCGTGCGTGCGTGTGTGTGTGTGTGTGTGTGTCAGGCCATCCTAACAGACGTTCCAAGGCTGCAACACATCATTGTAGTGGACAATGCACCGACCGCATGGCCCGGCTATCCACGTGGCATCAGCATCCACAACATGGCCGCGGTTCAGAAGCTGGGAGCCAGGCATGAGAATGGTAGGTTTTGTCTGTGTGTCTGTTCATTGATTTATGTGAAGTTTGCTTTCAAGAGTTCATGACTCACAGAATTAGGATTGCTCCGTTTTAAAACATTAAAAAAGTATTTAGCTGCTTGCCCATTAAGAAAAAGGTTTTCTCTACAGTTTTGTGTATCATGGTGAGTCACAGTGACAATTAAAGTCACCACACTCCACTTGAGATAAAGCACTTTCTTGCAGGACATTAACAGTGTAAACAGATCTATGTAGTGTTTAATATTTTCCACGTTACTTCACTATGGCAAAATGCCATTTTCCAGTGAAGGATTTTGGAGCTCTAAGGAGGCATTTTAATCCAAAACTGTGGCCTTAACTACAGTTTGACAAAAAAATAAAACTCTTAAAAGCCTTTAGAAGTACGGTGTGAATATTTTTTAACAGAAATAAATAAAAGACACAAAATATGAGAAGAACAACAGTCATACACTAAAGCAAATAAAATACAAGTCATAAAGTTTCATAAGGTGTCACTGAAGAGAAGAAGAGATTGAAAGAAGAGCTTTAAAAATCAGACAGAGGCCGGTCTAATGTGCAAAGGCAGATCATTCCACATTCTGGGAGCCACAACAGTTTTAAGCACACTCAAGAGCAGTTCATCAGACGAAAACGGGTGGGTGCAAAAGAATGCAGGAGCTCAGAGAGTTGCAGAAGGGCAAGACCAACGAGGCCTTTAAAAGGGAAGAAAAGACATTTAAAATGAATCCTAAAATGTTAGGGCAGACAGTGGAGTGAGGCTACAATGGTTTCAAAATCCGCCTGGAAACAGTCGGCTTTGTTTTGGCCAACTGCCTCAATTGGAAAAAGCTTGATTTAGCCACTGCCCTGATCTCACTGTTAAGCTGAATGGTCAGCAGCACACAACACACCATATTATTTGTCAGATAATTCCACTGCAAAAGCTCCAAAACGCTTCAGCAGCACAAACACAGCTGAAGGGTCCAGTTCAGTGACTTCAATCAGTGTTCATGAGGCCTAGCAGAGATCAGTCAGGTGTAGCTGCCACTGTCCACACCTGTCAGTCCAAGCATCCACCACTCATGTGGCTGTTTTGAAGAGGAAACTATCCTTACACTCCAGTATCAGGCTCTAAACATACTTTTTAACATACAGGGACTGACTCTCTTTTGGATGCAGCCTGACTAGAAGAACTGCAGAACTGCCGCTTCATTTTTGTTTTCCTCTGAGGTCACAGCCAAGCTCAAGTCCAAAGAGAGCTACACCTACACCACACAGCTGTCCTAACTTTGCTAGTGTGGTTTCTGTGACTAAGCAGCGCTCTGTTAATGGATCTGGCAACATTTCTGGTGGAAACCAAACTTTACATTCCTCCCTGTGCCACTTGGGACACAGACAGCAGCTTGCAGTGCTCCTGTTTTCCCATGGATACAGATTTTCAAAACCGAATGTCTATTTCGTTTATTGAGTTATATATACACATTTAATTATTTTTCTTTTAAAAGTGTATTCATCAACATCATCAACTAATAAAATGACAGTTGGCCACTTGGGGGCAGCAGAAGCAACCTACAACACACTTGTTACAAGCTTAAAGTGAATAAAAGCAAATGAAACAAATCTATTAGCAGGCAGTGCTGTTATAACTTATAAAAGACAAAAAAAACAAACAAACAGCAGAGCGCCTTGAAGAGAAGCAACTTTCCAACTAAGAGGTCCTAAAACACTACCGTTCACAGCACGTGTTTTAATCTTTCAGGCTTTTGGACGTAGCCATCTCTTCCTCTCAAGTAAATGAAATAGTCAGGGCTTGTATTTTGGGGGTATGGAGTGGGGGCAGATTGGTATCTGGCCCATTAGGTCATGTGAAGAAGGAAGTGCTAACATCTGTGTCAGATTAAGGTTGATACCGTGCATGCTCAGTTAGCACACAGATAAGGAAGAGGCCATCACCCATCTTCACTTTTTATTGAGGCCCCTTGAACTGACTGACCCAAAACATGTCTAGCTGGTAGAGTCATGTGCAGATAAAGGGAGAAGGAAGTAGGAAGGGAGGATAGAGTGCTGGGATATAGGCGAGGGTCATGTTTACACATGGCGCTATTAACTTCACATGACATCAGCTTTCTTAGTGCACACGCCTCATATCCACGTCTCTGGAGGGAGAGAAGCGATGGCTGCCCTTGTGACTGTGATGCACTTTACTTCATCCTTTGGTTTGTCAGTGCCTGCTGAGCTTGAGCCTCTTAGATCTGTTTTTGTTGTCGACAGAAAGCGAAAAAAACCCAATCTCTTGTTTCCCAACTGGTTCTGTTCCCGCTGGAAACTGACTTGCTCTTTACTTATTTATTCAGACCGTAGGAGTCCAAGAAAGGGATCAGAAGGCAAGAGATTCATCATATTTTGCTCTGTTGTCCAGACATGTGAATGTCTTTTTCACTGCCTTTATCTGCTGTTCTTTGATGTAAAAAAAACCTTTCTTGTACTTGATCACATGTTTTGATTGTTAACCTTACCTGCTGGGAGGCAGTGATGAAAACAGACTGCAACTGAAATCATGGGTGGAAAGGGAAGTTGTGTTAGGCCGCATTCAGCCTGACTGTGCTGAATGCATAAAAAAAGTCATGCACAACTTTTGCTACAGTGCAATGTCAAGGAATATACCAACTCTTTGCAGTAGCCAGTAAAACACATGCAGTTGCACAGTTCTTGGTAAAAGTTGGAAACCAGGAAGTTCTATAGTTTATGGAAAATTATCCAGATTCAATCACTAGTTTTAAATCATATCGAATACAGAATGATGTTTCTGTATTCAAAAAAGGATAAAAAAAAAAGAAGAAGCCTGGTTTCTTTGGACAGGTCAGCACTGAGATTGACAGGTCACTACAATATATAACCGTACAGTGTTTGTCTTAGCCAGTGCTAATTGCATCTGGTGTCAAATCATCAAGATGATCATAAATACTTGACTAGCTGATGTGTAACATCTGTTACTCAGCGACGTTTTTTTGAGGACCGATACGCGAAAATCTAAAATTTATGCCAACATTCACCCTCAGCCTTGTGCACGCCACGTGACAGCTAGAAAATCATTCTCATGCAAATATGTTGGCCTGAAAGAAGATTTGGACCTACACACAGTTTTTAAAGTCTGCACACACCATACTGTTAACATACTTGTCATCAAATGGACACAGCTCAAATAGTTTAAAAAAAAGGGGCAACCATGATTAAAGAGGAACAACCGAGCATAAGGAAGAGTGTAAGGAGGGAGAAGAGAATAGATAAGAAAGGACAGACAGCAGCAAACGACATGAGAAAGAGAAAAGATGAATGAACACGTGCAAATGGTGTTTTTGGCGAACGCATTTATTTAAACTCTGCATTGTGCCAGATGTGTTACCTCATTAGTTGAAATTAGGTTATTTAATTTCTGAGATAACCATTTAACCTTTCTGTGTGTTTGACTCTTAAGTCATGGGGTTTTTCCTACATACAAAAAGACTTTTTAGCCAGCACACAAACAACAAATGAACCGTGTTTCTAGGGATTGTTTAAAAATTGGTTCATTTTTGTGCTATAAACCATTAATCCAGTTCTGCCACATTGAGTGTGTATGTTTTGGGGCTTTCTCTGTTGACATTCCAGCAACACGTGAGCACAAGGCCCCGCTGCCCTCGGACATTGCAGTCATCATGTACACCAGCGGATCCACAGGCATTCCAAAGGGCGTTATGATCTCCCACAGCAACATCATCGCTGGGATTACAGGAATGGCCGAGAGGATTCCCAACCTGTGGTAAAGACCTCAAACGTGCTTATTATATCACACCCCGGGGTATGGTCTAATAGTTTTGGGTTTTAAATGTGATGATTTTTGACTCATCTGTTTGTAAATTATGGAGGAAGTTTTGCAGGGAAATTCACTTTCCAAAGCAGCTTATCTCCTCTGCTACACGTCCAAGCAGAATCACCAGCCAGCAAACATACAGATTAGAACATGCCATTTAGGTTCGTTCATTAACAGAAGAGTGTGATGCAATGGATTACTGGAAGCAGAAGAAATAGTCGGGAACTCTGTAATCAAAACTAAGCTGAGGTCAATGTTCAAATTTCTCATGTTTCAAAGGAATATTTTAACTAACATTATGGAAAATAGGCTTGTTCAGCTGGTATCATCATGCAGCTCAATTGCTTATATTAAAAGAGAAACTGACCCGTCTCCGGGGATTAAGATGGGAGTGAGAGGAAACAGAAAAGGGAGGGAGTTTAGTATGAGTAGAGGAACAATGTGGGAGAAAAGGAGTCAGGGTGAGATGGATGGAGGTTAAAGGGGTTTAGTTGTGACAGTCTCAGTCGATCTTATGAAAATGTTGGCTTTCCTTTGTGGATTAAGTAACACGGCTATGTAAATCTCCCCCTCATTCATGGCTTGAATGTACAACATGTTCACTAAAGTGGAAATTTCCCCAAAATTTGGTTGTTACTTGAGTTGAGATGAATGTGTTTTCAGTAGATGAGGCTGAACTCCAAGGAAATGTAGCTCATAAACAGTATATATCTTGAAAATATGACTAATGTATAACTTGCAATAGTTTGTCTTAGTACTGATTCAGCTTGATGAAATAAACGACCACTAATGCCTGATTAATTTCACTAAAGGGTCATTCTGCCTCAAATCAACCAACCAAATCCGAATTGAATTTACAAAAAGTTTTTACGCAAATTGGGAAAGGTGAAGCAGGAAGCCTTCTAAAAATTGTCTGACTTGAGATGGGATGACCCTAAGACCTTCATGTTCGCGGTAGTCTCAAACATTTAATAGCCCACATCAAATCGGGGGTTTTGAAGTCTGCGTGTGTTTTTAGTGAAGAAGACACCTACATCGGCTACCTGCCTCTTGCCCATGTACTGGAGCTCAGTGCAGAGCTCGTATGTGTGTCTCATGGCTGTAGGATTGGCTATTCATCGCCTCAGACTCTTGCTGACCAGGTAAAACCTCTCATCTGTATCATCTGAAGTGCATTCTGGTTGATTTTCATGTATTTTATATTTAATATATAGTGGTGAAAAAGAAAGTACACCCTTTGTCTGTTCTAAGATTTTATATATCAGGACATCTTTGCCATGTTCTGAAATTATTTAAACACCACATCAGATGAATAAGAACACACGACATATTACACTGTCTCATTATTCATTCAACAAAAAACTAAGCCAACATGCAGAAGCATTGTGTGAAAAACTAAGGATACATCATGATTCAGCAGCTTGTAGAACCTCGTTTAGAAACAGTAACGTCCTGTACGACTTTATCAGTCTCTCACATCATTGTGGAGGAATTTCGGCCCACTCTTCTTTACAGTCGTGCTTCTGTTCATTGAGGTTTGTGATACCTTTATGTGCCGGTCTCTTAGCCATAGCATTTCAGTCAGGCTGAGGTCTGGACTTTGACTGGACCAATGCAGCACCTTGATTTCTTTCTCTTTTCAGCCATTTATTTTTAGATTTGCTGCGGAAATTAGGATCATTATCCTTTTGCATGATCCAATTTCAGCCAAGCTTTAATTGTAGAACAGATGGCCTCACACAGGGCTGTAGAATACTTTGGTATCCAAGGAGTGCCCAGGTCATGTGGCTTAAAAACAAGCCCAAATCATGAAGCCTTATACAGTTGGTATACAGTTAATATAAGGTGATTGTGCTGTGTATGGCCAGACATCTCCACTTTGGTCTCATCTGTCCAAAGGACATTGTTGCGGAAGTTTAGTTGCGAGCCTTTCTCCTGACAACCCTTCCAAATAAAAAATACTTCTCTTTCTAATTATACTGACCTGAAGTTTAAGGGTTAAAGGCCTGTAGAGTCTGAGATTTAGCTCTTGGGTTTTTTTGGCAGTTTCTCTGAGGATTGCTCTGTCTGACCTTGGGGTGAATTTGCTGGGACGTCCACTCCTGGGAAGATGGACAGCTGTCTTGAATGTTTTCCACTTGTGAATAATCTTTCTCGCTGCAGAATGATGGACTTCAAATAGTTTGGAGATGACCTGATAACCCTTCCCAGACTGATGAGCACCAACAATTACTCTTCTAAGATCATTTCTGATGTCTTTCCTCCACTGCATCTGTCAACACTCATGTGGATACTCGAGACCAGCAAACTGCCAAAACTTCTGGTTTTATAGAGGTGCTCATACTTGCAGATGATCAGTTCTAAGCATGCGTTTCAGTTGCAGGACATGCTTGCTATTTACCCTCTGAATTCCTGTGGAAACAGCGGGGGCATACTTTTTGTTAAATAAATAATGAACCAATATAACATATTCATCTGAGGTTGTATTTAAATAATTTTAGATCCTGCTAAGCATCATATTATTTTTCTGTTATGTACTGATACAAAAACAACCTTAAAGTGGACAGAGGGGATACTTTTACTTTTTCATGACTGTATATAGCTGGACCTAGTAGATTTTTAGACATCATTTCAGTCCGAATATGCGCGAAACAAACCCCCAAAATGAGGTAACAGCTAATTACAAATGTAATAATTTAAATTATCAATTGATGTTTCTTTCTCCCACCCTAAGTCAACAAAGATCAAGAAAGGAAGCAAAGGAGACACCAGTATGCTCCAACCCACTCTGATGGCAGCGGTCCCGGTATGTCTTAATGCACTGTCCAGTATAGTGTTAGAGAACCATTAACAATAACAGTGTCACTCACTGACTCACTCGACTTGAGTCTGTGTGTCAAACAATGCTGCTGGCTTGCGTTTGAGGCCTGTGCACAAGGTTTACTCATGGAATAGCAGTGATAGAGTCCAGCAGTCTTGGATCTGCTGGATCTTGGTCTGACGTAAATACATCCTACCAATGGTCAATGCTGCATTTAATCACCAGACAATGTTTGATTCCCTGGGGTCTAAGTTGAATATTTGTGGTTGCCTAGTGCTGCTTGTCTTTGAAGTAAATTTTACTAATTAATCCATTTCAGCAGTAAGGACTCCGAGATGGGCTTTGCTTAAAATTTTTTACAGTTTGTTTATTAAAGAACACCCCAAGGTAGTCAGAATATGTCAGAATTTAAGCTGCTGTAATCACATGGACATTTTTAACATGTTAATGCAAATAAAAACTTTCATGTGAAATTAGGTCATTTGTAGCTACAAGTTGTTTGTTTCAGAGTCTTTTCACTTTCCTTTTACAACACTCAACTTTTGGTTTGGTAGAAATGCTGCAGATGGCTGTTTTAAGTGAAAGAGTCCAAAAACCTACCCCCCACCCCCATTTGCTCTAAACCAAAAACCACATTTAGTAGCTACTTGGTAGATGTATGATGTGTATGAAGTGATTATTATTAAAAGGGGGGAAAAAATGATAGTATATGATGGACTAAAACTCAGACTGTGGCCTGAAACATGACTTCAAACGAATCCAAGTTTTCACGCTTTTGAAGCTTCTTCTGGTTGTAGTTTTATTGTGCTTTGCTGCAGAAAGATATTCATACAAATACTCAGAGTCAACAAAATTTAGCACTCTGTTCAGTCGTGATGGAGAAACAGGGTGTCTACAGGTCCAAAAGAAGTCTTAATTATATTATATTTTACTGTTAAAGTGTCTTTTAGTTTGCATTTTCCAGCTTGCAGTATTTTAATTTTCCCCCATTCTACAACCACGTCCTTATTCACAAGGAGTTGTCACAGCGGGTAGCGCCACATGCTTGATTTGGAAGAGTTTTATGCTGGATGCTCATCCTGACACAACTCCAAAAGGATACGTGTCTCTTCCCGGGACATTCTACAAAATTCATACACTGAAATTGTGTTTTGGAGGCTGTAGTATTTTTGGAATACTTTAAAGTCCAATCCATGCTTCAATTCAGAAAGCTATAACAGCTATATCTACAGCCATAGTATGATAAATGTTATTTTTTCAAGAAGTCAATAAAGTGGACACATACAGTTGTGGTCAGAGGTTTACATCCACTCAACATGGGCATAAAGGTCATGGTAATTTGGGGGCTTTTAATTATTTCTTCATTGCTCTTTTTCTAGGATGGAAACTTGTACAACGTGTTGCCAAATGTCTTCACTCACACATCCAAATCATTGAATTCAGATATTCTAGTCACAGGTGAATAAAATCAAGCACTTCTACATGCAGACTGCTTCTACAAACATTTGTGAAAGAACAGCTCGCTCTCAGGAGCTCAGTGAAGTCCAGCGTGGTACAGTGATAGGATACCACCTGTGCAACAAGTCCAGTTGTGACATTTTCTTGCTACTAAATGTTCCACAGTCAGCTGTAGGTGTTCCCGCTAAACACTGATTGGTGGATGTGTGATCGTGTCTATATTGGGTCTGTCGGTCCCAATATAGATAGTATTTTAGTTAATCAACTCATTTGTTTGTAACCAGGTTAAAACTGTCATTTATTGAAATGTAAATTAAATATGTTGAAATCTATGTAAAATAGTAATGGTTAGAGTATTTAGAAAATGTTTAAATTCCTTTTGCTCTTAAACTTACAAAACAGCCCCTTCAGTGGACCAAAATTGCAGGTCCAAAAATGACTTATAAAAGATGTCAGTCCAACATCACTTTGCGCAGTGGGTTATAACAAAGTGGAAGCAACTGGTATCAAGAACAACTCAGCCATGAAGTGGTAGGCCAAGTAAAATCACAGAGCGATGTTAGCAACAAACCTTCAAACTTCATGTGGTTTCCTAATTACCTCAAGAACAGTGTGTAGAGAGCTTCATGGAATGGGTTTCAATGTCCGAGATGCTGCCTGCAAGTCTTATATCACCAATTACAATGCAAAGCGTTGGATGCAGTGGTGTAAAGCACGCCACCTCTGTTGTCTGGAGTGACGAATTACACCTCTCGGTCTCTCAATCCAATGAACGAGTCTGGTTTTGGTGGTTGCCAGGAGAAAGGTAAAGTGTACAAGTTTGGTGGAAGGGGGATTATGGTGTGGGGTTGTTTTTCAGAAGTTGAGCTTCTCACTGAAAACCTCGCCTTTACTCCTCCACATATCTCTTATAATTGTGGCTACATAGCCAAGTCTTTATCTTGTCTCACCATAAAACGTCTCTCCAGAAGGCATCTAATCAGAATCAGAACTTTATTAATCCCAGACAGAAATGAGTGAGTGAAAGAGTGTTGTGAAATAAATTATTTTTATGCTGGCAAAGAGAAACTGCTTGTTACAATCATACATGGACAGCAATGTATGCAATCTTTTGATTCTGTGTAGAGAATTTGAGAAAAACCAAGAGAATTATTTCTTTTCTTTGCCTCATTAAAGATGTCTGGAAAAAGAACAGAAAAAAAAGTATTAAAAGCTCCAAATTAATATGACATTCCATAATGAGCAAATCTGTGTACATTGTGGCCTCAAAGTTCTTTTCCTTTTTTAAAAAACTTTACCAGTTTGATGCCCAAGTTCACCCTGTATTTACATGTATATTGTTTTAACTGTATTATTAGGCTGAAAAGTTACATTTGCTAACCTACCAGTTGTTCAAAACACATTGATAAAGTGATCGTCTCTGTACTTTTCCTCCATTCAGGATTTTGTTTTCCCATATCTTGTTGTTTGACTGTGACCATTGCCAATACTGAAGACGCCTGAAAATGAATGTCATCTAACGAGCTAGTTGTATTCAATACAGGATGCACTCTTCTCTCCCTCTCACTCACATGGAGACACACACCCCCTCCCCCCCATCTCCCAGTGGTCGTAGTGTAAAGGCCAGAGGGCCCCAGTTTCTGGAACCATTCACAGCTGTAAACAGAACGTGAGAAAGCCCCATGTGGTTATCCCCACGACACGCACACACATACAAATTGTTTGCTGTGATATGACAGCAGGCGGCTGCATGGATCCTGTGTCGACTTCCTCTCTCACTGCTTCATGCACACACGTACACACACATGCACAAACCCAACAGGACCAGCTGGTTTTTATTGTTTTTTTGGTGGGAGGGGGGTTTGTTTGTGCCCTTTCCCCATTTCACCATGTCCAGCCTTTTGTCGACACTGATGTAGATGATGAAGTGCTCTTGATCTGTGGGTTTCTGTTCTCTGCACCACAGTCCCTTTGGTAATACAAATTGATACCACTTCCCATGATTGACATTGCTCTTCCTTGTACCGTCATGTTCCTAGTACCACTTCAGCCCGTTTTTAGCAAAGAAGATATTTGTTGTGAATGTTGGGCTAAGGCATTTTGGGCATTGGAAAGAAGATAGTTTGAGCTGATATGACTGACAGTGGCTTAGTTACGCAGTATTAACAGAGAAACATGTGCATTCATTAGGACCTCTGAGTTTCTGGCCACCAGGCAGATTGAAATGTGATACTTCCTTGTTTTTACTCTGTTCTTGGACTCCTGTGGAAAAATATCTGCATCCTCTGCTGCTTAATGTTCACCAGCTCATTTCTAAGTCTGTCTGTTGTTTGGTGCTCAGAAAGTACTTGAGATGAAACTTAGTGTAAATCAGAATAGAGATGAATACAGATGCTCATTCTGGTGATAATTCTCCTGTAATGTATCAGTAAAAGCTGTTCCAAGGAAGTCCCAAATGTTTTGCTTTGTCGCTTATCTTGCATATTGTTATACTTTAAACAAAGGAGCTCAGAAGGAGCTGCTTTAGCTCACCTGGTTGAGCTGCTGCCACTGCAGGGGCCTGGGTTTGAGTCTGCTCCAATCCTTTCCTGTGTGTTGTCCCCCTACTGTGTTTCCCTACCTTCCTATCCAACAAAGGCTAAATGTCAAAAAATAAATATAAAAAAAACAATCTAATGTTTAGGGCCACAGTTAGTAGTGGGTTTACCACATGGTTTTGTTTATTCCAAAGAGAGATTCCCTCTTCTGGTTTGCTTTTGTTTTGTTTTTTTTAGTTTTGTAGGTCACATAGAAATTAGAAACATATTAGATATCCATTGGGGAGCCTTATAGTTATGAAACCAGATTTGAGGAGCACATGTGCATGTGTGCTTGTGTTGATCTTTTTTTTGTTTTATAAAGTTGCTTAAATATGAGATTTGGGGGTTTTGAACACATTAGTTTTTAGTCTTGTTTAAAAACCCACCCAACATGAAGGTTAACTCCTGTTGTCGTCCTGTGACAGGGATATTGCTATCAGTGTATATGTTGGTTTAGATGTCAAACATTGATGCACATTGATGCTGAAAAACATGCTTAGGGTAACATTAGAACCGGTGTCATTGCATAGTCTGTCCAGCAGAGCGTGCTCCAACTTACAATGGCTGGATTCTTTTCCGTGCTTTCAAAAAAATTTTAATAAACTCTCACCATATAAACTTGCACTGGTCTCTAAAATCCAGCATTGCTCAGGTTCTGCTTCAGATACATACAACTCTTCATTGCTCTGACTCCAGTATAATCACCTTTAATCACAGCTGTAAGTTCACTTATAGGTTAAATATAAAAATTACATTTCTTAACCATCATTCTAGTCTTTTCTCTGTATCTGTATCAGTCTTAACTGTTGCTCTTATTGTTACCTTTTACATAATAATGCTCTTTTTCTTTTCACCCTGTCCCGCCTCCTGACTTCAGGAGATCATGGACCGTATCTATAAGAACGTGATGACCAAGGTCGAGGAGATGAACTGTGTTCAGCGAACACTCTTCATTCTGGCATACAACTACAAACTGGAGCAGCTCGCCAAAGGATATAGCACACCGCTGTGTGACAGGTATGGAGACTTATATCAGCAAATACTGTTGCATTTGCAGCTTGGACTCTCAAGGAATATTTAAAAGTCATAATTTTTTCATGTATTTCCTCCTTTGTTCATCCAGACTGGTGTTCAGGAAAGTCCGCTCTCTGCTAGGAGGACGGACACGGGTGTTGCTTTCAGGTGGAGCGCCACTCTCAGCAGCCACGCAGCGTTTCATGAATGTGTGTTTCTGCTGCCCAGTGGGTCAAGGATACGGCCTGACGGAGACCTGTGGAGCTGGAACCATTAGCGAGCGTGAGCATGAATGGAAATCTTACAGTAGGCATGCCTACTGTAAGATTTGTAATGTGTAAAATTATTTTAGTTTGAAATGTGTAAAATTTCAAACCACTCACAAATTGGAAAAACTAAAACATTTTATGTCATTAATTTTTACCCCTCAGCCCTAAAAGGCTGATGATGTATTGTCATCACCCCACCTACTGAGCGGATGGGATGGACACCCAAGTTGATGAATATGAAAATTGATCAATCGAGAGCAAGCGGATGTAATTTTTCTAGCTTATACCAAAGATGCATCTGTTAAAAATCTCAGATGAGTTCAAATCTATGTGACCTCAACCCATGTCAAGGTCAGAGGTCGAGTTTTCTGAAAATGACCAAGGACTTTAATATTCATACCACAGGTGTAGCTACTCAGAGTCTGAGTGTTAGCACTGCCGGTCATCAGTATTTTTAATGTGAGCTGAACCCATTCAGTGTAAAATTCCTGTATCCTATTTGGCAACAATCAGTCAGTAGATCACAGTTCCCATCTGTCCTGTGCAAATGAAAAAAATACTCTCACTTGTGAGTTTATTAGCTTCAACCAGTTTAACTAATTCAGTCCAGTACAGTCCTGTTTTACACATGCTTTGATTCAGCTGTATGATCACCGAGTGCACTGGCATCATTGTGACACACTCACAGTTGTGCCTATTATTCTGCTGACCCTATTTTTATAAACGAGGCTAGACTAAACAAGGGAAATGCCTCACTACAATGGTAGTAGACTGTAGTAGCTACTGCTAGGTGTACCTAAAAATCTCAGCATAGTTAAAGCTACAGACCTCCTTTAGTGATCATAGAGGGAGAAATAATTTTAAGGTCACATTTTACTATTGTGCTTTATGGATAGCGAAATGGGCAGCGCTACTGCAGGTTACCCTGTAAATCTGCAGGCATTTAATAAAGTCACAGACAGGACGCTTCATAAACAGCTGGAAGCAACACTCCAAACCACTGTTGCGTTATGCTTAGTCTGTGTGCAGTGGGAGAAAGACAAACAGAGGGACAGACACTGTTTATGTACAGTATTACACTTTATTGCTGATTTTATCATGATATGTAAGAATAAAAATGGGATATTGCCAATATTTTAGGCATACTTGGAATTTCACAAATCACATTTTCTCAGGCAAAATTGCTAGCTTGTTGTGTTTATTTGTTTATTTAACAGGGACATTCCATATTACTGGATATCAATGTGAATATATAAGATGTAAACATGCTGGGTTTTAGTAAAGCTGCTCATTTCAATCTATAGAGCCCAGGCACGTAACATAAAAATATACTTACTACCAGTTTTTCCTCAATTTTCCCATATTTTTCCAATCAAATCCTGGCACCCTCCTAGTTTGTGGTTTTTCCCCATGAAATTCCCATCAACTTTGACAGCCTGAAAGCAGAGATAAAAACAGGGGGAGAACACAAAGAGGGAAAGGGGCCTTATAGCCATCCATCCATTCGCTTCCGCTTCTCCTTTTCAGGGTCGCGGGGGGCGCTGGAGCCTATCCCAGCTGTCATAGGGCGAGAGGCAGGGTACACCCTGGACACCAGTCTGTCGCAGGGCCAACACACAGGGACAGACAACCATTTGCGCTTACATTCACTCGCACATTCACACCTAATGGCAATTTGGATTTTCCAATTAACCTATCCCCACAAGCTGCATGTCTTTGGACGGTGGGAGGAAGCCGGAGTACCCGGAGGAAACCCACACAAACACGGGGAGAACATGCAAACTCCACACAGAAAGACCCCGGCTTGATGTTGGAATTGAACTCAGGACCTTCTTGCTGTGCGGCAACAGTACTAACCACCGTGCCACCGTGCTGCCTACGCCTGTATATCTACTAATTATAGATTAGTAGATATCTAATGTCCTCATCTGTATCTGTGCCAGAAAAATTTTCCATTATAGCCAGGATGGGAAAATGGATGAGAGGAAAATAATTAGTAGATATACAGTGCGTGGGTTGCAGTAAACAAAAAAAGGGAGTGTATTATCTGTTTTCAGCAGAGTGGTGTGGAAAAATCAACATTAGCAATAAGTCACGCTACTCTGAGACCCTATCAAGTTTTTAAAAAAAAGGAAAAAGAAAAAGCAATGAATGTGAAATTTTATGAGTTTTGTAAAAGAAAACAAAAGAGACACAAGAGAGAGTCTCCATTCCCTCATAAACATGAAGACCAAGAATGTTTCACATAACTACGGTGCCAATGTCTGTCCCAATAATCTGATATGAATTAATCTATCTGTTCCACTGCCAAAGCATTTGCGAAATGTAAGAAACCCTATCAGCCTTTCCCAGGCAGACCAGACCAGCAGATCAAATCCACTGTGGTCATCTGAGTCAGGAAAACACTGAGTTGCTAACACTCCTTAGGGATGGGGTTTCCATGGCGAGGGAGCAAGTCAGGTCGTGTTGCTATGGCGATAAATGTTGTGCCTTGATGCTAGTGTGCTCCCTGATATGCGCGTGTGTGTATGTGTGTTGTCTGTTCTAGTGTGGGATTACAGCACTGGGAGAGTGGGAGGACCGCTGGTGTGCTGTGAGATCAAGCTTAAAGACTGGGTGGAGGGTGAGTGAGACGGGGAGAGGCACTACGCACATACACACACACATTTTATGATGATATAAACACGGTCATTTGCATTCATATTCAAAAAAACATCAGTCTGCATGTTTTGTTTCTTTATGGGTCATCTTTTACACACATACGCACTTGATCCAACACTTTCTTTCACATTTCCCTGCCTGGTGGGACTTTGAGCATTGCTCTGTAACCTTGTAAGGACAGCACTGGTCTCTCCACTTTTTACGTAAGGAATCATAACTCACTTTCATTGCACTCTGTCTGTATAAGTTTTGATACTTATCGAGTTGAGTTTATTCCTTGCAGAGTAAAAATAGAATTTTAAGTAAACATACCATCTGATTTTTGTTTTTTTTTGTTTCTCAGCAGTTTTATGATGTAGCAGATTCAGTCCAATAAAAGTATTTTCATTTCTAATCTGCTGATGCTTTTAGGTGGGTACCGTAGCACTGACAAGCCTTATCCCAGGGGAGAGATTCTCATTGGTGGGCCCAACGTAACCATGGGATACTACAAGAAGGAT
Organism: Neolamprologus brichardi; assembly: GCF_056152115.1. NCBI lineage: Eukaryota > Metazoa > Chordata > Actinopteri > Cichliformes > Cichlidae > Neolamprologus > Neolamprologus brichardi. Next base: position 8,456,244 of record NC_142117.1, on the reverse strand, counting down.
GCGAAAAACCAAGAGGACTTCTTTGTAGACGAGAACGGCCAGCGTTGGTTCAGTACAGGCGACATTGGAGAGTTTCAGGAAGACGGCTGTCTCAAGATCATTGGTGAGGAGGCATGAGGAGGTGTGTGTGTGGGTGGAGTGTGTAGAACGAGAAGGTCTTATCCTGGTTTTTATCGCCACTAAGTCTGAAGCTCACATTCTCATGCTGTGCCCATGTTGTGACTCTCATGCTTGGTCTTGTTCCAGACAACCTTTCATCTCCACTTGCCATTTATCAGTGTGTCAGAAAAGCTTTTAACAAATCACATTTTACTTCGCATCCTAGTATGATTTCACCTTTCTGTTTACTTCAGTGAGCCAGCAAGATGTTTATTTTGTTCAGATGCACACGGCTGAGTAGAAAATGCATCCTTCTATCTCACTTCCTCCTTTCTTTTTAAGATATATCCACATATATGCATGGACATACACACTTTTTACAGGCTGCTCCCTTTGCTGTGTTTCCAGATCGTAAGAAAGACTTGGTGAAGCTGCAGGCAGGAGAGTACGTTTCCCTGGGAAAGGTGGAGGCCATGCTGAAGAACTGCCCTCTGATCGATAACATCTGTGCCTATGCCAACAGGTGTGTGAGGAGTGGGGCAGTGAAATATACATAAGAGTAGTTTACAGATCCCCTAAAACCTTTATTATCTCTGTGGATCCTGTTCTTTTAGATCGTCGTATTGGTTTGACTTTTAATTATAAAATAGACCTCTCGCATTAGCTTCTTTCCATAATCTATAATTGTGAACATACCACGGCAGACCTAATGACATTTTCATACTTTTCAGCATTAACTTTTTATTAACTCACACGGTTGCTGTTTACACACTGCTTGGCTGAAGCTTTGCAACTCCCAGCTACACACACTAACAACAACAGCAACACCTGATGGACCCAGTACGGACTCTTTATACCAGCTAGGTGTGATTTCAGATGCCACTCAGGTGCGTCCGCCTGCCCTGCAGTGGCACCACAGACCACGCCCCGCCACGTACCCCCATGGCCCGACTGAGGCCAGGGAGCCATCTGGCTGAACCTACTCCCCCCACACAAGCGTGAGAGGCAATCAGCCCGGACTGTCGGCGCCCCCAGCCCCTAGCCCAGAGACAAGGAGGTGTGAGTTCAGGTGGCTGCCCGGGTATTAAGTGGCACTGGTGACGAGATGGGCCCAGGGGCACGTGTCCAGCAGCGGCCTCGGAGCTGGTCTGGGGGCCACCCATGTGGTCAGTGGCGGCACTGCAGCAGGCGTGGATGTGAGCCGGGGCTCACAGACGGTTGGACAGGCGGCCAGCACGCAGGACCGCACTGTGCGAGGCCATTCCAGACAGCACACCGACCTCAGGCTAGGCATGTCCCTTGCGCGCAATAACCTCTGGCACCGGCTGGGCAGGACCCTCGAGCGCTGTGACCTCCGACTGTGCAGGTCCCTCATGCGCCCGACCTTCCTGGGCAGGTCCCTCTCCCGCCTGCTTCCGCGTGTGGCCGCCAGCTTGGCCACAATTTCAGCCCAGTCCTGAATTTGCCGTGCCTCCATCCTGGGTTTCAGCACCACTGTAAACAAACCACGGCCGACCAGGCGACATGTTCATGAACATGCTTTTCAGCATCTTTTCATTAACTCCAGTTGCTGCTATAAACACCCTCGGTCAGCCGCAGCTTTCCAGCTCACAGCCCGACTCACATCATCAAGAACAACCACTCTCAGGACCCTCTGGCACAGATACAGATGAGGACAGAATTATTAGTCCCTCTATGAAAGTTTATTTTTTTAAAAGAGTATTTCCCAAGTTCCAGTTAGAAGAACAAGGAATTTCTTACGCAGCCTTTCCAAACATCCTGGTTTTATTTTGTGTGCTTACAAGCAAAATTATTTTACAAAAACTACCAAGGTCAAAATTATTAATGCTAATAGTTAATTATGTGTTCTTTATGCTATATAATAGCCTGCAGTCTTTTGTTGTAGTTTTCAATAAGTCAAACTCGTGTCCTGAACAATCCCAGCCCATTCTTCTTTGGAAAATTTCTCAAGCCCCTCCAGATTTGTACGCCTCTTCCTTCTTTCTCTAAATACCAGCATCTCTGTGGCCAAAGAGCTTTACTTTCACTTCATCTGACCATAGGACGTGCTTCTAGTATGCAGGTTTCCTTAGCATATTTCAGTCTGTCTTTCTGCAGAAGTTTTTTTCTTTTAGCATTAAAAGTTTAAGCACATCATTGCACAGCACTAGTTTGTTCTGTGGTTCAAAAAAGGGTTCAGGGCACTAATAATAATAACAACTTTATTGATACTAATTTAATAATTAATTGGTCATTTTTGTTTTTCCTTAAATGAGTCTGTTATTGTGTGCAAACAGAAATAATTAAAATGTTATAAAGAAAACTGGTATGTTAAGAAATGTTACATTAAAAATGTTTTGCTCTGTTAAAAAAAAAAAAACAACACAAAATTCTGACAAAAACTTTAAATTTAATTGGTGGGTAATAATTTTGTCCTCATTTGTATGAATGTTACTTTGACATATCGACCCACCGTAACAAACTGGGGTTGTCAAAGCAAACCCTTCATGCCAAAGGCACTCCCCAATGACAGCAGTCTCACCCAGCAGGATGCAATTTGCTCAGGAATGGCTTGAGGGAACACAAAAAATAGCCAAAGTTGTTACCAAATCTCAGTCTTATTCATTAACAGCAGATGTGCCAAAAACAAAATCCATTCTGCTGAAGCTGCAGTCCACAGGACACCCACAGGCCCATATCTGTGGCCTAAAGGCTCTAAATTGGTTGTAAGGTATAAGGGTGAGCTGAGTATCTGTGTTAGCTATGTGATGGACAAATAACTAGCAAATGACAAGCAGAAGAAGATGAATGGACCATTTATTAAAGTTTTGGTTGTCTGGTGATCTGCGGTGCAATATTTTCCGATTAAGCTCCATGTATCTGCCCTGCACAAGATAACAAACAGGCAGAGTTGACATCTCTATAGTGAATTAAGCTCAGCTAACAACAAATCTGTTTTTCATTATTCGGTAGGAATAAAAACCTTCCTTTTGTACCCTAAAAGTGGCAGGCCCTCCTGCTGTGTGTGTTACCACAGATTCACAAAAACATTTTGTTCTTCTGATTCAGAACCTGGATCTGTTTCTGCAGCCTGAAATATTTATTCAGTTCTGGGTCACAGTGCAGCTGTTTGTCTAGCGATTTGAAGCATGCAATCTGTTCACACTCTCTCAAGCATGTAGTTTTTCCATCTCCTTACAAGGCTAAATATGCCACACACTGACGAAAAGATTGCAAAGATTGCTCACTCTGGTGCTCCATCACCTTATTCGGCCCAGCGTCCACATCCTGAAGACCAGTTTAAGCTAATAATTGTTCTGTTTTTCTTTCTCTTTGACTCGTCTTCCTACTCTGCAGTGACGAGACGTACGTGATTGGCTTTGTGGTGCCCAATCAGAAGCACCTGTTGGCTCTGGTTGACCAGTATGGTATCCGAGGGTCATGGGAGGAGCTGTGCAACAGCAAAGCCGTGGAGGAGCTCGTCCTCAGGGTCATTACTGAGGCCGCACTGGCAGGTGAGAAAGTCAGAGAAGGGGTTAAGCTTCATCTCAGAGCTGCAGACACAAGCTAGGTTTTACCAAGTTCATGTTTCTTCTTCCTTTGTAGCCCAGCTAGAACGCTTTGAGATCCCCCGCAAGATCCGGCTGAGCCCAGAACCGTGGACACCCGAGACAGGATTAGTGACTGATGCGTTCAAGCTCAAACGCAAGGAGCTGAAAACACATTACCAGGATGACATAGAGAGAATGTACGGTGGAAAATGACAGCCAGGACCAGCACAGACCTGAGACCACTCCCACACCCCCAACCCCCATTCCTTTAGTCTGTGAAAGAGCCACAGCAACATAAATCTGTGCTAAATCTTGTGGTTTCAAGGACCTCACAGGAACACAGATAAACCAGTTTTACAGAGGAAGCAGATTTTACTTGAATTTGTTGCAAAAGACGGGCTGAGAAGGTCTTTGTAAAAAAACATCCCTTGTGCCCTTTTTTTCCATCCAGGTGTGTGACCCTATTCCAGAGGTCTTTATTGTTCCAGATGTGAGTTATGAAACAGAGCATGCGTAAGCTGGTGTTGTCTGTTGAACTCTTGTCTGAGTTGCCACAGCAGAAGCTCAGGTCGCTTGTAGCCTCGGTGCTTTTTGCTCGCCTGTGTCGAATTATGTGTCGAAATCAGTTCATTTTGATCTTCTTCTAAAACTTTAACTTCAAATTTCTAATTTCCTGCAGGTCAGGAGACGGTTAATTTTCTTTTCTTGTCTTTAACTTGTTTGGTGTTCTGTCAGTGGTTTATTTTGCCTCCCTCCCACAGTCAGACTGTGACTCCCACGCTCGTGGGGCGTCTCTCCCATCAGCACACTATGAAACTAAAAGCACAAAGTCATTTGAGTGCAATGAAACAGGTTGGTAATCAAAGATAAATCCTTTTATGTGATCTGATGATTTTTATGTTTCGACAATGATTCTAGTTTCAGAAAATTACCAAATTGTGACTAATAGGTCTTTTAAAACACTGAAGAAAAAGAAACAAAAGTGCATGTTTAGACATTCCCTACAGCGATACAGTACACTTTTCAGTGGGTACTCCTTGTATTACAGATGAAATGACTGTGTAATCATTGTAGTATTGATAAATCATAATGCAATATGAAAATAGATTGCATCTGCTCCAGTAAGGCGGTTGATTACAGAGAGGATCTAAATAAAACTTTATCAGTGTGTGTGTGTGTGTGTGTGGGCTGGAGAACAAGCACATTTATGGAAGTCTGACTTTGTCTACCTTGCAGTCATTCTCTTTAAAGTTGTGTCATACGTGTTGTCTTTTGCGTGAGAATGGCCAAGTGTGTAGCTTCACGTACACAACCCTCACAGCCTTTTGCCTTTTTTGTCAATCTTGGCTGATCGAATGTTCCTCCTTATTCACACATTTCCATCACTGAAGCAAATGTGTCAGCTGTGTTTAAACTGAAGTTATATGATAAAAAACCAGGTTTGTAACTCGCTGCACTCCTTTGCTGCAGTGAGAACCTGCCTTGGAGAATGACACAACTGGATGAATGCACCAGATACACGTGAGCTAATCTGATGATGCGATGGCTCTGTTGTGCAAACACAATATTTCCCTTCATGGAAACAGAAGTGATATTGTAGGGCTGTTTTAGGTTATTTTTCTATTCTACTCTTAGAATAGTTGCCTTGTATAATTTTGGGCAACACCTCTATGTGTTTTAATTCACGTTTTCAGTCCCATTGGCACAGTTGGATAAAATCAAGCACCTAGCCACGCAGTCTGCTTTTACAAGCATCTGTGGGGAAATGGGCCATTCTGAAGAGTTCAGCCGAGATATTCCAGAATCAGCTGTGAGTGGTATTACTACAGAGTGGAAGCATTTAGGCAGGACAGGATGTGGCATTAACATCAGCACAAAAACTGTGAGCTTCATGGTGTGTATGTGTTCCTCTACTATGCCTATATTGTGTACATCATTTGAATATCTTTGTTAAAGTATCCCTTAGGCTCCTCAGGGCTCCTATTTCATTCCCTCAGTTTATATTTTACACAAGAACAGTACCAACATTTAGCGAGAGACTTTGGACCCAGCATTCAAAATCTTAAAAGACTATGCCTACCTTTTCCCTAAAGTGAAGTGTTTGTTTTTGTGTGTATTTTGCAGCTCAGGGCCACTGGACCTTGAGTAGCCTGCTAAATAATCAACCTGTCAGGTGCAATTTAAAGTGTGTGCTAGAACGGGAACTAGTTGAGGCATCATGTGTCTTCCCACCTTTATTCCAAAATCATGTTAGAGAGCTAGACCAAACCTTTTATGTAGGGCTTTGTTATGTGTCGTTGTCTTTCTATACCGAGGTTGCAAGTGTAAGAATATGTCATTTTTATTATTCCTTCTTTTATTATTATATAATAAAGTCTTCCATGATTGCATTTGGTGAAAAGGGCACACGGGGCAGTGAGCCACACTACCTCCTGCATGTGCTGTACGCCCACCTACATGAATATTTGTGATTCACTGGCTTGCCTGTTTGAACACTGTCACACATCGCCCAGCCTAGTGATGAAAATTATTTATTCATAATTTGCCTTCTCCAATGAAGTAAATAAAGATTTCTTTTGGTCTCTTTGTAAGTGCGTTTTATTTCCGCTGTGGTCACCGAGTCTGACTAATTAAATTGAAAGTATTAAGCACTGTCATTCTTTTGTAATGAGCACATTAGCCTTACTGGGTGTGGGGGTGATGCCTGTGTCACCAGACAACAGAGAAATGATGACGTTTATTTGTGCCTGAACGTCAGCTACAGAGTGAAATCAGCCTCCACTGATTCAATAATGCTAATGGTTAATTGGAACTAAATTCAATTCAACCATTAATGCTCAGCAGTCATTGGAGTTTTGAGGAGTCACTTTGGAGTGTTTGCAAACTGATCCTCGTCTGTGTCTGGTGAAATCTCCTTTGGATGCCACGTTTTTAAAACAAATGAAGGCGCCCTTGAAATGAAATGACACAAACAGTCAGCAGGTCAGTCATCACATGCAAGATAAAACTGCAAGGGGACCTTCATGATCTTTAACATCTATGTTAGCTTGGCTTTCTGGAGGGTCAGGCCTTTTATCTGAGCCCTATTTATTTTTGTTACTTTGAACATAGTAATTTTAATAGAATTTTACAGAAAGGGAGTTAAGCAGAATGAACTCCACTGTGCGAAAGAGTCTCCCTCCATTTCTTCATGTTTTGCCAGATGTGCTTAGAATTTATTTTTTAAAAAAAAAAAAGGGTCTTGAGCAAAAGTTCTCCAGCTTTCTGAGGGCCTTTCAAATTTTTTCGTTGGACATTGGCTGCTTTTCAATCATTTCAATCAGTCCAGTCCTTGTACCTTGCACCAATAAGGTAATTTCCAGAGCTGTTAGCGAAAAAAAATCTGACACGTTGCTACATGGTGTGCAGTGTGTCCTGAAAAAGTTTGAGAAAACCGTTAAAGTGAGGACAAATGAAGTGACAGATCTAAAAAAAAAAAATTTAAAAAGTATCTGAAAGTTATGTTATCAATAGAAAAAAATCCATCAAGTATCTGAGAATGGGCCTGAGAGCACCTGCCTCTTTAGTGTGATAAATCTGCGCTGAAATCTTTTTAGAAATGATGTCAGTGGAAGAGTGACTCAGTGACTGGCAACAGCTTCAGCATGGGAATGATCCCAAACTGCCAATGCAATAAAAGCATACCAAAGCCCAGAGTGGAACACTATCAGCCGGTACAGCCCTCCTCAGAGCCCGGACCTCAGCATCACTGAACCAGTGTGGGATCCTCTTGGGATCAAGATGTCTGTCAAGAAGCCTTGACACTATTCCTGCTGATTACTCAAATAAATTACAGAAAGCTAAAGTTAGTTCAGGCTGTGTTGAAGAACTAAGGTGTTTTTCAACTGTACCATTGTTCTGTGTTTTACCAGCAGTTGTTATGAAATGGTTAAAATATCTGTAGAACTCAAAACTAGTTTTTGCTCCATGCCATAATCATGGTTATTTCTCGTATAAAGTTGCCCATTTGAACATCACCTTCTGTGCAGATTAACGTGCTTTTAGAGCTGGCCTCAAGTGGCCACTTGAAAAACTGCAATTTTTGGCATTTTAACAAAACCTTTAATTTTCAACCCCAGAGACTGACGCTTTTAAATAACTTGGGAATCTCACATGAATCTGCAGCGCTTCTCTGCCTTATAACAACTCATAATAACCTAATGCTCTTGGCTCTCTTTCATACATGATACATAAAGTAGAGCTATTTCCTTTAAGTGGCTGGTGGAGACCAAAGAAGAGACCAAAGGGCCAGTCAGTATTAGAGTTACACTATCAAAATAATCAGATACAAAACTCCAAACTAACAGTTCTATTGCTGCATACTGCAATAACTGCTGAAGGTGTAAAAATAGTGCTTTGCTAATACACTGATATTTTATACTTATAGTCTTCTTCTGCTACATAAAAACTGTTACTGCACTTGAGTATTAACTTTTTATTTATTTATTTATTTACATATATGTTTAAGGTTACTCCTGGATTTTGAAGAGAACATTTGATATCTAAAACAACAGACAGAAAATGTGTTGGTCTTCTGAAGTGCATTTACATTTCAACCCTCTATCAGTGGCTAAAATGGTTTTCCTTCTCAGCCTCTCTGATTATCTCATTTTAAACCAGGTCCAACAGGTGGAAATTATGCTAGAACAACAACAGAAGAACAGAACAAAGTCTGCAGCAGAACTTCCATGAGTTCCATGAGGTGAACCACTAGATTAAAATCAGTTTCTGATTGTAAGACTGTCATGCTAACAGCACTGATACACTTTTATTTGGGATGGATTTTGTGATTATTTTATTGTTACACTGATACTTCTGCTGGAGATTCAAAACACCACCGTCAGACTAGAGTTCTCAGAATATTTGTCAGCACAGATATGTTGGAAATGAAGTCCCTACATTATTCAAACACATCTTTAAGATTTTATCCATAGACTTCAGGATCATTTGCAAGGACATGGAAAACAGTTTTTGCCTCGGAATGGTCCAGAAGATTGATGGAAAAATAGAGTGGTCCGATAAGATATGGACTCTAATAGACTTTGACAGCAGAGAGTGTGAGCAGTGACTCCGGGATTAATTCACTTTTCATCAGCTGCTTCTAAACAGTTGCAGTCTAAAAGTATTTTTCCATTACGCCCTCCCAGGGGCCACTTTCTCCTGGACTCTAGAGATGTGATGTAATTCTTCATAAGATCTAAAGTACTCATGAGCATGTGGTAGTTTCATAAGAATCCTCCAGAGGTGTGAAGAATATTCAGAGATGTACTTTACTTCATTTTTTTTTAAACACAAGATTCTCCCTCAAGGGTTCCATATACAAAGGGCTCGTCTTACAATCAGTCCCCGTCATGTGACTCATGATGACGCTCCAGGGAAAGGGTATAAATAACTTCTAACTTTTAGTAGTTCTGCCAAACTCCAGAAGAGCTGCAAGAAGACACAAGTGGTAAAAAGGTCCACATGAGACACCGCTCTTCAGTTTGGTGAGTTTACAAATCCTGACACTTTTCTTAATGTTTAGTTTGAGACTAAATCTGTTTTTGACTGCTGGTAACTTTTGCTCAACTTTAGGGAAATGCACAAAAACCTTAATTAAAATATAGTAAATGAGCAAAATTTTGAAAGCAAACAAACAAAAAACCCTTAAAACTATATTTTTAAGCAATCCGTGCATGAATAGAAGAGGGTAGCAATTAGCGTTTTCTAAATCGCCTATAGCTGTGAATGATTATCTGTCTCTCAGTGTTGGCCCCGGTTCAGACTGGCGACCTGTATCGGTACCTCGCCTCTTGCCCCAGGACACTGGAGTTAAAAAAAAAAAAAAGAGAGAGAAAAGGATAGATAGAATTTTTTTAACAGTTACATATGTTAAAGACGGAGATAAACTCGTGAAAAATATTTTAATTGTGAAATTTTAAAAACTATTTATGGGGGGGGGGCACTCTTTAGAAACTTTGCCTTGTGCGTAAAACGCGCGCGTATGGCGTGCGTCAAGTGTACAGAAAGTCTTATATTTATGGATGGAAATCTTTTTTTTTTTAGGTCCCCTATACAAAAGTTGCACTTAAAAATGGAGCACTCGGAAAACTCCACGGCTTCACCAAAACGCCTCGTCCTGCACGCGCAGAGCACCGGAGACGACAAAAGCGACGGGAACGCGTACCTCTACATACTGATAGTCATGTCTTTCTACGGAGTCTTCCTCTGTGGTATAATGCTAGGCTACTTCCGCTCCAAGAGGAGGGAGAAAAGGAGGGTGAACATATTCACGCGCCTGGTGCACGAGGAGGAACAGCGGGAGTGGGGTGCACTGCCAAAGAAGCACAGCCTGAGCTGCCCCGCTGCGGCCTCGGGACTTCGCTCGATGCAGGTGTCCCTGCCTTTCTACAACAACCACGGCGGCCACTTTGGGAATCTTCATTATGAAAGCGCGCTGGCGTGCGTGCTGTGCACGGAGCAGAGCAGCATCAGTTCCCTGTGCTCCTCCGCGGACACGCGCCTCACCATAGAAGAGGAGTCCGACAGCGGCACGGCGGAGGGACCGGCGGAGGGACCGGAGGAGAGCGCGAAGCCAGGAACCGAGAACAGCGGGGATGATTCAGGCTGAACCTCCCCCATTCCAAAAGAGAAGAAACATCACCATGAAAGAAGATCAGGTTGTCCTCTGACGTCTTACTATCAGAGGAGCCTTAAACAGCCCAACATCAACTTCCCAAGCCACCATTATTCATGATATGAGTTCCATGAAGGGACTGGGAACTGTCAAAGAAGTCTGAGTGTGAAATGTTTTAGATTTGGCTCTCAGACCACTTAGAGGGTGTCACGGCTATGACTGAGTGCCCAGCGGCAGCATGAACCCACACACAGACACCACGTTAGGCCACATATTTAAATGTATATCTGCTTTTATTTAAAACTACAAGCTGAGATTCAGATGTCATTTTACATGTTATATGTTGGAAGAACTTCCAAGTGGTGAATTCTGTTCATGTCAAACTCAGATATCCTCAATACAAGTAAATCAGAGTATTGGCTCATATATTCTATGATTTTACTGTATATTCATGATTTTTTTTTCTTCACTTTGTGGTGACGCCTCCCTGCTGGAGCTCCCCACCCTCTCTTCTGACGCCACACTGAGCTCCACTGCACTGGTTTGGGCTGATGACTCACCCTGCTGCAGGGGGATGAGTGGAAGACAGATGACTTTTCTTGTGGGGAAAATATTTTGTCTGAAACTGAACCTGGCCTCTTTCTGGCCCACCCAACTCTAAGTTTTTTTTTTTTGGGGGGGGGGGGGGGGGGGGGTTGTTTTGTTTTTTTAAGTGTACCTGGAACCCACTTGAAAAATAGTGTAAGCTCTGATGTAATTGTAGCTTTGTACACAATCTTTGAGTTAGGTTTACTTGATGACACCACTGCACTGTACATATGGTTTGCATTTGTCACACTGTAAGGCTTAATTTAAAATTAAATCTTTGTAGTGGTACAGAAAGAATAAATGCTTTTGAACCCAACACAAGCTTCAGGTCTTTTTTTTTCTTGCACTGTAATGATTCACCAATGGAGGGCAGTGTTGTAGTTGTTGCTCCTAACAAATAAGGATGATGGAGATGAAATGAGGAGAAATACTTGCTATTTTTAGAAAGCCTTGATTAATATTAGAATAATGCAAAATAGGGCTGATAATAAGTGTATCGTTGCCTCTGAAGCTCATCTCCTTTGCACATATCCTTAGTTAAACCTCCACAGCTCTGAAAAAAAAACACAGCAGGGGTTATCACAGTAAACACAATTCTGCTTCTTAGTTTTAACACAGACCATGCCCAAACCTTTACCGTCAGCTAACTAACAAGCCTTAACACATTTGTTTTCTTATTTATTGTTAATATTTTTTTATTGGTGTGGGGGTTTAAGGTCACAGCAGACCACCTGAGGGATCGCAGACAGCATCTGTAGACCCATCAGCCTCCATTATCGTGTGGTGATTTGACACGGAGCACTAGCAGACAACAGCAATGATTCACCAAGGTTTTCCTCTGAAGGGGAAAAGATGTCAAGTTTTTAGTTCGCGCTGCAGGCTCACAGCTGCAATGACAACTCATCACACCAACATTAGCACCAACAAAGGCCACGGGGAATACAAGTTAAGACTTTATGACGTATATGTATTGACACTGTATCAGCCCTGATAGGCCCACAAGGTGTCTGGCAAGGGTCTGGGTCTGTCTTCTTTGTTTATCAGGCATGCTCAATTTAACACCATTGTAAATACATTTCAGTGAACTGAAAGGCAGGAAGTCAGCTACACTAAATATTTGGTTTTATGGATTTATGAGTTTTCATGGTCTTCAGACTCTTCCCGGGAGATTAGACATTTAGTTCTTATCAAGAGAAGTACCCACTCCCCTGAAAGTTCTCATGTGAATCAAAGCAGACCCAATGCGAATGTCAGTGTGATCCAAGTTTATTACCAACATAAAAACTGAAACACTTGACTTCATAAGTATTCAGCACCACCAACACTGTTTAGTGAATGCTTATGCTTGGGACCTAAACATGATATTTAGGCTACTGGCACAGAGCCTTGAGCTTTTGCTTTGACCTTCTTTTATAAAACCCCAACCAGTGAAGCACTCACAGTGTATCCTGTCTCAGCCTCAGAGGTCAGGAATTGTTTCAGATTTATGCTTTGGTAGTGTGGCTTTCTTTTGTTTTCTTTGTTTTAAATTATTTTTGTCTAGCACAGTAATTGGTATTTAGCCATAGTATCAGCACAAATAAAGCCCATATGGATGATTAACACTTTCAATGTCTCCTCAGCATTGAACAGCTTGATTCTCATAAGAAATTTATGCTTGCTTGAGGATGTAGATATGCTTATAGCTACCTGTATTATTTACTTTATGCCAAACATACAATAACAAACATCAGGGTTTTTTGTTTTGGGTTTTTTTTAGTTTTTTTGCATTTTCACTATGTCCAAGTTAGCATGCTGACTTAGCTCAGTATGCTAACTTGGCTCAGCTCAGTTGTTAGCCTCATAGTAGCATGATATTTTAGCATTTATCTCAAAGCACCACTGTGGCTTACCTCAGCAGCTAGCTTGGCTGGGTACAGTGTGCTCTTTCTATCTTTTATTAACAATTTAACTGGACTTAAAGAAAGGCTCTGACCCATAGCACACCTAAATTCACTTGTGCTATCATATGGCTTCAAAAGTCTAGGCAGGCTTATTATTTAAATGACTTGACTTTAGGGTAACTCACCTGGAAAGTGGAACCTTTGGTGCATTGGAATGGTGACATGAAGACATAGGTATGGGAAAGTCTGGTGTCGGGGGTAATTAGCACAGAACATTGAGGTTTTGCAGACGTGACATGTGACCACTAAGCAGTTGACATTAAGTTGTCCACCATTTTGAAGTGACAATCATAATAACGATGTAATCTCAAGGGAATAAAGCCTCAGTGACACGGACCTAGTTACTCTCTGAATCATACTGAAACTAAAAAGTGTCACACAGAAAGAAAAAGGAAGAGTGGCCTTGGGAGGCCAAATGCATTGCAACTTAAGAAAACACCAGCAAATAGAAAAACACTACAAAAGCCCAGAAAACACAGCAGAAGTAGGAAAAGCACCATGAAAGCTAACAAAATACAAAGGAAGTGATTGAGAGCTGCAGTAAATGACTAACAGCAAACGTATCTACAGTATTATATGAATAATGTGAATACAGCACACATTACCTTCCATCTTTTTTCCCCCTCACAACACTGACTAATCCTCCTCTGTAAAAGTGTGGCTCAATCCTTTGCATGTTTTGTTTTCTGCCACTTCCGCAGCTGTTCCATCATGTTATTGTCTCACTTCTTCCATTTTTGTGTGTATTTGTGCAGCATTTGCTGGTGTTTTGTTAAGTTGCTGTGCATTTGGTCTCTCAGGGCCACCATAAAATTGAGGGATGTACCTTCAACCTTTGAATTAGCAGGCAAGAATTCTCCATTTCCAGTCTGCATCATACTTTCTTAAATTGTGCTACCTCTGTGCTTGTAGTTATAGCAAGTGCTTGCAGACAAATATGAAAAAAAGAATTCTATTAAAAACTACCAACACCAACAGGTCCAGTTTGGGTTAGTCCAATTTGCGCCATTGAGGCCTGGCAGTAAACAAATGGTTACAGCTGTGTCCACACACTGTAAATCTAAAATTAAGCCTTCTCACTATCCAAATGAAGCCATCCAGGTCAAATAGTTTTTTTTGTGCAAGGACCTAAATATGAGTCTCTGAGATATGACTCTTTAGGCCACAGGTGTACTCCACACACTCCAGGCCTCGAGGGCCGGTGTCCTGTAGGTTTTGGATGTGTCCTTGATCCAACACAGCTGATTTAAATGGCTAAAATACCTCCTCAGCATGTCTCAAAGTTCTCCAGAAGCCTGGTAATGAACAAATCATTTGATTCAGGTGTGTTGACCCAGGGTGATATCTAAAACCTGCAGGACACTGGCCCTCGAGGCCTGGAGTTCGACACCTCTGCTTTAGGCTGTTGTAGTCAGACCCCAGTGCCCATTCCATGCACTAACATTAAAGGGCTCTTTTCTGGTGATCAATTACCAAAAAAAGAAAAGAAACTGTATTATTATATTACTATAGTAATATATCCTCCTAGTGGAGGAGTTGCTAATACGCGTTACTATCATTGTAAGCATACAAAGGTCATCTTTTCAGAACGCAACACATTTAAATAATGCTATGAGAAGAAGAGCAAAAGTGATTGAGGAGCCTTTGTGCACATCTCTGTTTCTGTCTGTCTTCCTTACCTCCAGACACTCTGACACGGATGCAGACTTGTTGAAGCGTTCAAAATCGCATTTCCGACATAAACACCCACATGAATTATTGATGTACAGCCAACCCACAGCCACACATTCGACCGTTCATTTATTATCAACCAGGAAGTCAAAGAGGGTGCACTGCTGTGTCTCTGGGAAACATATCTGCAAATTGCCTTTGTCCTATTTCACAATCTAAGAACGTCTGTGTGAGTGTGTGAGAGACATAGTGGGGCAGGAAAGCAAGAGAACAAGGGAGTGTAACAAGGGCAAGAATAAGAAGCAGATGTGATGCATGGAGCTTCTCCTGCACTGTGAAGCAGGATGTGTGTCATTAGTGTCCCCCTGTGGGAGTCGATGGTGGAGCTTGTGTCCTGCCTCAGGCCTCTTTCACACACACACACACGCACACACATATACACACACAAACAGACACACACAAACGCATACCACCATCACTACCAACCACCAACATAGTCTCTCCCCTTTTCCATCCTCGTCCTCTTCCTTTTGTTCTCTCTTCTCTCATCTCATTAAGTGTAACATGGAGATTTCAACAGAATGAAGCCTTTCTAATGTGCATTTATGTAACAGGTCCACTTACAGGCACATTCAGATTTCCTATAAATATAATTAGCATTAGTGTTTTAAGTGGCTGGATTAGCAGAAGTATTTGTATTGTACTGTATGTCTGAATAAATGTTTCACATCGCCTTACAGGTAGAAGCTGATTTTTCGTGCATCAAGAGACAATGTATACTAACTAAGCCATAGGTAGTTATTAGCTGCATAAGCCCCCCCCGCAACTCTTGTTAGGTACACAGAGAGAGTGGGCAGGGGTTACTCGTACTACCATTAAGGTGAATTCATGCAGTGCGCTGATCAGTGTGCAATGTGACGACTGCCCAGAGAAATGCCATCCAGTCAGCAGCAGCAGACAGGAACAGCACAGTGGAGGAATGGCTGATAGCATGTGTCTGAATTCACTGAAAACTACAACATGTTACATTTTGTATCAAGACCACATGAGGAAAAACCTTTCTTGTAAACAGATTTAATCAAAGTACAGACATCAGTTGCATGTTTGTAACCTGCTGTAGGTCTGCAGTGAGTGTAAGCACAGGTTAGATCTGTTATCCATCTGCTGAAGGTCTTGAGATAATGTGGAAACGAGGCAGAGACACAACACATCCTGGTGGAAATTTTAAAGACACTCAGTTTCGCACTTTGCTCTGCAGCTCCCTCATATAACACGTCTAACCCAGCAGTGAGTCCTGTGTAAATGCACCTTTATCAACCCAATTTCCACCAGGAGCTGTTTTTTTCAGCAAAACACCTCTAAAAATAGTCACGGAAAAAGCTCAAAGTTAGACACCAGCAAGGTAAAAACTAGTCAATGGAATTATTTAGAACTTGCATTTGTCAGGTCCCTCTCCGTGAATTGCTACCTTATCGTGGTGGAGGGGTTTGTGTGTCCCAGGGATCCCAGGGGCTATGTTGTCTGGGGGCTTTTTGCCCCCTGGTAGGGTCTCCCAGCCCCTCTCCAGTCTCCTGGAGAGGGGCTGGACTCTGTCTCAGTCTGGAGTTGCCCCTGGTGAGAGGCGGTGGGCTGGGGTGGGTATTCTAATAGTCCCTCGGCTTGCTGCCTGTAAATTGGGGTTCTTCCCGGTGGATGAGAGGGTTTGCTCCCTGCGCCTTAGGGCCGGGAAACAGCTCCTGACTGTCATCTGCGTTTATGGGCCGAGTGGCAGTTCAGAGTACCCAGCCTTCTTAGAGTACCTGGGTGGGGTGCTGGAAGGTGCTCCACCTGGAGACTCTGTTGTCCTGCTGGGAGACTTCAATGCTCACGTGGGTAACGACACGTGAGCATTGAGCAAGACCTGGAGGGGCGTGATTGGGAGGAACGGCCTCCCTGATCTGAACCCGAGCGGTGTTTTGTTATTGGACTTCTGTGCAAATCACAGTTTGCCCATAACCAACACCTTGTTCGAACATAGGAGTGTCCATAAGTGCACGTGGCACCAGGACGCTCTAGGCCGTACAGACATCAGTTGCATGTTTGGTGGACCCCATCTTTAAGAAGGGGGACCAGAGGGTGTGTTCCAACTACAGGGGGATCACACTCCTCAGCCTCCCTGGGAAAGTCTATGCCAGGGTGCTAGAAAGGAGAGTTTGTCCGTTAGTCGAACCTCAGATACAGGAGGCACAATGCGGTTTTCGTCCTGGTCGCGGAACACTGGACCAGCTCTTTATCCTCTCAAGGATACTTGAGGGCGCATGGGAGTTGGCCCAACCAGTCTACATGTGTTTTGTGGACTTGGAGAAGGCATTCAACCGTGTCCCTCGGGGTGTCCTGTGGGAGGTGTTGCGGGAGTATGGGGTGTCTGGCCCATTGCTACGGGCCATTCGATCCCTATACAACCGTTGCAAGAGCTTGGTTCTCATTGCCGGCAATAAACCGGACTCGTTCCCGGTGGGTGATGGGCTCCGCCAGGGCTGCCCTTTGTCACCGATTCTGTTCATAATTTTTATGGACAGGATTTCTAGGCGCAGCCAAGTGACAGAGGGCTTTCACTTTGGTGGCCTCAGAATCTCATCTCTAATTTTCGCGGATGATGTGGTTCTGTTGGCTTCATCATGTGATGGCCTCCAGCTCGCAGTGGAATGGTTCAAAGCCGAGTGTGAAGCAGCGGGAATGAGGATCAGCACCTCCAAATCTGAGGCCATGGTTCTCAGCCGGAAAAGGGTGGAGTTCCCACTCCGGAGTGCCCAGTTCCTGCCCCAAGTGGAGAAGTTCAAGTATCTCGGGGTCTTGTTCACGAGTGATGGGAGAAGGGAGCCGGAGATCGACAGACGGATTGGTGCTGCGGCCGCAGTGCTGCGGCCGCAGTGATGCGGACGCTGCACCGGTCCGTCGTGGTGAAGAGAGAGCAGCGGTAAATTGAAAGCCAAGCTCTCAATTTACCGGTCGATCTACGTCCCTACCCTCACCTATGGCCACGAGCTGTGGCTAGTGACCGAAAGAACGAGATCGCGGATACAAATGGCGGAAATGAGGTTCCTCCGAAGGGTGGCTGGCCTTTCCCTTAGAGATAGGGTGAGAAGTTCAGCCATCCGGGAGGGGCTCAGAGTAGAGCCGCTGCTCCTCCGCATCGAAAGGAGCCAGCTGAGGTGGTTCGGGCATCTGGTAAGGATGCCTCCTGGGCGCCTCCAGGGTGAGGTGTTCTGGGCATGTCCCACCAGGAGGAGGCCCCGGGGCAGACCCAGGACACCCTGGAGAGATTATATCTCTCGGCTGGCCTGGGAACGCATTGGTGTTCCCCCGGATAAGCTAGAGGAGGTGGCTGGGAAGAGGGAGGTCTGGGCTTCTCTACTCAGGCTGCTGCCCCCGCGACCCTCCCCGGATAAAGCGGAAGAAGATGGATGGATGGATGGATTTGTCAGTTCATCAGAAATATGAAACTCTTTATCATGCTAGTGGTCTTTTTTATCTAGTGGAAAGCAAATCTTGTAAAAAATACTGAAGGTTTAAAGCTGCTATAGTCAATGGTAGTATATTAACAATGAATCAAATTATTGTGTATAGTGTGAAAAGCGCCCACAGCCTTGAACCCACAGAGAACAAACACCTTTCTTAAATGTTTAAAGTGAGAAGAGAGTGTACCACATGATCAAATATTCCCTTTGGAATATTTGATCATGTGGGTGCTGGAGTAAAATATTGAGCTGGCATCCATCAGAGTCCCAATTACAATACTCTTTATGTTACTGATGCTCTCTTATAAATATGAATAGGAAGCTAATCTGCAATGTATTCATATAAAGCAACTTTGTAAAGTTATATAGATTAGTGCTGAATTTAAAACTTATTGTTCTGCCCACTAATGTTTTTCTGGCAATAAAGAAATGTTCACATCCTAAAATCTAAACTGTTTCATACTTATGTAATTTTTGTAATTTTTTCTATTATCTGCCGCTTTTGAGAGATTAACCAGAACAATCTTCATGGATCTTTTGTTGTGTGCATGCCCAATTTTTTCTAGGTCAATAAGATGGAGAAAATTATAACACAAATCCAAAGCAATTACTTGGGCCATGCTGAGGGTTAGTCAGAAAATCACTCTGAGAGTTAACTTTGTTTTAGATGTCTAACAGAGTACTCACAGCTAAATGATGGACTGATATTATTGTGTGTACTTTTAGTCTACAGGTGCTTAATCTAAAGCTGCTGACCTTCCTTTTTTCACCTCATGAGGATGTCAGGTGTCAGAGTTCTGTCTCCTCACGTGGCATTTCAGTAGGCCACTCTAATCCACACTGTATGAACTGTTCTCACAGCCTCTTGCAGACTAATAACACGAGGACTCAGACTCATCTGATGAACCGCAACTTTCTTTGGAGTTCTTGTATTGATTCTGACCTTTTGATCTTTATCTCAGAGACCATTAGTGCCTAATCTTAGAAAGCTTCTCAGCATATTGCCTTGTGTTTTGAAGTCATTCTCCTGGGCAGACCGTAATAATACTATCTTTCTCACAGTCACTAAACCAGTGAGCTCTCAAGTCATACTGAGAGGTGTTTCTCTGTAGTGTTTCCAGCAGCACAGTAAAAATAATTGTTTGTGTGCTAACTTCCTTCTCTTTTAGTCCTTGTAAACGGGCTCTTATCCACTGAAAGCACTCACACACCTGTCAGCTCCCTCAAAAGAGAAAGCTAATAAGTGCGAGTGTTGTGCGATTTTGCATGTTAAATGTGTTTCTTTCTCTCAGACTGTGGATAGTCATGTTTTCCTTTTGACAAACATTAGTCTGGAGTCAACCTTTTATCTAATAAGTGTTACTATGGAAACATAAGCCAAAAGGCTAATTTGCATCTGTCTTCCTGGTCTGGAGGGACACCGGTACTAGTCAAGAATGAGAAGAGACTGTAAAGTACAAAATAAATGAAAACACAGCTAATCAAGCATGTTAATGACAATTATTTTCATAATACAGAGTTTGTATATTCATTCAGTATATTAAGCTGGAGGAGAATCAGTGTCCATGCCATTGTAGACTTGGACCATCAATAAACATCAATCAGGCTTAACATTATGAGCACTGACAGGTGAAGTGAATAGCACTGATTATCTCTCCATGAAGGTACCTGTTAGCAGTGGTGGGGAGTAACGGAATACATGTACCAGCGTTACGTATTTAAAATACAAAATATGAGTAACTGTTAGAATACAGTTACTTTGTTGAAAATAATGAATTAAACGGCAATCTTTTCCTGTTTTATATGTTAGGCTATCCCCTCTCTATCCCCTCTCTAATTTTTGTAAATTTACGCATTCGCCCAAACACAAACAAAACACGAAATAATAGGCACTAATGTAAGTGTACTGTTAATGTTGGTGGCGTCAGTTACACAATGGACCCAAAGCCAGCACAACAGAGCCAACAGTGCACGGGCAGGAATGCATTTCTTACTTGGAAATTCCGACACCATTTCATATTTAAAGAAGAAAGGGATTGGCAAAATGTGACCACTCAATGCAAACTCTGTTTGCTAGCAACCAAGCTGCTCATAGCGTCAGAAGGCTCCACCTCCAACCTAAAGAAACATCAGGAAGTAAGTTATTTTTTAAAAAAAACTAATGTTAGTCTACGGCAACTACCTTGTGATAGTTGTGGTAGCTACCTGGGTTATGTGCCACTTCAGAATCTTGGATGTACTATTGCTGTGTGATTTATTACGATTGCTGAAGGCTACTCTCCACCAAGCTAGCATTGTTACAACTTGCTTGCTGCAAATAATCAGTGTTGGCGAGTAACGGAATACATGTACTGCCGTTACGTATTTAAAATACAAAATATGAGTAACTGTATTCCGTTACAGTTACCTTTTAAAAAGGTGGTATTTAGAATACAGTTACTTTGTTGAAATAAATGGATTACACGGCGGTACTTCCCTGTTTCATATTGTGGCGGATCAGGCCTGTTTGGGTTTTGTTTGACAGCTATGTTCTGTTGTTCCAGGCGGCAGCATTACGGTTGCCATGGTTACAGGGTGACGCTCTCTCTCTGCGTGTTTCCTGGGTGAGAGAGGCCTTTTTGTTGTTGTTGTGCTAAGCTAATAGGCAGGATGCTACCGGTATAGCTATAAAGAATGTAGCATCATAGGCAGTGTAGTCCGTGCTGCAGGGAGAATGGACTGCCATACACGTTATGTGTCTGTGAGCGAGGGAGGGAGAAAAATGAAAAGTACGAGCTGTCATCGAGCAAAAACGGGAGCTGGAAGCATGTAAATATAATAATAACCACTGCAGCCAAGAAGAGTGCCTGACGAGCCCAGTTGTAAGTAAGCTACTAAGACTCGACTGTACACCGTGTTCGTGTTTTCCTCCAAAAACAATAAGTTCTGTTGGAGCAGCCTTTCAACGCCTCTCTCTGTCTCTCGCAAGGAAAGTTGACCCAGACAACAAAGTAAAGCTAGTTTTCGGCTACAAGTCCGACACAGAACCCACCGTATTAGCCAGAGGTCCCTTTACTACGGTTCGGAGCCGCGGACCTTCAGTAACAGTAATAAATCACAGCAATAGTACATTCATGTAGTTGTAAAAAGCATGGCAGAATAATAAGTAATCCAAAGTATTCAGAATATGTTACTCACTTTGAGTAACTTAACGTAATATGTTACAAACTACATTTTGGGGCATGTATTCTGTAATCTGTAGTGGAATACATTTTAAAAGTAACCTTCCAAACTGCCTGTTAGTGGGTGGGATATATCAGGGAGCAAGTCAACATTTGGTCCTAAGAGTTGATGTTAGAAGCAGACAAATGGGCACGCGGTAGGATTTGAGGGAGTTTGACATGGCTTAAAATTAAGGACTAGCTGCTTTGATTGAAAGAAGAACCACAGTAAGCTGTATCCAATCAGTGTCATGGTCCCAAGACGTCTGACCTGATGTTTTGAGTTTTGACATTCTGTTCATTTGTATTCTTAAGATCCCTAGGTTTTCTGTTCAGTATTGGTAATTAGATTTTCCCCTCGTGTTGTCGTCTGTGTCTCCCTCTGTGTGAACGTGTATATAGTGATTTAAGTTATTGTGCTTTGCTTCCACTCCTTGTGTCCCGTGTTTTCCTCTTTCCATCGTGTTTTCTCTCTCTGCCTCTCTCGGCTGTCTCTGTGTACTTTCTGTGTTATGTATAAGGTCAGCGTCTTGGCATCAGCATTTTCAGTTTCGTGTCCTCAGCTGTGTTCCCCGTGTGCTTCCACTTCCCTCGTTACCTTCTGTGTATTTATGTCAGCGTCCCCCTCTGTTCTGTGTCACATCATCCCTCATGGTTCTGTGTGTTTTCTTGTGTCTCCCCTGTGGCTTAGCTTCTCCCAGTATAGTTTTGTATGGCTCTTTGTGTTCCTGTTAATAAAGACCTGCCTTTTGAGTTTATCCCCCTGTGTCTTGAGCCATGCGTTTGGGTCCTCTCTTGCCTACACACAGCCGCCGCTTGACAATCAGTATCCTTGTAGAGTCACTGCACTGGACCTCCTGGTGTGTTTTTAAATTTATGAAAATTTCTAATGGAATTATCTGACTGGTATAGACGTCCAAGAAGTTTGTGTTTGCTGATTAAAACGCTACTATTTTATCATATTCAGCACTAATGACCAGGCTTCTCTGTGTGTGCAAAACTCTCATACAGCTTGTTAACGATACTAGCTGGCATTTGCTAATAAATTAGCATGACGTCCTCTCGCCCAAATATGTCCGCTTCTGGTTAAATTAAAAAACACACAAACAAATAAATAAGTGAAGCCAAAACAATAATATTAATATTAAGGCATCAAAATATGGAGTCCAGAAAGAAATGGGTGATCTCACTGTGGCTACTTTCATCTTTTATATACAGTCTATTCGGACAACCTATTATTAATCTATATCCAGGCATAAATGTAAAAGACTGAAGTCTTGTCCAACCGCAAAGAAGATCCTGGGTTCAAATCCACTGGCTGGGCACAGTTGCCTCCATCTACTCTGGCTTCCTCCCACAGTCCAAAGACATGCAGGTTAACTGGTGATTCCATAATGGCTGTAAATGTTAGTCTAAATGGCTGTCTGTCTCTGTGTGTTAACCCTTGGCCGACTGGTGACCTGTCCAGGGTGTAGCTTGCCTTTTGCTTTGTGAGAGCTAGGACAGGCTTCAATCCCAGCACAACCTGGGACTGGATAAGTGGAAGAAAAATTGTGGTCTCTCCTAAAGAAAACAAATACACCAGAAATATGTAATGTCTCCCTCAGACCATGTCACCCAGTGCACAAGCTGTTGCTCTTCTAAAAGAGCCTGACTCATGTAAAAGTCTGGGGGTGTACGGACATAATCACATCGAGCCAGGCGCAGTGAAGTCCTTACCCAGTTCTGAAAATACTTGGTCACGGCTTTGTTAGTGCTGTGTGTATGAAGCTTCATTAAGTCAGTGGGAGGTGTTGCGCCTTCCTGCCAGTTTTGCCTGGATCACTACTAATGAGCAGTCATGGTTCACTGACAAGGTGTAGAAAAGATACATTTTGCTTTATTTTTCAAAAGCGGCTCCATGTAATCGCACATTGCACGCCGCCTCAAACAGCAGCGGCAGAAGAAGAAGTTGCTTTCTGCTGGCTGTTTAAACACACCTGTCTAATAAGAGGCAAATTAAGCCACTATTGTTAATTATGCAGTCAAAGAGCTAGCCCCTATAGGCTTGTTACCGTGACAACCACACACCAATGCCAGTATCTCCATTATTATCTTCTTGAAAGCTGTGCTCCGTCATTGTCACAACTGCTTGTGAGCTTGTTACTGCCTGTTTTGGTGTGTCTCCACTGAAACCAAGAGTCAGAGGACTTTACTGCAGTGGATACTGTGTTGATAGCATACAGCATGGGGGAGCTCTGATGCCTCTCAGAGGCTTTTAAATCACATGTTACCCGTATTTGAGGCATCTAGTATGAGGCAGATCATTGTGTACTAACTGCCATATGGTGTAAGTAATTATAAGCAACAGTTTCCATCTGCATGGGTGCAGAATGTAATAAAGCCATGTGTTCATGTGGGAGCATCTTGAGTGATGCACATAATAACTACCTATTATTTCATCATCTCGTGATCAGCATTTTATTATCCAAAAATGGGACGCCACCGCTAACCACTTCAGTAAGAATTTTATTAAAACTGGAGACGGTCTTAAGTTACCGTATGAGTGCTAATTAGAGCATCAGTATCAAAAAAAAAAAACTTTCTGTGTGGTTCAGGCCAGTTGAATTTTCACGCAATCCGACTGGATTCAGAAGCATTTAAACATCCAAATCACTTTTGGGGTTCGGGGGTGCTTCGCCTCCGTGCTGGGGCTCTGGCTGGGCCTTGGGGGCTTCGGTCCTCGTCGGTGTGTCGCCGAGGTTGTGGGCGGGTGGGTGCACGGGGGCTCAGCCCTGGCGCAGGGGGCCTCTTGTGCATCGGCCTAACCGGGGGGCTCTTGAACCGGCAGGGAGGTTGTTCCATCTTTGCAGGAGTCCACTCTGCAGGTGGGGGAGAGACATAGGAGAGGTGGAGAATAAACTTAACCTGGGTGTCTGTGTCTTGTGTAGTCTGGGAGATGATTGAATGTTGGGGTGGGTACAGTTTCCTCTGCGGTGGGGTGGGGTGGGCTGCCCCGGGTCCTGTGGGGCTTGGCGGTGCTGCTGCCGTAGGCCCCGGTCTGGATGGGCCTGGGCTCCCTTGCCTTGGTGGATACCAGGGGACGGGGGTGCATATTGGGGTCAGCGGGGGAGCTGGCCCTAGGGAGGGACACCCTCCCCTCCCTTCTTTTCCTCCCCATCCCCGGCTGCCTCCCTCTTCCCGCTCCACCACACCCACCCACACAGGTAGGGCTTTGGGGTGCGGGTGTGTCACCAGGGTGCAGGGGAGACATTCCCCCCCCTCTGTCCTCTTCTGGCCACCTGTGCCTCAATTTTATCTCACAACTTAGACATCCACATTACTTACACTCTCATAACACACACACATATATATATATATAGGGCCTTGAGGGTGGGCACGTTAACGGCGTCCAGTAGACGGTCTGTGTATTCAAACCTACCTCTGGCGCCGGTGCCCACCTCTCAATTTTAAATCCATGTAGACATTGAGGGTTCTCGGGAGGGGCCGTGCTAACACCTGCTGCTCTCTGGCAGCAGCACCATGCTCTCCCTTGTTTTAAATACACTTTAGAGCAACACGCAGCAACACTACACTTGAGCGGGAGGAGGGAGGTATGGGGTCTTAACACACCCCCGTTCTCTGCTAGCCATCGGGGCGGGGGGGCTGGGAAGAGATACTGGCTGTCCGATTGGCCTCCCTGCTGCTGCGGAGCCTGGGGCAGTCTGCTTGCCTCCACCCCGGAGGGAAGGGTAACATCTCTTGGGTCTGGGTGCCGTTTCCATCTCTGGGGGTGGATACCTGGACCCGGGGTATAGAGTATGTTTGGGGAGTGTGATTGTGTGTACATGTCCATTTACGTTTATTCCTACGTTGGGTGAGTGCTGAGTGTTTGTACATGTGTGCATGAGGGTGGGAATGCATGTCTGTGTCTGTGTGTGCCTGTTTGTCTGTGTCTATATGTCAGGTCGGGTCTTAGACTCCACCTCTCTGGGAACTCCCAGGCCCTCCAAGTGTGGAGGCCTATCTCCCCTCACCACACTCCCTGCCGGTGACTGATGCCCTCGGGGGTCGGTGCATTGTTGGTTCTTGGTGTCCGGGGCTGGGCGCTCGGGTATGTACCAGCTCACTCCCGGTGGCTACTTGGCGGGGCCTGGCGCCTGCTGCTCGGTCAGGCCTCTTCCGGGGCGCGGGGGGCCCTCGGGCCTCCGGCCTCTGTACCTGCGGCTCGGTTCACTCTGGCACAGCTGGCTGCCGGCGGAGCCGGCGGGCACGCCGGTGCAGCCCCCTCTAGCTTCTGCCCAGTGGCTACTGGGTGACCCCTCGTCTGGGGATCCTCAGCCCTTCCCATGAAGGTGGCACGGATGCCCCTCCGGTGGTCCTCCTTGGGCTCTTGCACTCTGGGGCCTCTGGATGTCTGGGGCCTGGATCTCCTCCATGCCTGCTTCATGCCCTGGGGGGACAGGGCTATGGCTCTCTACATCCTCTAGCAGACCATTACATGGGGAAACCATTTGAATACAAGCGCGCCGATCCACACAGGTGTGCACACAGGTGTTCACTGTTCGTAGACTTAAATCACACCTTTCTTGGCTGCTACTTCAAAGCACATTGTGCGCTGTCTGTCCTGCGTGCTGCACAACAACATTCAATATTTAGTATTTACTGCTGTTTACACTTAGCTAGATTAATGCGATGATGTTGTGTATAGTATGTTGCTTTGTTTTGTTTTTTTGCTTGTTTTCTATTCTTTTTCTCTCAACAGGTGATCCCGGAGATATTTTTTCTTCCCCCCTTTCTCACTGTCCCTCTCCCCTTCTGTTTTTCTTTTCCTTCCTCTTTCTTTCTCCCTTTCCTATCCCTCACTCATGTCTGTCCCGTCTGTAACAACTGAAAATAAAATAAATAATAAAAACAAAGGTCGATCAAATGGACCAATACGGCAATGCCATGATGATCCATTTGGCAAAATAAATCCATTGGGTATCCTTGTTGGTCTTCAGACAACAATTCTGACGGCTAAAGAACCAAATGGGACAGGCAAAAAAAAAAAAAAAACATCCAAATCACACTTAAAAAGTACAAAGCAACTGAGACACTTTAAATTTGGGGAAAAAATCTAAATGCTTAAAAGTTATTTCACTGGAGATCACAGCGAAAGAGAATCGAGGTGGTTTTTCTTTGTCTTGCCATCTGATTGTGGATTCAGCCGAGCGCTGTCACCTGGTGATAAAAGTTTGCTCCATGTTTCAACTAGCACAGTTTTGGGTTCACCCACAGCGGCACATTAGTGAACTGTTATGTTGCTTGTTTTGTTTTTTGCCCCGTGGTCATTCCGGCACTTTAATTTTCTCCTTGTAAAATATTCTGTAAGTATTTAGCTGTGTTCTCTGGATCATTATCCCGTTGAAAGACCCACTCCCATTGCTTTAATAATCTTTTGGCTGATTTCTTTAAATTTGCATCCAAATTCTCTTGGACATAATTCTTTCCCCTCTGGCAGGACTTTCTACCATCAGATCCATGTAGGCTGAATTTGGACCCATCTGAAAAAATGTATCTCCTAAACTTACTGTCTGTTAACTAATTTAATCCTAGATATGTTTTTGTTTTTTTCTTTGAGCTTGTGAATGGCTTTCACGCTCCCTCTGTACACGTTCTTACTGGTCTGAGAAGTGTGATCTCTGGAGCTGTTTCTGGCCTGTTTTTCTTGATGTTACTCACAATTACGTGGCCCAATCTGCTGCTGGTCTCTCGGCCTGTGTGCCTTCTGTTCTCTGCCATTAGCCCTGCGTTTTTAACTTGATGGAAGGTTTTTATTACTTTGCTATTTATAGTAGCATCTAGCCAGCTGCAAGATCATTTACATATGATCTATAACATCAGTTATCAAAAATACTCTTATGTGATTCTGTCCAAATACTATTTTGTTGCCAGTAGTTACAATAGGTTAAAAAAAACTGAGTTACTACACTAACTCCCATAATTTTCAGCTGTATTGAGAGATCTTCATCATCAAAACTAAAAACACGCTCAGTAGCTCATCCATTCCACTTTCACACGGGCTTGAAGCCCAATCTTGAGAGCTTGTCATTGATTGCATGTGGTTGCTGTATGTGGGGATCTTTTGTTCTAGCCTTTTGATCTCTGCTCTGGTGAATGTCCTCTATTGTTCCAGTTTCCTATCATAAGAATTTTAGCCCTGTTTGGCTGGAGGCTTAATTCCCAGTTAATCCTGTCTGTGGTAAGTGTCACTGTAAGCACTAAAGGGAAACTTCCTTAAGTAGAGATTTTTTTTAAAAGGAAGCAAAAATAGTTCAAACTAAAATAGAAGCAGCAGAGGCAAGCATGTCTTGACTTTTAATATGTGCAAAGCTAAAAAAACACAGCATCCTGCAGTTCTTTAATCTCTCTGCTAGAAAGTAAATGCTCATGTTTTTCTTTTTTCATACTCTATGCCTGTAGTTTCATGAGATCAGCTTTCAGCTAAAAATGTGCCAACATGACATTATTAGCTTCAGTTCCTTTATTTGGCTCCTGCTTGAAGCATATATGTGATTAATCACAGGATTGTTGTCCTTAAAGTTTACTCCTACTCTTTGCAGTATGTAGGAGTAAGTCTGAGAAATAGGATTTGTTCCTCAATTTTAGCCAAAGAGTAATTCTTTAATTTCAACAGTTTGTTGTTCCAATTTCAGCAAGAACTACCAGACTCACAAACAAGGAAAGTAGAGACTTAGCTCAGGGCTTTCACTGAAACAAAAAAACAAAACAGAAATAAATTAGAAAGTTTCTTGTAGGATGGGTGTGAGGAGGTCAGAGGTAAGTAGAGTGGGCAGGCGAGGTGTGTTTCCAAGGAGGATGGTTTCCTAAGGCAAGGCCAGCTAGAACATCAAGATGACTATAGTAAACGGGTAAGCAGATGCAGGTAACTACTGGGAAAAATCCAGGACGCAAGGAACATGAGTGAAAATCATTGTGCTCTCAGTTGAACACAAGACCTCAGAGAGAAACCCAAAGGGCCAGGGAGACACACCCACACACAGAAACAAACAAGAGATAAGTCAAACATTTCCCTGTGGCCTGACAGTCGTGGTAGCTTGCTGCGTGCTGCATCGACACTGTTGTTGCAAGCAGAAATGAGCTGACAGGACTCCCAAAACCACGGATAACACTTGACGGATGATCTGATATCGTCGTGTTGGTGTTGTTCCTGGAACAACATAGTAAATGATGTTCCAGGATCAACATTGCAAGTGACCAATCACATTGTTGTGACGTAATTCTTTGGCACGCCAAGCCATTGGTGCATTTATGAAATTCCAATGTTGCAAGGACAATATCAATTCTGCTTAGCGTTTATTAAAGGGTTAGGGTTAGGGTCAGGTGCAACACTTGACTATCTTAACTCGTATGGCAATCTCTTTGACGCACAGGTTCACAGGCTAACGACAGACCTGGATGAATGGATGCAGACCCACTCTCTGCTTCTCTGCAGGTAAACTTCCCTCTAATCAACAAGATGGTTCATTAGAGGGAAGGTTAAAAGCAAGAACAGGAGGAGAGAATACTAAAGAAAAAAGGCAGACAAATGCTCCTAATGCCTAAAAGTAAGTGCCTGACCAATCTTAGTGTCTTAGCCTAAAATCACAGACTAAAACACTAAATAATCTGCTTTACATTTTAGCTCATCTTCATTTTCATATATTTTTTCAGATGTTTTCTCTGGTTCACTGCCGTGGTGCCTGTTGGGGTGGCTGTAGGAGCAGGTCATCTACTAATTGGAAGGTTGGTGGTTCGATCATTGGCTGCTCCAGCATTTCTTGGATAAGATACCGAACAACAAGTTGCCCTCTGAAGTATTCATCTGAGTGTGAATGATATAGATTAGATAGAAAGTGCTTGAGTGAATGGGATTGATGAGGATGTTGTATAAAATGCTTTGAAACTGCTATATAGTATAAGCCAGCTATATAAAAACTCGTTTTATCAAAAATTTAGAAGGCATAAGAAACATTTTTAAATCTTTTTTAGAGCAAAGTCAGTAAATTTTTTAAGAACCTCTAACATATTTGGCTGCTAATTCTATACATGCAGTGATACGTTATGGTGACCTTTAAAATACAGTTTAGATTGGTTTAAATTGGGCTTCAAAATAAGTGTGCAGAGTAGTTTAAAGTAGGGCTGCCTTAAAGTGGCAAGAGTTGCTCCTACAAGAACTTTGCACGTGCTGCAAAGAAGACAAAAAGCATAAAGTAAAATTGAACTCTTTAGATTCTGTAACCGTTTCTAACAATTTCTCATTTGCAACAAAAATGTGCATTATTAGCTTTAAGCATGTATCAACCTTCAACAGTGAGCTGCATTAAAAACAGGGTTTGGACTGAGGGGCGGAACAATGTGTGCTTGGATGGGTCTACAGGCCAGCTATTTATATGAATGAAGAGTTGATGAAAGATTACGAGAGTCACGTTCAGAGAGAGAAGGAAACTTTCTGGCACAGAGGACAGGGATCATTAAATGCTTGGAATAAGAAGTTAGTTCCCTGGTCTGTTTGTACTGTTTTTGGGAGACCAAAGGTGGTTAAAAATTTGATTAGTGCCTTAGTAATGTTTGCAGTGGTGATCCTCCGCAGAGGAATTGCTTCAGGGAACCGCGTGGATAAACACATTATGGTCAATAAAAACTGATTACCTGCCCGTGTTCTTGGCAATGGACCAACAAAATCCACCAAAACGTGTTCAAATGGCTCACCAACAGCAGGTATTGGACATAGTAGGGCGGGGGGCACAGTTTGGTTTGGTTTGCCCACTAGTTGACACGTGTGACAGGTATTACAATACCTTGCAACATCTGCCTTCATTGCCGGCCAGAAGAAGTGCTGCAGAATACGGTCATACGTTTTAGTTATCCCCAAATGTCCTGACCAGGAATGATCATGGGCTAATTGTAGCACATGCTGACGGAAACTAGCCGGGACCACTATCTGTTGGACTACACTCCAGTCCTCCCCTGGCTTTGAGGTCCATCTGCGCATTAACAATCCATTACAAACCAAAAACGTCTGCTTCCTGTCTCCTGTCGGACCATCACTCTCATCTACGGCGGCAAAACATTTGGCTAATGACGAGTCCTCTTTCTGAACAAACATAAGGGAGAGGGGGGGCTGCGGGTTCAGGAGCAGGCTCAGCTACCTCTCGAGCCAGTTACTTGGCATCAGAACCCACCTCCTCCCCGGAGGGCATCACATCATTTTCCAAAATAGAGCCAACCACCGACTCTGACAAGCCAACCACTTCTCCCTGCCGATGGGCGTGTTGTTTTCGTCCGAAATCCGTTGTTTTCATTCTATATTTGTTGTTTTCATTCAAATTCCTGTGTTTTCATTCAAATTCTGTTCTTGTCATTCTAATTCTGTTGTTTTTGTTCAAAAGCTGTTGTTTTCCTTCTAATCCAGTTCTTTTCATTCAAATTCCGTTCTTGTCATTCTAATTCTGTTGTCTCATTCAAATTCTGTTCTCTTCATTCTAATCCTGTTTCTTCATTCAAATTTTGTTGTTTTCATTCTAATTCAGTTCTTGTCATTCAAATTCCGTTCTTGTCATTCTAATTCTGTTGTTTTCATTCAAATTATGTTGTTTTCTTTCAATTTCTGTTGTTTTCATTCTAATTCTGTTGTTTTTATTCAAATTCCGTTCTTGTCATTCTAATTCTGTTGTTCTCATTCAAATTCCATTCTTGTCAATCTAATTCTGTTATTTTCATTCAAATTATGTTGTTTTCTTTCAATTTCCGTTGTTTTCATTCTAATTCTGTTGTTTTTATTCAAATTCCGTTCTTGTCATTCTAATTCTGTTGTTCTCATTCAAATTCCATTCTTGTCATTCTGACTCTGTTGTTTTCTTTCAATTTCCGTGGTTTTCATTCGAATTCTGTTGTTTTTATTCAATTTCCATTCTTGTCATTCTAAAACTGTTTTTTTGTTCGAAATCTGTTGTTTTCCTTCTAATCCAGTTCTTTATATTCAAATTCTGTTCTCTTCATTCTACTTCTGTTGTTTTCATTCAAATTATATACTTTTCATTCTAATTCAAATCTTTTCATTCTAATTCAGTTCTCTTCATTCTAATTCAGTTCTTGTCATTCTAATTCTGTTGTTTTCATTCAAATTCCTTTGTTTTCATTCAAGTTCCGTTCTTGTCATTCTAATTCTGTATTTTTCGTTCGAAATCCGTTGTTTTCTTTATAATCCAGTTCTTTTCATTCAAATTTTGTTGTTTTCATTCTAATTCAGTTTTTTTCATTTAAATTCCGTTCTTGTCATTCTAATTCTGTTGTTTTCATTCAAATGATGTTGTTTTCATTCTATTTCTGTTGTTTTCATTCAAATTTTGTTCTTTTCATTCAAATTTTGTTGTTTTCTTTCAACTTCCGGTGTTTTCATTCAAATTTTGTTCTTTTCATTCTAATCCAGTTCTTTTCATTCGAATTCCAGTGTTTTCATTCTACTTCTATTGTTTTCATTCAAATTCCTGTGTTTTCATTCTAATTCCATTGTTGTCATTCTAATTCCTGTGTTTTCATTCAAATTCCATTGTTGTCATTCTAATTCTGTTGTTTTCGTTCGAAATCCGTTGTTTTCCTTCTAATCCAGTTCTTTTAATTCTGATTCTGCTGTTTTCTTTCAATTTCCGTGGTTTTCATTCTAATTCTGTTGTTTTTATTCAAATTACGTTCTTGTCATTCTAAATCTGTTTTTTTATTCAAATTCTGTTATCTTCATTCTAATTCTGTTGTTCTCATTCAAATTCTATTCTTGTCATTCGAATTCTTTTTTTTCTTTCAAATTCTGTTGTTTTCTTTCAAATACTGTTGTTTTCATTCAAATTTTCTTGTTTTCTTTCAACTTCCGGTTTTCGTTCAAATTCCATTCTTGTCATTCTAATTCTTTTGTTTTCATTCAAATTCTGTTCTCTTCATTCTAATACTGTTTTTTCATCCAAATGTTGTTCTTTTCATTCTAATTCTGTTCTTTTCATTCTAATTCAGTTCTTTACATTCTAATTCTGTTGTTTTCATTCAAATTCCATTCTTGTCATTCTAATTCTGTTGTTTTCATTCAAATTTTGTTCTTTTCATTCAAATTTTTTTCTTTTCATTCAAATTCCGTTCTTGTCATTCGAATTCTCTTGTTTTCTTTCTAATTCCGTTCTTGTCATTCTAATTCTGTTGTTTTCATTCTAATTCTATTGTTTTCATTCAAATTCCATTCTTGTCATTCTAATTCTGTTGTTTTTGTTCGAAATCCATTGTTTTCCTTCTAGAAACAAAAACAAAGCAAACCATAACAGAAGGGAAGGACAGATATACAAATCAAGTTTCAGGCTGTTACAGTTTTTCTCCATTGGTTTGGCTCATTTCTCGAAACAGAAATTACATTCTCAAAATAACATGGACAAACCTCCAAACCTCTTGGCAAATGTTCACAACAGAATGGCATTTCTCATTCATTTTATCAAATGGCAAATGCCTTAGTACATGTCTCAATTGTCTCAGTGCATCTTTGCAAATGATTAAGTACAAGTAGCCTACAGTTATACAGTTAGCCCACATGTAGCACATTTTCCAAATGAATAGATCTTGTAGATCTAAACTGATTAGTTGATTCTCAGTCTAATGATCATTCTCTCCAAAACATGTCAGCATGATTTCATTGTATAAGTACTCGCATGCACAACCGTCTGTTCAATTGTCAAAATTGGTCAAGAACATAATACCATGAATACCATATATGAATTTCTTTGAATATTTGATAAATTGATGACAGTCATTGACAGTCAGGTGAAACTAGGTGTCACACACAGGTGTGTTCCATGATTGTGTGCTGCCAAACACAGATATATAGAGCTTGACCAGAGCCAGTCCGATCTCTGAACATGGATAGACAAGGCCAAGCAAACGGACAAGGGGAAGTTCTTCCTCAAGGAAGAGGAGGAAGAAGAAGAAGAAGAGGAGGACTGAGAATGCGTGGTGGAGGAATAGGGGGACGAGGCCGAGGAGCGAGAAGACACTGTGGTGTCCCGAATGAAATTCGGGCCACGATTATAGACCATGTCATAAACCATGGCCTCACAATGGCAGAGACAGGTTGTCGAGTGCAGCCTAATGTGCCTCGCTCTACAGTCTCCTCCATCATCCAAACCTTTCGCAGGGAAAACAGGTATATACTCTATGTAATCTATGATGGAATTATATGTTGTATAGGACAGGGCACTGTGCGTGAGGCAAAAAATTTATAACTTACTGTAGAGATTTTGTGTGCATCTGCCCACAGTGGTAGGTCTATACTAGCAGGTGGAGAGGACTAGTGGAATGTTTTGATACTAAATATGACAAGAAATATATTGAACAAATTACTGTAAACTATGGAATTACATAATTTATACAGTTTAGAGAAGTATTCCAGTCACTGTGCAGCGGGAGAATGAGTACAGCGACCACTGAATAAGTCCTTGTTTTTTGATTTTGTGTTCATACAATTTACTACTGTAATGTACATTTTCTTTTTACATATGTATGAAACTTTCTTTTGCGTGTGAATAAAAAATGGTTATCATTTCCTTGGTAGTGTGAGTGCAATCTGTGATGTCAAACCTTGGAGGCTACTCTTTTCTGTTGTATATTGTTGGTCCTCTGCCACAGTGACAAAACATCTAAACATTTTGTATGGCAGTACTCACACAATGCCAAAGGGACGATGCATTTTGGGGGCACTGACTATTCAGATTAGAAAGAAATGTAGTTTTGACACATGAGTGAACTGTTTTAGGGGAGATATGAGCTTTTGCAGGTGGACCATGTTGTTGTGATCAACCATCCAGGTTTATTTTGACAAAAGCACCAAGAATGATGAGACTGTCCGATCTGTGTCGAGGAATGAGCCAAAGCTATTGAGAAGGATCTTTGCCATTTTGGAGACACTGACTGTTTAAATGAGAAAGGGATTTAGATTGAAGCCTGAGTGAACAGTTTTGGAAGAGATATGAGCTTTTGCAGGTGAGCTATAGTGTTGTGCTAAACTGTAAGAGTGTTTTGCCAAATGATCTTAAAGTTTTGAGAATGTAATTTCTGTTTAAAGAAATGAGCCAAACCAATGGAGAAAAACTGTAAGATATTTAATTCTGAATTTATAATTAAATGTAGTCCCATCATTACTTGTAATCAAAAGACAACTGAAGTCTCTAAAGAGTCTCCATCAGATTCCTCAAATGGCTGCCTCCATCTGTCTGGACAAATAATTGATTTGCCTCTGTGGTGTTATTCTCTGTGGAGCTGTGGAGGCGAACACAAATAACCTGAATGATGGCAACATTCAACCTGAAGTGGCAGTCAGAGCAAATGGTGTTTCACTAGTTTTTAATGGCTATTTTACAGTTTGTAAATTTTCTTTTGTATTCAACATAGAGTATGCTGTGAATGAAATGAAGTGAATGACTCATCCACTCGGGTTATTTATAGAGCGAGGGACAAAGCAGCTCCAGCAATGAGGGGAAGATGTCATAAAATGATAAGTGTTACTCACAGCTTCCTGCGTCCACAGCGCAGATTAATTAAAAGTAAAAAGAAAAGAAAAATAATGTCAAAGGAAGAGCAACGAGCCCTGCAGTCAACAACAGGTCATGCTTTCTAACCCATTTGAGCGTTTTCTGTTTTTGTCACTGCTCAAGAATCGTGTACGACCACGCCTATTGCTGCAAAAACACGTAAATCTTTTCTTTGCCTGCATCATCTTTTCAACATCTACACTCACAGTTGAGCAAAAGATGCAACCCTATTACTGACTCAGTTATTTCTTTCATTACAATCTTTCAGTAATGCTCACCAGCAGTGAGGGTAGGGCTGCTTGGACAATCTGTTCTTCTCTCTTCTATTTCAAAATTAAATGTCAAAATGTATTTGTTTGTGCTCTCCAGAAGCTCACAGGGAAGCTTTTTACTAACGCACAGCCTAGTGAGGAGGAGGACATCGACTAAGCCTTCCAAAATCCTTACATCACTGTTGGAGAAAAAAAAAATCAATATTGAAATGTGTTATCAGGTGAAACAGTGTGTTTGCTAGGGCTTACACACAATGCCACAGTTCAGGGAAGGTGCTTGAGTGAACACAAGCTGACAACTGCTGGCTGAAATCCTAAAAGATTGTAAATCTGAACTCAAAATGTAGCAGTTCAGTTTTATTTATATAGCGCCAAGTCACCTCAAGGCACTTTATATTGGAAGATAAAGAACCTACAATAATAGAGTGAAAATCCCAGCAGTGTGACGATCCCCTATAAGCACTTGGAAACATTAGGAAAGAAAAACTCCCTTTTAAGAGGAAGAAACCTCCACCAGAACCAGGCTCAGTGAGGGGTCAGGGGAGGAAGAGAGCCAGACATGAATAATAACTAATAATCAAATGCAAAGCAGTGTATAAACACATAGAGAGTGGGGGAAAAGTGAGTGAAGAGGAAATAGTGCGTTAATGTTGGGTCCAACTTTGAGGCCTTGATTTGGTGCTGTATAAATATAATTGAATTGAACTGAAGGGAACTGCATCATGGGAAGACCCAAGAAAAAAACACAAGCATACCAAGTATGCTGTCATATTCAAATGTCTGCCATATGGTGACTATAAGTGTGTCTACTACTTTGAAAATTAAAAGTATCAAGCAAAACGATTATACATGTGCCTGAGGTGGAAAAGAAGCATCAAATCAAATTACATGCAGCTGTTTGTGCCTGTTTTGACTTTTAACAGGAAAATCTGTCAACTGATGCTTTGTTTAAAATTTCATTTGACATGCCGAGCACCACAAAGAAAGTTCCATTTTCTTTCATAATGCTGGTGTGGCTGCAGAAGTCTCAGAAGTGGTGCTATCAGCGGAGCAAGAAACCTCCAGCTGTAGGTGAGGTTAATATTTTTCTTCATGGATCAACTGATCCTTTAAGCCACTTTTGAAGTCTATAAGTTTCAATTTGGATCTCAAAGGATGGAGTTGGGTTGAAGAATCAGTTTAACATGCAAAGTGTACAGGTCATAAATGGATTGCCGTCGTGACTGCGCTCTGTAATGCGTCCATTGCACCTGGTGGGACATAAAGCCACTGCAGGGGGAATGTGAGGAACCATGGAAAAATGTGAAGTGAAAATCATCTGAATGAATAAGATTTATGTAAGGAAAATAAACTAACAGGAGTTTGCTGATGCTGCTGTGCTATCTTTACCTTTTTATTGTTATTTTGGATATTTTGTATGATTGTCAGCTGAGGAGTGTGAAGTTTTAATGGCTTCTGAACAGGGATGCTTTTCCAGTTTTAAAAGACAAAGCAAAAACCCCAAGGCACTGCTCCCAAAACCCACACAGCACAATACAGACGTGACAAGGGCTACAGCCAGACAATTTCCACTATCTGAGAGCCAGTCGACTTTATCTTCACCACCATGTCTTTGGGGAGTTTACTCACAAAGACCTCTGATAACGTATTGCTTTGACCCAGAACATTTTACTCGCTACTTAAACTTCTCTTTCTGACTTGTAACCATATCCCCATCTGAATTCCACATTTCTCCACCCTCAGCAACGTCCTACTTTCCACTGTCTGCAGTCACAGAAGATGTTTGCAGTTTTACGGCCTCATTAAATGCAAACAAAGCCAAAGTTTTAATCATGTGATGGCATTTGCTTCTACTTCACCCCTACACGACGCACAAACACACCCATGCACAAGGGAGAATCTCAGCATTGATAGCAACTTTTTGTTGGAATTGACATTTAACAAAGTTAACCCTTTTCCAAACAGCATCCTCGCTGATATTGACGAAAAAATAGTTTCTTTTGATGAATCCAAGTGTCAAGGCCAGTGCTTGGCAGCTCTTATGTAACTGCTGGGCTTATAGTGAAGTGTCAACATAACAGGATACAGCGTAGAAGCAATAAAGCAGCCCTGTGAGTAACAGACACCGAAGTAGTCACAGGGGATCTGTGTCGACAGCATAACTTTTCACACCTGTCCGTTCTTTGGAACTACATGACTCAGTTTGTTAACCCTTAAGTTTCTATTTGTAATGTGAGTATATGATTTTCTGTAGTAAGCCATCCTGAGCTGTGCTGAGCAATGTAGCATTGATTAGCTTGTTGTTTTGGTTTTAATCACTGAAGGTTAACCGTTTGGATTCAGTCTCACTACAAGGATTACCACTGTGGGTATTTATGAATTTAGAGAGAAAAATTAGTTCAAGGGACAATAAATGCTTACAAACATTCAAAAGCATTTACAATGGCACAAGACCTAGGCGCTGGGGTGGCAGTGGGTTGCAAAGTGACTTTTCAAATTCTGAGTTATGGATATGTGAAGGTCACTGCAGCTGTTCATTTTGAATTAGCTTTGCAGTTTAAAATCCATTGTGGATTGTTTTGTTTTTTTAATTGTTTCTATAATATTTATTTATACGTGTTGATGTTGGGTAATCACAAGTAACTGTGAGACTGAGTGTAAAATTCAAATCAGTGAGTTTATGCTTTTATGTTTTGTTGTACACGTGTGTTTTGCAGTCATGAGTCTCTCAGAGGCAGTATTAGCCACATGTTAGCCACTCCTCAAGATGGTATCCATCCATCTTTGGTCTCCATGGATACCAGCTGTGCACCTGAGCAAACTGAAATCCATTTGTTGGTTGGAAATATGAGATCGGCAGATACGTGTGCATTCTGGTCAATTTTTAATTGAGTTCAACATGACTGTGTAATAGTCACAAGGAGGGTAATATGTTCAGCAGACTGCGCTGTGCATGAACACACACCCTCCGCTTGCACTTTCATCCTCTGTCTCTCGCTCGCGCTCTCTCTCTCTAGCGATTAGGTATAATTGCTGTCATTTTTTCTCTCTGTAATCGAACTCTGTGTGGGCACCAACACGATATGACACGAAAAGTACAGGGCCTCAGCACTTGTTCTCCGATGCTGAGGAAGTTAATTAAATTCACAATGAACCTCTGTCAAAATACACCCCAGATAATTCAGTTGTTTGGACAGTTTTCGCAATGAATTCCTGCTGGCAGACTGTATGTGTGTGCTCCAGCAGCAGTTCTGTTTGGAGTAAAGGAATCAGGTAGGAAAAAAATGACACGTTAAAACAGCTAATGAAGAGAGATATCAGCTGAGTATTTTAACAGCTCTGGGTGACAAGGAAGAGGTCTGCCATGAGTGCTTAAATCCTGAGGAGAAAGATCACAGAAACCAAAAAAAAGAGGAGTGTCAGTAATCTATCACAGCGTTAGAAAACAGCATCAGATCTTGAGTTAATGTGTGTTTGTTTTAAAGACAAGTCACTTTTTTTCCCATTTCAGTCATTTCTTCAGCAGCATCTATTTTTTATTTAGGATAAATCATGACTTTTGGATTGAAAGCTAGGCTTATCTTGTAAGACATCCTGGAGTAAATGGTTTTGTTGCAGAAAGGGAGAGTTTGTTGTTGTTGGTCCTACCTAATATGTCCAGCTCCAAATACAGATTCTCTCACCTCTCTGGAAATGGATAAAATCTCTCTAGAAGGAAGCCTCTTCACTCGCTAGCCATCTTTGTAACACCACCAGGCAGTTATTTAAGCGGATGGTTTGAAGCTACTCTTTAAATCAGCTTTGGTGAGTGCAATAACGTTATTTTCAGTGGTCAGCACAACATAAAATCAAAGTCTGTTAACTTTGCCCCCAAATAAGGTTTAAAAATCTAAAAGAAGATATACTTTTGATCATACACATGTTTCCATACAGCCAATGAAGTCAACATCTCTTGCTCTTCCCAGCAGAGCACTGAACAAATGACGTGTGGATTCACATGATGAATGCAGTTAGCCAAGATAAAAACAGAAGCCAGTTTCTCAAACCTTTGTGAGAGATGTGTTTTACAGTGTGTGCTGTGACACACTAGTCACAGCCAATCAGGCATAACATTCTGACCTCCTAATATTGTGTTGGTCCCCCTTGTTTGAGGCATGGACTCTGCTAGACCCCTTGAAGGTTTGCTGTCATTTCTGACACTAAGATGTTAGCAACAGATCCTTTCCAGTCCTGTACTTACAGACTTGTTTGTCCATCACATCCCTCAGATGTTCGATTGGATTGAGATCTGGGGAATTTAGCCAAATGAACACCTCAAACTCATTGTTATGCTCCTCGAACCATTCCTGAACCATTTTTGCTTTGTGGCAGAGTGCATTATCGTGCTGAAAGACACTACAGCCATCAGGGAAACCGTTTCAATGAAAGGGTGTACATGGTCTCCACCAGTGCTTAGATGGGTGGTACGTGTATTCTGTGTATTCTGGCACCCTTCTAGCAGAACTAGCTTTAACCTTTTCCGCAGTTTGAGCTATAGTAGCTCATCTGTTGGATCAGACTACATGTGCCAGCCTTCACTCCTCAGATGCATCAGTGAGCCTTGGCTGCCAATGTCCTTATCGCTTGTTCATCACTGTTCTTTCCTTGGACTACTGTTGATAGATACTGACAACTGCAGACTGGGAACACCTCACAAGAGCTGCAGTTTTGGAGATGCTCTTGCCCAGTCATCTAGCCATCACAGACCACTGGGTAAGAGTACCTCTCAAATCCTTACGCTTGCTCATTTTTCTGCTTCTAACGTCAATTTTGACGACCAAATGTTGACTCTGTCCCTAATATATCGTACCCACTAACCATCCTAATATTATTTTTGGCATTCATGCACGTTCTTCTTTTTTCCTTTCCTTGTGTGACCATCATCGGCTTATGTTTCACAGCTACACAGGACAAGACGATCTATCTTTCTCCCCACTGAAATAATGGCCATGTTCTAGGTGATGCTGACCTTGTGCTTTTGGTGTTAATCCTCATAATTCATCCTCAGCATGGCCATAAACTGTTAACCCTTTAGACCCCAAAGGCCACAGCAGTATAATTTGCTACCATTTTTAGAAGCTTTGTGCTTTACCATTTTGATTCAACAGACATAGAGCTACTGTGGCTGTAAGCAGTAGTGGGATATTTCTGCACTAAATTGTGAATAAGCAACTGATCGTTTGAGGGCATTTTGTATGGACTGAAGTTCTTTTGAAAGATTCAGAGCACTTTAAAGGTATATATTTCTTTTTTCTTTTACAAACCAGCATGATGTGTTATCCTATGGAGGACCACAAGAGCCACGCGCATCAAAATAAAAAATCCTGTGCTTAATTAATGAATTGTAGAATAAAATCTGCATTTGTAAATTCATTTTTGAATTCCAATTTAATAAACTGATTTTTAAAATGCTTTTTAAGTCTTCATTTCAAAAAACATTTTCGAATTGCACTTTAATAAACTTCATTTCAAAAACCTTTTTCGAATTGCACTTTAATAAACTTCATTTCAAAAACCTTTTTTGAATTGCACTTTAATAAACTGCATTTCGAAAACCTTTTTCGAATTGCACTTTAATAAACTTCATTTCAAAAACCTTTTTTGAATTGCACTTTAATAAACTGCATTTCAAAAACCTTTTTCGAATTGCACTTTAATAAACTGCATTTCAAAAAACATTTTCGAATTGCACTTTAATAAACTTCATTTCAAAAACCTTTTTTGAATTGCACTTTAATAAACTGCATTTCAAAAACCTTTTTCAAATTGCACTTTAATAAACTGCATTTCAAAATCCATTTCCCTTTCCTGTTCGCTCAGGGATTAACATGTGGATTAGCATTTGGATTAGCAGTTGGATTAACAACTTCATTTTAAAAATCCTGCTGCTATTCAAATGAGCCACACCGTGGGATGTAAGGAGCTCTCTGATTGGTTGGTCAGACACAGGCTGTCTGCCAGCCTGGATGTTTCTAGCTCATAGCCCTGCTAAGAAGCCTGTGTGCTTGTACAAAGGCCGTTCGACCTCGGGATTTACACTCGGTTCGACAAGGATATGTGAAGAATGAAGGGACCCTGCAGCGAAACGGAGAGCCCAACCTCTGGCTGAGTGCCTGTTTACAAAGTCTGACCACCTGTGAAGGTAACGTGCTAACGTGGCTAACGCTAGCATCACCGCACGTAGCCCCGTTATTTTAAGGTCATCTTAGCTTAGTTTAGCTTAGCTTAGCTTAGTTTTACGTCACAGCTGTAAGAGCTAGCTACGTGTTTTGTAAGCTGCTGTGCTCTTCACAAATAAAGCTGGAAGCAGCTCAAACTATTAGAACCAGCACTGAGGCCTGTTACATTTATACAGTGTTAGAGCAACGGCTGCAGCCTACAGCCTTTAAACTAGCGATTAAAATGCTGACAGTAAACTCGTCAGTCCAGATGTTACCACATTACTTTGTGATACTTGTGAGTTAAAACAACTGAGACAGGCTGATTAAAATAACAGCTTTCAGTTCTCTCATTCAGCATATAAAGACTGGAGATCACACTACTGATTTCAGCTCATTTAATATGTGAGTGCACAGATTCATTCTCAACTGGACATAAACGATGATCAAAGGTTGTATATATGATGAAGTCATCAAACCCCAGCCTGTAACACAGTGCGCTGAATCTTAGCTTTGAATGTCCAGTATATTCTAATCAGTGCAATCTAAGCATTCACTGAACCTACAGTATCTACACCTGTGTGGTAAATGTGTGGTAAAGCTACAGATAATGAAATTTAATTATTAATACAATATACGTCATGAGAAACGAAAGCTGAAATTGATTCAGTTTAGTACTTTTCTCTGTATGCTCTGTGATCATAAAGGCCTTAAATTCTGTGATATATACTGTAAATGATTTTCACAGAGGTCTTAAAGTATTTAAATCACTGCTGATAGTCTGGTTGTTTATATTTTCACATTTTTGTGTCTGTAGGGCTGTTTGATGACGATTTGGACTCCTCTGGGAGATGAGGACACACCCACACCTGTTCCATACTGCAGCCATTGATGGTGTTACAGCTCTGAGTCAGCTTTGGGCCATCAGACGCACACACTGGAAAACCAGCACCTGGACTTCATGCAGGAGAGACGGCCTCGGTGATTTAGGTTCATAAGCAAGTTCAAACATTTCTGGCCTATTATCACTTAGATTTCTTAATCTTAAAAGTGAATGCATTTAAAGCAGGAACTGCACACCTAGCCATCAGAAGTGTGGCAGCATGAGTACTGTAAAGTTTTGTAGGGTCCTTGTTAAAAATTCCACAAGCACCACACATTTGTCATATAAAGTTCCATTTTTTACAGTACAATGTTGAAATTATAAACTATATATTCTAGTTGTCCACTTGTCAGTAATTTTTGAGTAAATGGATGTCATTGATAAATCAGTGGTGATTCACCTGCAAATGTTTTTAACAAACTTTGTTTTTTGTAGAATTCCTCAGCAGCTGTGGAGAGATGCATTTGAATATCTTCTGGTTCCACTTCTCCTTACCTGGAAGCTGAGCATTGCTCATTTCTGACAAGGACATACACCTCAGTGCTTATCATGGGTGTTACATCCTTCGTGCAGCAATTCCAGAGAAAACAAGAGAGCAACGACCACTCATTAAGACCAGCCAGAAATCTGTCCCTTTCTGGCAGCTGTGGAAACTTCCA
Organism: Neolamprologus brichardi; assembly: GCF_056152115.1. NCBI lineage: Eukaryota > Metazoa > Chordata > Actinopteri > Cichliformes > Cichlidae > Neolamprologus > Neolamprologus brichardi. Next base: position 8,413,446 of record NC_142117.1, on the reverse strand, counting down.
ATAAGAAAATTTGCATTCTTAGAACAATGCTGGATCATGTGTGATGTGTCATCATATCAGGATATTACATTTTGACCTAATTCTGCTCAATCTGTTTTGATCGTTGATCCAGTATTTCAGCTTTGTGTTGTGCTGCAAGTTTAAAACCCATTGTCCTCATGAGCACAGCATCTAACAACTCTCCTTGAAAAAGTCGATTGACTTTAACTGGACACAATGGTTTCCAGTGGGAGATATTTTCATCACTTATCCGTGACACTGGAGAAGTCACCTGAGTAAGTGATAAAACAATTTTCCATGGAAAATCCAGAGGGACTAAACTTTGTTGTTTCTTTGGGCTCTATTTCAGCTCTAGCAGCATCTCTCAGAAGAAAACTGTTTTTCCAATAATCAGATGAAAAAATTGAACCAGGTGGTATTCTCTGGAGTTTAAGACCAAGACTGAACTCAAACAGTGAATTGACATTCGACTGGAATTCATAAGATGATTAGAAATACTGCTGAAGCTGAATGATTCATTCATATATGATTTTTTTTTTTCTCCAATTCACCAGGTCTGTATAGTTCAGTATGACTGTGGTACATGATACAAAAGAATAAATACAGAAGAATAAAAACTTTGTGAATAACTTTACTCTTCTTAAAAATAACTAATAAAACAAGTAAAAGTACAAATGTGTACAAGTTAGAGACTTCCTCACTAAGATTTTAATTGTGTGTTAAAGAGAAAGAGATTAGGAGGTAAAATAGACGATGCAGAGTCCATCATCACTGAGGCCGTCTCTCCTGCATGAAGTCCAGGTGCTGGTTTTCCAGTGTGTGCGTCTGATGGCCCAAAACTGACTCAGAGCCGTAACACCATCAATGGCTGCAGTATGGAACAGGTGTGGGTGTGTCCTCATCTCCCAGAGGAGTCCAAATTGTCATCAAACAGCCCTACAGACACAAAAATGTGAAAATATAAACAACCAGACTATCAGCAGTGATTTAAGTACTTTAAGACCTCTGTGAAAATCATTTACAGTATATATCACAGAATTTAAGGCCTTTATGATCACAGAGCATACAGAGAAAAGTACTAAACTGAATCAATTTCAGCTTTCGTTTCTCATGACGTATATTGTATTAATAATTAAATTTCATTATCTGTAGCTTTACCACACATTTACCACACAGGTGTAGATACTGTAGGTTCAGTGAATGCTTAGATTGCACTGATTAGAATATACTGGACATTCAAAGCTAAGATTCAGCGCACTGTGTTGGAGGCTGGGGTTTGATGACTTCATCATATATACAACCTTTGATCATCGTTTATGTCCAGTTGAGAATGAATCTGTGCACTCACATATTAAATGAGCTGAAATCAGTAGTGTGATCTCCAGTCTTTATATGCTGAATGAGAGAACTGAAAGCTGTTATTTTAATCAGCCTGTCTCAGTTGTTTTAACTCACAAGTATCACAAAGTAATGTGGTAACATCTGGACTGACGAGTTTACTGTCAGCATTTTAATCGCTAGTTTAAAGGCTGTAGGCTGCAGCCGTTGCTCTAACACTGTATAAATGTAACAGGCCTCAGTGCTGGTTCTAATAGTTTGAGCTGCTTCCAGCTTTATTTGTGAAGAGCACAGCAGCTTACAAAACACGTAGCTAGCTCTTACAGCTGTGACGTAAAACTAAGCTAAGCTAAGCTAAACTAAGCTAAGATGACCTTAAAATAACGGGGCTACGTGCGGTGATGCTAGCGTTAGCCACGTTAGCACGTTACCTTCACAGGTGGTCAGACTTTGTAAACAGGCACTCAGCCAGAGGTTGGGCTCTCCGTTTCGCTGCAGGGTCCCTTCATTCTTCACATATCCTTGTCGAACCGAGTGTAAATCCCGAGGTCGAACGGCCTTTGTACAAGCACACAGGCTTCTTAGCAGGGCGAAGCTATGAGCTAGAAACATCCAGGCTGGCAGACAGCCTGTGTCTGACCAACCAATCACAGAGCTCCTTACATCCCACGGTGTGGCTCATTTGAATAGCAGCAGGATTTTTAAAATGAAGTTGTTAATCCAACTGCTAATCCAAATGCTAATCCACATGTTAATCCCTGAGCGAACAGGAAAGGGAAATGGATTTTGAAATGCAGTTTATTAAAGTGCAATTTGAAAAAGGTTTTTGAAATGCAGTTTATTAAAGTGCAATTCGAAAAAGGTTTTTGAAATGCAGTTTATTAAAGTGCAATTCAAAAAAGGTTTTTGAAATGAAGTTTATTAAAGTGCAATTCGAAAATGTTTTTTGAAATGCAGTTTATTAAAGTGCAATTCGAAAAAGGTTTTTGAAATGCAGTTTATTAAAGTGCAATTCAAAAAAGGTTTTTGAAATGAAGTTTATTAAAGTGCAATTCGAAAAAGGTTTTCGAAATGCAGTTTATTAAAGTGCAATTCAAAAAAGGTTTTTGAAATGAAGTTTATTAAAGTGCAATTCGAAAAAGGTTTTTGAAATGAAGTTTATTAAAGTGCAATTCGAAAATGTTTTTTGAAATGAAGACTTAAAAAGCATTTTAAAAATCAGTTTATTAAATTGGAATTCAAAAATGAATTTACAAATGCAGATTTTATTCTACAATTCATTAATTAAGCACAGGATTTTTTATTTCGATGCGCGTGGCTCTTGTGGTCCTCCATATTATCCATGTGTCATGTTCAAAGACACAAAAACCATCAGGTAAAATTAAGACAGTTTTGCTAGATTTTAAAAAACAACAAAACAAAACCTTTTTTCACTCCCACAACATACTGAAGTTTGATGATTAACCATTCACAATACATTTTAAAACACCATGTACACCTGAACTGCTGGGTTCTATTTCTGAACATCTTTCTGCCAGCTAACAATTGTATATACCATTAACAACCAACAATACCAGTGCTAAGTAACCAAAACGTCTCCCATGAAAATGACCGAATGCCATGTAGGGATGAAATCTTTAAACTATTTCAATTTCAACTGCTGTTTATTTAGGTTTAAGCAGCAAAGACCAAACATAACCTCAGTCTGAGCAGGCCAAGGAGTCAAGCTCAGGTCACATCCCAGCACATCATTGACTTTAATGGCTGCCCTGGTTCCTCAGCTTCCCTTGCATATATCCCAGTGGCAATGCATACAGACAAAAACATCTTCCTCCACTATTGACCTATCTAACAAGATCAATTGGATTAGATTAAAGCATGCTGTTTGTACATTCTGCCTGTACTCTGCATCCCACATAGCAAGGAAGTCTGGCCCGGATCTGGTATCAAGCTGGCACTGCTGTCTGACTTCTGGCAGACGTATGTCATCCAGATATGGGCCAGGCCTGGCATAGATGGCACTGTCTATGTGATGGCATGCCATATCTGGCTTGATTGTGGTTTGGTGTATGTGTCCCAGGCTCATAGAAAACAGGTCTTCCCTGGATCCGGCATCAAGCTGGCACTTCTGACTGACTGGTGTCATGGCAGGGTGCATGTCAACCAGATGTGTGCCAGGTATGGCAATGATGGCACTATTCATGTTCCTATTTTCCTATTTGAGTTAGAAGGCCCAAATGCCATGTTGCCACACTATACTGCAATGGTAGCCAATGTTTCAAATGCATCTTAGACAGGTTTGTGAGTGTGCACTTTATCCACAACCTAGTGAAGGTTTACTCATGCTCAGCCAGTGGGTGGCTGTAGCTCAGGAGGCAGAGTAGGTCACCTACTGATCGGAAGGTTAGTGGTTTGATCCCTGACTCCTCCAGTCTGCATGTCAAGAGTCTGAATGTGTAAGAATGTAGTTAGGAAGCACTCAGTTTAAAGAAAATGTGTGATTGACTGAACATGGAATGTTACTTCCTTTTATGCTGTTTGTGACTCAGTTACTGTCATGTCTATTGCTGTTGATGCCAGCTCTGTCCTATGCTCAGGCTTGTTGGTCTTCTCCATCCCTACAGCGTCCCATGTATGCATGTGAAATCAAAAGCAAGTCCCAGAACAGAGACGTACAGCAAGTGACAGCATTTCGACATCACAAAGGTAACGGATAAAATTATTTTTTTATGAAACCTAGAAGGTAAACAGGGCTTGATCGGATCTGACAGGAGAGTTATGAGTTGGAAACAAGCTGAAAATAAAACCAACACATCTGCTAAAAACTGCAGTTGCTCTAATGGCCACTTGAGGCCCCACGTAACAACTGTAGGGTGGATGATTTGTAAGTCATCCATGTAGATACAAGTAAGTCAAGTTATGTGACTGTCATGTGTTGTAGCAAATGCAGCAGATTGCTTTCTGCTCAGCTTCATCTCAACTAATCCAAATCAAGGAACTGGATGTCTTCAGTTTGTCTGGGCTGTTTTAAAATACTCCTCTATAGTACAGCCCAACAAACCAAACCAAATTTCCCACATCCACATCACTTACCTGTCATTGAGTAAAGTGTATTTGAATGCTGGATTCTGTTTTTTGGCCAAAAAAGGAGGACAAAAACCTTCACATGCTGTTTTTGCACGAGTCTTAAACTATACTTTTTATTTTTATTTTTATTTTTTATCAAATAAAAGTATAATCTTGTGGTAATTCAGGGTAATTAGGGCAGTCAACAACTGAGGGAAGCATTTAGTTTATAAGGTCTTTTTTTTAATAGCTACATGAGCAAATGTTCAATTTTAGAGTTACTTTGATGTATTTTTTAATGTGTTTTGAAAAGCGTAGCTAGTGAATGATTCAGCCGGAGGATATTAGAGAGACTTGAATGCTTCAAATAAATTAACACAAAAGCACAACTTTGCATAATGTGCAAATGCAGAGAGATGTGCTTCCACATGCACACACAGGTGCACACGTACGCTTTCTCATTCACTAACACAGATCTGACCTATGAGTCATTCTGGCTCTCCTTCCAGACACCCTCTCTCTCTGCCTCCCTCCCTCCCTAACCTGCTGGATGTCACAGATGGATGCAGCAGACAGCCGCAGTCTTAATGCTGTTTCCTGTCTCTCTCTGGGCACTTAGCAACCGCTCGGCTAAGGGCGAGTTTAACCAGCAATTAAAGGAGAAATTCGTCATCGCTCACCATTACAGAGAAGGATCGGGACTGGATAAACCAAAACAAAAGCATGAACAAGACCACTGAGTGAGAAACTGGGCTAATCATATGATCAGCTTTGAATAATGTGTGAACTGATGTTTCATTAGAATTAAAATCATTCTGCGGTCCGAGTGACATGGGGCTTTATGGGAATTTGAAACTGACCAGTGTGTTCCCTGAACTGTTATCCTGTGGTTAGGTTATTGCTGACTGCAAGTCTCTGAGCCCAACGCAAATATATCAGCTTAGTGTGGTCCTAAATTAAAGCATGAAATCTCATGGCTAGCAAAGCTCACTCAGTCTGCAGATTTAAACAAAACTCTTTCTCATACAGTCAGTTCTCAACAAAAGCTTTTCCTTCTCCTTCTCTAACAGTAACTATCCATGTCACAGCTACAAATCAGGTGCAGTCAGGTCAGTCCCTGAGTGCTGAAGCCCGGCATTCATAAAAGTCGCCAACATGCTGCTGACTCAATGATTGCAGATTTTCAGTCCTCCTCTGGCAAAAACATCAGCACAGAAAATCTAAGGAGATTGGAAAGAAAAGCGTCTGGACTTCTTTAAGTTTCTTGAAGATGTTTCACCTCTCATCCGAGAAGTTTCTTCAGCTCTAAGAGCAAATGGTGGAGAGTCCCAGTTTTTCAAGGTCACAAAGGTCATTCTTTCAAGGATGCCAATGTTCACATTTTGGACAGAGAAGACAGATGGATTGAAAGAGGAGTGAAAGAAGCCATCTGTCATGGTCCTGAATCTGATGACTCAGTGTTTTGTGTTTATTAATATTGTCTTATGTTCTTGTTCATCTTGGTTATGCATTCTGTTAAGCTTTGCTAGTTGTTAGGTTTAGTTTCTGTACCCCCTCTGTTCCAGTTCAGTCAGGTCTCTGTGTAAAGCCCATGTCTCTGAGTCTGTGTCTCTGCATGTGTGTTGAGTTTCCTGTTTTACTTTGAAGGTCTTTGTCTTATGTCAGTGTATTCAGTTTTGCGTGCTCCCACATCTTATCTGTGTAATCAGTGTCAGCTGTTTCTCCCAGCTGTTTCCTCTTGGTCCTGTTCACCTCTTGTATTTAGTGTCTGCGTCTTCCTGTGTGGGGCTAGGTTTCACAATGGGTTCACCCAAAACCTTGGCTAATTGAGACCCACACCTTGGCTTGTGTGATTAGGTAGAGGATCAATAGGGGGATACTCCCATAGGGCTTAAAAATCTGGGACTCTCCACCATTTCCTCTTAGAACTGAAGAAGCTTTTTGGGTGAGAGGTGAAACGTCTGCAAGAAACTTAAAGAAGTCCAGACACTTTTCTTTCCAAGTTCCTAAGACTACGACAACCTGGATGATTGAGGACCTTCACAGACATCAGCATAGAAACGGTGCACCGGAAGCTTTATGGCATGGGTTACCATGGTGAAGCAGTTCCTGTAGGTGTGACGTGTAGTAGGTTGAGTTCTTTTGTCTATATAGTATATTTGACATAAGTGCGTTACAAGCAATTATATAATAGTAATTACATTAATGAGTTACACTGTACATTACCTCACCTATCAAGAATTGGGCAGATGGGTCATGCCACAGCCTTGATTCAGTGGATCAACAAAAGTATGCACATTTTAAAGTTGAAATTCTTTAACAAATAATGATAAAATACACACAATCAATATTATGCCTACATATCAGGAATCATGCTTTTGCCCGTTGGTATTTTCTTCATGCATTTTGAAATTGCTATGTCTATATTTAAATTTTTCATGCGCTTGGCTGTCTTGTTATACCTGTGAGAGTTAAGATCGAAGAAATTGGTTTAATTACCAAACAGGACTTGACTGAAAACATTTGCATCTCCTTGCTGCTCTCAAGCCTGTTAAACATGATTTTATAAGATGCAACACGTGTGTAACAAAACATGCATGCATGAAAAGGGCAGACTTAATTCTTTAAGTCAACTGAGTCATACTGTGGCGTCTCAACACCTTCTAATTATTAATGTGGATAGTTACTGAGGGGTTTAAGTGTCATCCCCATGCAGCCGTTATGCCCATATGACAGCAGAGAACAGCTTTTCAGACACTGAGCGCTAAACAGGAAATGTTACACTGTATGTGAATGTAATATGTTATGACAGTCTGCTGGTCTTAGCCAGGTCTGGAGGAAAGACTGCAACAAACAGCAAAAACATGTGGTGTGATGTGTTGAGACAGCTGGCTATGGTGCTAACACGCAGCCTTGCTACCAACTTTCCAAAGTGGTCACTTGTGGTATTGCAGTTTTAAAAAATCCTGTATTTTCCCGTAATTTAAATTTCAGCGATGAAATTGCTGCTTCATAACAAATGTAGGACGTGTGAAGTTTGTAACTCGCTCACTAGAATTTTCTCAACAAATTAAAATTAGCATTGTGGTTGCCTCAATCAACGCAGACAGTTACAGCTGATCAACTTCACCTGGTCCAATTCAAACTGGGCCTTTGGTCTGTATTTGTTGGATTTGTCTCTTTAAAAGCATTTTTTCATTAAAACAGTTTTGATGAGTGCAATGCAAATATTTCTTTAGTTTGTAATGTAGCACTAATGAGTGTCCCATCTGTCTCCAGAAAAATAAAGACAATGATGGTCATATAGCTAAACTGGAGCTGTCATAAACCCAGCATTTTGCCCAAGGGGTGGACTCAAATGCAGACACCCCACACACTGGAAAACCATTTACAACAGTCTTTATTTAACCATGAAAATCACAGGGGAGAGGGGATCTGGGGTAGGAATGGCTGTGGGGACGAGATGGCGTCTAGTACTGGAGAGTGGGTCCTGGAAACCGGGTCATGGAGGGGAGAGCCGTGAAAAATAAACTGAGGAATGAGGGAGGGTCTGCAAGAGCTAACAAAAGATAACAGAGGAGAGTTTGCTAGTGAGTTTGTTCGTGGAAGTATCCAGACACAGTTCAGCAGCCAGAGAATCCAGGTTGCAGGGGCAGGTAACCAGGCAGGGAAGGCAGCCAGATATTTCCAGAGCAGAAGAATGAAAGTTCACTCAGGTGAGTCCAATTTGCGGAAGCGACACCCTCGCCGGAAGGCACATAACAAACTGGCAGGTTGCTCTGGTGCTCTGGGTTAAGAAGCCCTCTTGCTGATTGCACGTAGACAAAGCCCAGGTGAGATGCAGGAAGCTTCACCCCAAAGGCATGGACAGCAGACCGGCAGCCACAGGTGGAATAGAATAGAATTTGTAGGTAGCTTAGTGGGGAGCTTATAATACTATAAAAACCAGCGTTCCTTGCTCAAATATTGACAGTGTTATTAAATCAGTACATCAAATCTTTATTTATTCTCTCCAGACCTTCCTTATAGGTTCCTTGGTAAAACAACAACACATCAATCAGTGGGAACACTTCAAGGCTGCTCTTTACACAGCCCAAGTATTTTAATGGTCCTGCAGTGCACAGGTAAAGGCTACAGGCAGCACTTAAAAAAATTTATTAGACTACCACTCAGTGTAAGGTTTGTGCCATACATGTTCAAAATCGTTTTTTAGGTTTCTGTACAAGTATGCAAGTATGTACAAGCTCTTTAATCAAAAATATATTTTTAATGGAGAAATATAATTACAGTAAGAATAAGTATTGTAAAAGTAGAAAAAAAACACTGAACCACAGTATTATTTTGTATTTACTTTCATATCTCAACAGAAAAAATAGTTTTAGTGGTTTAATGCTTGATTGATTTCTGACTTCTGCTTTCAGTTCAGTGAATTCAGTCATTTAGTTTTAATCAAGTTTTTTGACAGATTAAAACAAATGTTATGGCAGGTGGTCTAAGTATTTATTAGCACTGTAGGTGCAAAACACACAAGATCCGAGCAGAGCAAAAAGAAAAAAAGAAAAAACAGCTGATACAAGCCAATACAGTTTATCCCATCTATGACTGTGGTATGCTAAGTCATTTGTACAGCAGACAGAAGAGACCTGTGAAAAGAAAACGCTCATAATAAAATATTCAGTAGATCTGTGCTGTGGGAGCTTCGGGATCGAGAGAATCAATAAGAGGAAGCAAACGACACAGCATCTGAGACATATTTTTAAGAAGAGATGAAAAGGGGAGGTTGTAAACGCTGCGGGTTAAGAAGTGCAACAAGCCCTGAGGAGAGCTGAAACCCCAGTGTTCAGCTGAAATAGAAGCACAATTCAGCTTATGACTGCAGCCTTTTCTTCTGCTGTCATGCCCACTCACTGTTAGTTTTACGGTTTTGTGAGTTTTTTGCATCACCTCATGTGCGCCCCTCGCGTGTCCCTCCGTGTGTTATGGTGTCTTCCGGTCTTATGCTACTCTCTTTGCGCTGCTTCTTTTGATTTTTTTTCTTCTTCCTGCCCTCATTTGTTTCCCTTGTCTTCAGTCACTTTAGTGTATTTATTGCAGCTTCATTGCCTCGTGCACTCTTAGAAAAAGATTGTATGTTTTCCCTTATTTATTTATTTTCACCTTGTGTTTTTGCTGCCACCTTTTGTCATTGTGTTTTCATGATGTTTCTTTTCTTTTCCTTTTCTGTCTTTTTTTTTTTTTTTAATTAAAGTTCTCCGTTTGCTTTTTTTTTGTTTGTTTTTTTAAAGTCTGTGTCCTGTGTTTGAGTATTTGTTTTGACCATATTTAACATCTACGACCTTGGCCAGTTTTTACACGGTTGAAGCAGCCAGTGTTGCTGCCATGCCAGTGTGTTTTATTTTAAACGGGTCTACAAGTCAAAATAACTCCTCTTACATTGTAGTTTCTTTACTTGTACCCATGGCACTGACTCCCCAAGGATTACAAATATACTTTACTTTATAGTAGCATTACTGTATTTATGATTGTCATGAGTCTAACACAAAGAGTCGTGTAGCTTCATGTGTTTCTGTATGGGATTTATGTTAGTTGGTTTAGAAGTGGTGCTTCCTGTGTTGTTTTTCCCATAATAACCCAGCTTTAAGTTGTAACCATGGTAAGCACAGCTTTCATCATTCACCTGAGAGTTATCCTGCTGCACTTGAGCACGACATCATCAGGGGCTGTCTGGTCAGTTGGCATGAATGGCATATTGATACCATTTGTAGCTGTCAATAACAAGTGGGATGAAAAATTCAGAATAATTAATTCAAATATGAGGACAAACAAAATGGTTCTATATTTGGATCTGATTAATTGATAAGAAGAGTTTCTTTTTTTCTTTCAGAATGTCCCCAGACTCAGTGAAACACAGGATTAAAGACTAAAATCTATGTGGGCAGTTATTCTGGAGACTCTCTTCCAGTTAATGTGTTGTAAGCAATAACTTTAAATTTAATGGTTAAAACTTCACAGATGGAATCATCAATCAAATCTGACAATAACTAACTTAATACATTTCTTGACTTATCAAAAGCAAATACCTTAAAATCCTCACAAGTTATCCTCCTGCAAATCATCTGCAAAGCTGCATCCTTTATAGGAAAAAATAAAGATAGCAAGCATTACGTCACCAACAGGTTATGAAGCCTTGAGCTGTGAGCTTTGAAACCGAACATCACAAGCTTACGCCACCACATCCAGGTTTATCCTACTTTCTGGACCCAGTCATCATTCACAAAATACACTTGAGGTGTATTTTCAGGCTTCAGGCTTGAAACTAGTGAATGAGCTCATAAACTCTTTGGCAAAGTGTTTACTGAGGTCGCACACGCAGGAACTGAAGAGTTATTTTCTAATAGGCTTCTAAAATGCTCGACTTCTTTTAGGAACCAGAAGAGTCGCCCCCTGCTGACTACTGTGAAGAATGCAGATTAAAAACCCTTAATAATGGGTTTTACTTTTCAGACCTGAAAGCTAGCTCCATCTCCTCAAACTATGGACTCATCCAAATGTCATGCTAGTTCATATTACGCAAGTGGTTAGCTAGGTTTATAATGAGCAGCAAACCGAAATCATGGCACAGGGTGTAATAAAAAGGTCGGTCCACTGTGTCCATTTCACACTTCGCCTCTCAAATGTCTGAAATGTGCACATTTCACACATTTAGAAGTTGGGTAGAAGTTGGGTTCATTACTTTCCACTCCACATGGTCTGCCGGCCCAGACCTTGACAATACATCTTTTGCTCACTACCAACTTCTTGGCTTTAAATGTTTAATCTCCCCCTGCTGATAATGTAACGTTTGCATGCGTGTTATTTTTGCGCTTTAGCTCTCTAAAGCAGGATTCTGTCAGTGCCAGCCTGTGTTAGCCTAATATGGTTTTTCATGTGCTTCTGGATGAATGCCCATCTTTATTTGCATGTGTGCCTACATTCAGTGATGTTTTTGTGATACCTGCCTGTCCAACCGGTATCTGCTGCGACCCTGGAGCAGAGGGTGCACTCCCTGCAAGCAGACTATGAAGCCAGGGAGCTCAGACAAGAGCTTTAACTTTATCCCTACAGATACAGTCAGGAGTCAAAGCTCAGCCTCTCTGCTCTTCCTCCCTCTTTTGCTTCTCTATAAATTTTCCATAGTAATGCATTACAATTTATTTGAGAAACCTCACATTTAGCCCCCTGCTCCTTTACAAGTATCCCCACTGTTTTTGGATGTGTCACAGCACAAAGATTGTCTCACAGATATACCAGCAGGGCAAAAGAGGAGGGATGGGCAGGTTTATTTTTGTCTTTCAAGAGGATATAAACAATAAATATTCCCCTGCACATCCACAACACAATATCTGCTCTGTGGCTTTAAGATGAAGGGATGAGGCAGAAGCCTCATTCAAAAGCAGCAGCATCAAAGCCCCGTGAAAAGGCAGCATGACTCTGCACTGTATTTCAGAAGCAACGAGTGGATAGTCCGAGGGTTTTTTTTTCTTTGTCCTCAGTGAAAGCTCAGTGAACCTAAAAGTTTAACTTTGCAGCAATAATTTGAGAATAATGCTTCAAGATGCACCAGACTAATCCAGTGCATCCAGTCCATAATACCCTCAGACAACTACTCCTAATCTGTTTTTTTGGGGGTTTTTTTAATAAATTTCATCGTCTCTCTGTCTGTGTCTCAGCAGTTGCCTTGGGCAGGAAAAGCAGGAGAAGAAAGAGATATGCTTAATACAAAAGAGAAAAGATCATGCACCAATGTACTATTACTGTGGTAAAGCGGTGCTGCTGTGTGATGTGTTGTGACAAGACTGATTAAAAGTGGCCAAGAATAGACACAAGTGAGGGGGTGGAGAAGGAATGAGAGGATTGTCTTATAGAAACCACGAGAAGTTTAATTCACATTAAGTCATCTCAGCGTGCAGTACGACGAAACAATAACAACTGGAAACAGGCGCAATAATAAATCATAAATAAATAACATGTTACAGCAACGTAACATATTAACAAACAATTGCAAATAATTGCAAATAATAGGAACTTATTAAAGCTAAAATCAAATGCTCAGGTGTGTCACCATAAACCCACTCAGCTAGTCACAGCCTCTCTCAAGCAAGCGAATTCAAAGAATACTACCAAATTTAGCATGTTAGCTCCTGTTACCTGGAGCAACTGCAGCAAAATAAAGATCGCTGCTCCAGCTAAAATACACAGAAAATAGTAAAAATATTTTATTCTGTTTATTTGTCTATTTAAGTTAAGTCTAAAATGTTCCTTTTTTTTGTTGCTGCATGAACTCTGATATGGCTTATGATGCTGAAAAGTTTTGGAGTTCCTGTAACCTGCATTCTTTTTTATCACCACTAGGGGGCATCTCCACTGGTTACAACAACAAGTCAAGTTAAGAGACTACCAAGAAAAAGCCTCGTGTTCCATTATCTTGGAGAGTATATGGGTACAACCAGTTGTTTCAGGTCTTACTGAAAAAAACATGATGCTCATTTTGTAAATTGTTGTCACCATCAGAGCCAAACTGACAAGTCACCCGACGGCATCCTCACATGTCACGTTTACTTCCATAACCTCTACGTGGCAGTGGAGGGAAACGATCAACCTCACTAACGAAAGGGTGATGTCATAGTTGGTACAGCCATCGTTTTATACAGTCTATGGAGATTTAAAAAAAAACAGTTTTGGTCTAATTTAACAGTTCCTAAATGTGACAGGGTAAAATTTATACTTAAAGTTATGCATAATGAAGGGAAGGCTGTTCAGTTTGGTTCAGCAAAAACATTTTATATTTCTCTGTCGGTTTTATGTTTGCCATCAAGGGCAATTTAAGGTGCATGTTTGTGTGGAAGCCACTAATGTCATGGTGATTAATGCGATTCGAACACACATGAAATTCTGTTAATTAAAGATATCCATGTGAAATAACATCTTAGAATGAGGGAGTTTTGTTTTGCTGACTTCTTGAAATACGATAAACCAACTGGCTGAAATGCAATACAGAAATGTAAGCTAATAATAATTAATGAATGTGGGATGTGAAATTTCACTGATGAAGCCTCAATTGGTGTTAATATCTGTGTAAACTTTTTAGTTGTGCCTCAGAACATCTCTTCTGCATCTTGTATCATTTACTTCCTTTTTTAAGTCTGTATATGTGTCAGTCATGTGATCCTGCCAATTAGATTTAGATTTTCATGAATGGCCAAAGTGCTTTGATTGTTTCTGATGTACTGTCTGCACAAAGCGTCAGTAAACAAGTGAGTCATGGGTCTATAGATGCATAAAGCACTTTTTTCTCCTACCGGCAGCCGGGCTCTCCTTTTCACAGAAATGGATTTGAGGACCGTTACGTAAATGCTGCTTTTAGGTGAAGCACTTCAAAATTAGCACCTCGGGGTCTTTTAATGGTTGTTCCACAAAAAAAAGATCATTTCATAAAATGTCAGGGTTTGGGTTTTCATCCTTTGATCCCTTTTTAGCAGCTCACATTCAATCTCCTGTAACCCTCCCAGGCAGATGTGCAGGCTGTAAACGTTCTGTTTCAGGAACCCAATGACTTCATTGTTTCCATCATTTCAGAGAAAGGTGACAAACGTGGTGAGGGACATTTTGTATGTCTGCCCCGGTGTGTTGTAAAATGCCTTGGAGAGACTCTGAACACAGTCTGGTGCCACATCATGCATTTCAATAAAGACCAAAAAACTGATGCGTCTCACCTATTCACACACAGAGACACACATAATCGACCGGAGAGAGGGGAGGCTGACGTCAAAGTCCCATTCACAACCACTCCCTCTGCCTCACTCGCTCGCTCTCTCTACATTGTGCCTGCCAAGCTTCTGACAACCTGAGTTACGGAGCTGAATTATCGGCTGCTGGCCTCAGTAGTAATGAATGGAGAGCAGCCGGTCAGTCGCCAGGAGACAAACGCGCAGAAAGGAAAGGCACAAAAGAAGAGAGGTGCCCTAAAACATTATAAGGCACACGCACAAACACCCCAGCTACTATATTAAACACATTTTCTCAGTCATTTGGTTTACATGAGCAGCGGGAGCCTGTAAATGCAACATTTTTGCCACATTTAGAGCAGTTTAGGTTCATTTCTAGAAGTGGTTTAAGTCCTGTTGTACTGTTTGAAGGGGGTGGGCTCAGCTTACAAAAGGTGATGTAACTTACATATGTACACCAATCAGGATTTAGCAACATTTAAGAAGACAGAGGTTCTTTGTTTTGCCCACTGTCTGTGAAATCTAATTTAAAGCTTTTTATTTTTTCCATTTTGGCTTTAATTGCTGATTTTTACACTCCACCATACGCCTGATGGCATCACCAGGTCTTTTACTGTCCAGTTTACACATTGTAGTTATTCTGTAGTTTCCTTGTGTAATGTAATATATAAGGCCATATACTGCATTCATTGAGTTAAAGGAATAAATAGCTCAAATAAACAAGAAATTCTCCATCCATTCAAGATTTCTTTCTAATCTTCTGAACTATTAAATGACTTGACTTGCAAAGGTACAACGATGAGTCAACCAAAAATATAAATCTTGAAGATAGTACGTCTCAGACTGTCCCAGTAGCTTAGCTGAATGTTAAAAACTTTCAGTTACATTTGAAAAATCTAGCTGAACATCTTGATGCACTTTTAATGTTTAGGATTTCACATTTGTGAGAGCTTAAGATTTTAGCATTAAATACCTTATATATACCTATAAATACCTACTGCCCAAAGCAGCAGTAATAGTTGTAATCATGTAGTGCACTCAGCATTTGTGGAAAAGTGGTTTGTTTTTGGCTTTTTTTAAAAAATTAGCTTAGGCTATGAATGCTGTGGTATGTTGCATGGTACATGCTTGTCTGTTTTTCTTCTACTTTGAGCTGCTCCCTTTAGGGGGTCACCACAGCGGACCATCTGCCTCCATCTCATCCGAACCAGCATCCTCCTCTGTCACACTACCCCTCTGAATGTCCTCCTTCACTACATCCATTAACCTCTTCTTTGATCCTCCTTTTTTCCTCCTGCCTGGTGGCAGTCCATCTTTATAACCTTTGTCTGATATGTCCCTCCTCTGCATATGTCCAAACCATCTCAGCATTCCCTCTCTAACTTTGTCTCCAACCTACTCAACCTGAGCTGTCCTTCTGTATTCCTTTTATGTACTCATTTCAAATCCTTTTCATTCTGGTGACTCCCAGCGATAATCTTAACATGTCCAGCTCAAGATCCTTTTGGTTAGTTACAATCAGCGCAGTGGTCTCTACAGAAATAAACATAAAATAAAATAATTGCTTGTTTCAGATAGTGAATGAAGTGAAGGGCTGCATGAAGGTCAAGTATAAGAAAAATAAATATCACTTTGAACTGTTTTGTAAAGTCACTAGAATCAAAGAATTAAAAATAAGAAGTAGAAGTGATAATATATTATTATATGCCTACTATTTTCCATCTTTATTCAAACTAAAGTAAAAAAGAATCTTCTAAACTTCCTCTTCACTTAAGTTTCTGTTCGCCAGAATAAACTTAATCGTCCTTGTGAGAGACGGCTGGAACAAAGACTCAGCCCAATTATTTTACATAATGTGTAGTGAGACTGCAACCTGAGCTAGAAGTCAGTGCGGCAAAGTCAATCCTGTGCTTGAAAAAGTTTCACATCCACCATGTTACAAACGACTTAAATAAATTACCATTTTGAAAAAGTGTGACATAACACAGCTGTATGAAAAAAAGGAAATTCTAATTGCCAATGAGAAACTTGTCATCTGACCTGAGAAAGCACTTTGTCTTTTTCAGTGGACAGGCGGTGGAAATGGGAGCGGAACTGAGCTGTAATTGGTTTCTGTTTACCAGTAATCTTTCCACGGACACAACCACAAGCAATTAGTCAGACAGCTCGGGCTTTATCAGTACAAAAGTGGCACAGTGTGTGGATGGGTGCATGTGTGCGTGTTATCCATGAGGGAGGGTGTAATTAGGATGAAGGAGGCATGAGATAAAAATTAGCTCTTTTGTCCTGGTTCTGTTTTACTCCCTTGGCCCTGACAGTGTCTTCTAGAAGTTGTGAATGTGACAACAGTGAGCCTCTAAAGTTCCTTAATGAATGGGAAAAGATGCTGTATGACTCATCAGTTCCCACCCCATGTACATACACATTTTAAACACAAAAGGGCTTTAAAGCAGATTGTATAATGTTTTGAAAAGCTTGAAAATGGAAGTGCTGACAAATGTTTTACCAAAAGGAAGAAGAATTGGGCTTTTTAAATCACATTAATTTGTTTACATTGTGTCAGGCTTTGTGAGTCATTGTGAGGAAGGACTACAAATGTGAGGATGCTGAAAAACCCAGAGAACCGTTTTACTGCAGCTGTGACAAAGCGAAAAAACAAGAAAAGCTCCGCTGAATGTCAGACAGCCCGGTCAGTGGAGGATAGCCAGAACTGAAATCAAACGCAGCAAAGCAGTGGATTTATGAATGAAACTGCAAGCACTGCGCACACACACACAGATTTATAATAGACAAGATTTGACAGGCAGCCAAAAATAAATAGAGATCATAGTGCACGCTGGTTGACGGCTCTCTCTCTCTCTCTCTCTCTCTCTTTCTCTCTCTCTCTCACACACACACACACACACACACACACACCTCCGCAGTCCCTCTGTCACCCCGCCCGTCTCTGGCTTTGGCGGAGTCCGTATGTGAGTCATCGGTGGACTTTTAACCGTCTCCGTCCCTCTGTGCTGCAGCAGAGACACAATGACAGCAGCCATTCAACACTTTCTGCTGGTAAACACACTATAAGCGCATTATATAATCAGCGCAGGCACACGGTAACTCATACATTCTGATTTTATTTAGTCCCGATCATTTAGGATTTTAACGGTGAATGGACCCTCAAAAGGTGAGTTAGTGTAAACAGCTTGGTCTTCCTCCTCCACCACATCTGAACAACAACAATAAGGTTTCTCAGAAGAAACTGAATTTCAAACACCGCCTGAGTCGCGCTCTGTGATACCCTGGGCAGCCCTATAAACACGGGGCTTTATGCATCTAAGCTGTGTTGATGGCTGCACGAACTAATTTCAGTCCGTATTTAGAGACAGAAGCACTTTTGTTTGGCTGCCTCAAATGAAATACCCGCGTGCGCGTGCTGGGCGTTTTTAATGTAAGTGAACTCGTGCGCGTGGGTGTG
This sequence comes from Neolamprologus brichardi, assembly GCF_056152115.1. Classification (NCBI taxonomy): domain Eukaryota; kingdom Metazoa; phylum Chordata; class Actinopteri; order Cichliformes; family Cichlidae; genus Neolamprologus; species Neolamprologus brichardi. Next base: position 8,395,815 of record NC_142117.1, on the reverse strand, counting down.
TTGCGTATCTCCTTGTTCTCTGACGCACGAGTCAGGTGGTTCCTCTAATAGCGCGAGGAGCTCTCCGCGGTCCTGAAATCCAGACTCGCACCGCGAGGAAGAGAGATGCTCAGCTCACTCCCGACCCTCGGCAGAAACTGAACTCCAGAGGTGAGCTATCTGTTGTTTGTGCTCGTGCCGTCTAACGCACGCGCTTTTCTCTTTTCTCGCCGCGAACAGAGAGCGGGCTTTTCAGTCGTTTAAAAAGAGCTTCGCTTTTTTGCCAACCTGATGCGCCGCTACAGATGTTGAGGAGCAGATGTTGTGTTGGTCGCAGAGTGCCTTTGTTCTCGCGCCGCTCCAGGTTATTTTCGGAGCCTCTGTGGCTTTTAAGAGTAACTTTTAGTGCTGCATATGTAAACATTAGTCTAACCATAATATTTGCTGAAGTTCGAGCAAGTTAAATGTAGGTTTGAAGAACCGATGGAGACACAAACACGGTGCTTGTGATGCCGTAGCACTTCTGGTCTTTTCTCGTGTTCTTATTATTCTCTGTTATTCTCTATGTCCTTATTATTTCTCTCACTGAGACACAATTCTCGTCTTAGTGAGAGAAATGAAATGAAAGAAATAAAATTATTCTGTAAGTATGATTTAATGAACGCTGACATTTATGTGCGGACTTAAAAGTTCGAAAAATAAAAAGGTTGTTCAGAGGTTTTCGGGCTAAAGGAGAGATTCCATGGGAACATCAGCCCTACCGGGTTACCTTGACAACAAGGGCCGTGACTCACGGAGAGCAGCAATTCGATGTCTAATGAGATTTTAGACGGGAGCTGGAAGGCGCTGCTGTTCCCGCTGCTGGCGAACACATTCCGGTGTCATCTCCAAATATCAGCGAGGGAAAACAAACAGTGTCTGACCTGCACAGCGATTTACACTCATAGTCACGGCTACTACGTATTTTTACTTTGTAAAAAATATGTTAACATACACTTGAAATGTGTCAGGTTAATAAAATAAAATAAACAATTCAATCTTCTGTCTGTCTTCAGGATTTTCTGTTAATTTAAAAAATGGTATGGAGTATGAAGTGCAGTATTTGTTTCCCAAATTCAGGAGAATACAGTCTGAAATAGGAGTGAATGAGGCCGAAATCTTTAAATCTGTAAGTACTTCTGTAAATGTAGCCTACTAAGGGTGGGGGTAGATGACATTTAGGAGGGCAATCATATTTAGTGGGAGCCCCACCACCACTCCCACGCCCTCCCTGATTCTAACTACAGCAGAGCAGAGCGGATGTAAAAGGCTAACAGTAATTTAATAGTTAATTTCACATTTATTCCAATGTGTTTGACCTGGTTTCCATCAGAGCACCAGTCATCCCTGTCACGGACAAACAAATGGACTCAGTGTCGCCAAAGATGTCACCGTGGTTTGCGCTGTTATCATCAAAGCAGACATTTAAATTGACAATGACAGCAGAAGGCATTTTAGAAATGCCAGAGCGGTAACCACTGAGAACCCGTTAGGTAAAACCGTGTAAAGGTCAGAGCTGACATGTGCTTCTTTTGTCTTTCATCTACAGGCGTCACCATGCCGTCACTCCCTGAGACCTCTGCCACAGGCAAACCTTTCCTTGTCTGTTTTGCCAACCTCCTCTTGATCCATCTCTTCCTCAGTTCCTCCAGCGTTCATGGGGCTTCGATGAGGGCGCATAGACTTCGTGGAAGTGAATCAGAGAGTAGGAATGTCCACCAGGTTCCTAACGCAGATATGCTGAAAGCCTTGGAGTACATTGAGAGCCTCCGTCAAAGAACCAATGTGGACCCTCCTCTCACTTCAGCTGCCGATGCTGGCCACATGGATGATGCTGAGAAGCTGCGTGCCATGGTGAGGCTTGCTTCCAACCCTACACAGAGCAAAGATGAGGAAGAGGAGGACGAGGAAGGAAGGGAGGATAAGAGTGAAGAGCTGCTGCAGGCTGTGCTCAGCACGCTCCAGCAGACGGAGGCCTCCAAGCCTGCTCTGCTTCGCCCCAGCGCAGAGAGGACAGACATGAAGCACAGGGTGTACGTGCAGCAGAAACAACAGAGCATCACGCCTCACAAGAAGCTGCCCTTAATGTTTGAGGATGAGGAGGAAGGTGAGGGGGATGAGGAAGAGGACGAGGAGGGGCTGGAGCATGACAGCCCATACAAACGTACCAATGAGAATGTGGAGGAGAAGTACACACCTCAGAACCTCGCCACGCTGCAGTCTGTTTTTGATGAACTTGACAAGCTGACCAGCCCAAAGACCACACATAAGCGCTTAGATGAGGAGGACAACATGGAGAAGGATGATGTAGATGAAGATCTGTTTAATGCGAGGAATGCAGCGTATGACGATATAGGAGGGGATCTGACAGACTGGGGTCCACTAGAAGGACGGGAAGAGGAAGACGAGCAGGAGGAGAGGCAGAACAAATATGAGGCTTACAGAGGGCTCGATTACATCGACAACAATGACGAAGGGGCTGATGCGGATGAAGAAGAGGAGGAGGAGGATGGTGAAGGGTACCCCGTTAAAAGGTCAAAAGATCTGGATGATGCAGGAAATCTGGTGGACTACTACCTCCTGAAGGTGCTGGAGAAAACGGAAGAGGAAGAGCAGAAAAGAGAGCTAGAGGAGGAAGAGGAAAGAGAGAGGGCGGTGAGGATGGTGGCTCAGAGGCAGTACAGAGATAACATAGATCCACGGGTCATCTACAAACTCATTCAGATCTCCCAAAAATACCAGATCCCACCCGAAGACCTGTTGGACATGCTGAAAACAGGAGACTTGACGAACCAGGACAAGTCGCAAAAGAACAATGGTTTAGCCAGAGGAGAAACTACGCACTCTAAGATATCCTCAAAGAAGATAAACACCATTCCTCAGGAAAAATTCTACAGCAGACGCCTGCCTTATCCGCAAAAGACCCCAGAGGAGCTAAGAACGGAAGAGATCCTTAAAATCCTAGGGCTGGGAGCGGCGGAGAATCCCATCAGGAAGCAGAAGCACCACAGAGGCTCACTGTCACGACTTCACAGTCAGCCTGCGGGAGTGTTTGGGGAATCCACTCCCACGCAAAGGCGCCTTCCCAGCACTTTCAAAGATGACTACGATGACACCGTGGATGAGGATGAACTGGCAGCATATCTAGCTGCTCAGATGCTGGCACAGTATCCCAAACCTGCGTACAGGAACAACAAGGCGAGTCAAAAGCGGGAGGAAGCTGGCCAGAGCGCAACGGGCTCTTTTGAAAAGGCCATGGAGGAATATTTTGATCAAATGGATTCAGATAATAGCCCAAAGGAAAAGAAACTGTCTGAGGGTGACGAGAGGGGCAGTAATGCTCAAATGCAAGGCTTAGAGAATGAGGCAATGATGAAACTGCTGAGCTATCTGAACCCAGAAACTGAGGAAAGCGATGCCAAAACTGCCCCGGGAATATAAATCAGGCTGTAGATATATATACATAATTCTCTATTGTTTTGGTGGAAGGAAGAAAAATAAAGTATTTTGAAGAATAAAACATGCAGTCAACTTTAGTTATTCTGTAGGTTTACAAACGTTCCTGTTTATTAGCAGAAATGTAAGTGTTCAGACATTCTCTTGATGTTTTTCATTTTGTTTTTTTCCAGATGACTTGGTTGCTCAAACAACACTTAATGAGTACACGTGTCTCACCAGCCTTACATTTCGACGCACACACAATCAAAGCCAGTGTTGGATCCTTTAGATTCACTTGTGTTTTTTTGGTAATTCTTTCTTAAATGTGGTCATATGTGACATAGCTGAGGTAAATAAAGCATTGACTTTATTTTTTTCCTTACTGTCTAGTGTTTCTCCATTTGCTCACCACCACACAAAGCATCGGTCTTAACATATAATAAAGTCACAAAACAACTAATACTAAGTGAAAAAGGTGATATTGGCTCATTTCAGTCACTTCTCCTGTCACGAAACCCTGAGATTAATAAATATGAGCCTTCAAAGGCACTTACAGATGCAAACATCATTACTATTCTTCACACCTGAGTCAAAATATCACCAGGTTTGTGGTTGTTGTATGGCCACAGCACTACCCTGAAAGAGTCTTTACTGCCGAGCGATAAACATCTCGCTTCATGCTTTCAAATGTGAACCATCCGCCGTCCTCTCTTGGCTCAGTAGGCAGGTTTGCTCATGTATTCTTCCATCGTCTGTGGTGACATAAGAGCCACAAGAATGAATTTTCAAAGAGTCAGGGCAAAGCTGGCACTAGCTAAATGTTTGACAAAAGCTTAATATACCTCTTGGAGTGTGTCGGCCTCCTCCAAAGACACACCCACGGCCAGTTTGGAGGTTTCTAAGATCTCTCCTCCCATGAGGAACTCATCCAGGATGAAGTAAGCCTTCTCGAAGTTGAAAATGATGTCCAGCTCACACACCTGAAAAAGAACGACACAGCATGCATCAGATCAGAGAAATGAATACATCTCGTAACACTTTACTGAATAGTTGTTTTACCATAAACAATCAAACGATAATAATGGTAATGAATCATTTGCAATCAGCTTAAATCATTAGGGTGTGTAAAAAAAATAACTCTGTGAATTACGTACTGTTGTACACAATAACTATTATGGAATATGGAATGTACATTCTAAATATTACAAAAACAATTTGATAAAAACTTAAAATTTCATAGGTGGGTGATAATTTTTGAGTATGCACTCCTGAAAAAATCTGTTATGAACATCAGTTGTAACTGTAACCATTTGGATAACGTTGATACATGTTTTACAAACCAACTCTTTACCGATCAGTAAACATCTATGTCTCTCAAACTACAAACTCAAGTTTAATTAACTATCAGTTTATTTTTTAAATGATACTTATTTAGTTATTTAAGTGTTATTAAGTGGATGAAACCACCAATTAAATTTCATTAAATTTTAGAAATAAATTGCAAATATATGAAAGAAAGAAAGAATTACAAGGAAAAATAAATACATATATGCAGACTTTTATATATTGTTGTCAAGCCAGTTTGTTTCCCAAACAAATTAACCTCCCAGTGTTTTGCATTGAGAACGCAAACCACTCGTTCTCATTGGCTGGTTTTTGTAAATAAGAAGGTTCAGCTGATTTCTAAGTCTAGTCAAATCAGGAGTGCTTCAAAGTGTTTTGAAGCAGTGACAGATTACAGACACCAGAGGGAGTCTGACAAGCTTGAGCAAAGGAGTTTTTACTGTCCTCACCATGAAAAAAAAAACCCCACATTGCACTGTTTCACCTAAAAAGGCACCCACAGTGACTCTGTACTTGATTTTTAGACTAAGCTCCTTTAACCTAATCAAGGGGTCTGAACTGAAGTTGATAGAGCTACATAAAGTGCACTCAACTTCCATTCAACATATCTGTATCTATGTGCAGAAGTTGAACACAGGCTGTGAGCCAGGGCCTGCCACCTGACATCACCCAATGTATAAAAAAGCTGAACCAATTTAGCCTGAGTGAGAAAAAATGCCAGCAGCCAGGGTGTCCAACAATCACATACTTGAGTCCATACACGGTGGCTGTATTTTTTCAATATTTGAGAAGAATTTTGAGAGGCTTGCATAACTCCCAGTATAACACTGGTGACTTAGGTCAACCTGTGCAGAGCTGTTATTGGCCAAAATAATTGAGAACATCTTAGCAGAGGTGCAGGGACAACTGAGAAAGATGGATGATGTTTAAAAAGAGCCCCTTAACAACCTGGATTGTTGTAGGCCATGGCATCCAACTCTACTTACGTTTCCAAAGTATTTATCCAACAACTCAACATATCGGTGCAGCACCTCGAGGGCAAGCAGCTCATTATCCTTGTCCTCCAGACCAGCACAGAAGTACAGGCTGGCATACCTGCAGTGGAGGAAGAGAAAAGCTTATTGTGATAATTTTTACAATGTTGTCATAAAACAAGAATGCAATGCAATATGGTGAAATATAAAAATACATATATATATGTTAAGTCTAATTGTTGAATGTGTCATTGTGTTTCTTAAATTTGTAAGGTCTTAGTTCAATCTATACCAGGGGTGGGCAATTCCAGGCCTCGAGGGCCGGTGTCCCTGCAGGTTTTAGATCTCACCTTGGGTCAACACACCTGAATCACATGATTAGTTCATTACCAGGCCTCTGGAGAACTTCAGGACATGTTGAGGAGGTAATTTAGCCGTTTAAATCAGCTGTGTTGGTTCAAGGACACATGTAAAACCTGCAGCTTCCTGCTTTTATGACCCTTTTGGTGAGCAGGAGGTCACACACACCCACATACACACACATTCTCACATGCATACACACACACACGCTCTTGCACATGCATACAGGTGCACACACATACACACACATAGTGCCTTGTCTTAGAACCATTGGGGGGTTTTACAGAGGGAGGTGCTTGTTCTGTGATGTGTATTGTAACAGTTTGTCAATAAATAGCTGCGAGGGAAGCTGCTCTTTGAAGGATTTTGGGCTGGAGACAGGTTAGGAGCGTGAGCTCCAAGAGCTGGTTCTGACCCAAGACTTCCCTGGCTAGCGGGTTGGTTGTTCTGTTATGTCTTGTTTTCTTCATGATGAATAAGTCTCTAAACTAGCGGGGCTTGTGGAAACACAGACCCAACAATATATATATGTATATGTATATATGTATTTAAGCTTGGTTCCTCTACCAGAGGCCTGGGAGTTTGTGGGTCCTGCGCAGTGTATGAAGCAACTTCTTTTCTAACTAAAGTTAACTAGACAACTGACCAGTAAGATGCTTCATGGACACGTGTTAGTTTATTTCCTTGTTGTTTCTTCACCAGTGAATAAGATAAAAGAGTTGGTTCCAAGATAAATTTGCATTTGGAAACTTTGGCTGTGAAGCCATGACATGCAATCAAATAATCTCTCAAGATGCAAGTGAAACATGTCATCATTGGACAGCAAAAACAAACAAGTCCATCAGAGAGACAGCAGAAGCACTTTAAGTGTTGAAATGAGCAACCTGGCACACTCAAGAAGAAAAAAGGGCATAGGTAAGCATAGCAACAGAACTGCAGCCGATGATCACAGCATTCTTTCTAAGTAAAGAAAGTATACTCTCCATAAGGAATAAATTATCAAAGTGTGACACAAAGACCACAAAAGTTGCAACCATTCATCAGTCTTGATAATCCAGAAACTGCAAAAAAACCCAAGAGCTACATCTCAGACTCTACAGGCATTTAACTTTAAATATCAAAGTTCAGGTCAATGCAATAAGAAAGATACTAGAAAGAACAAGTATGTTTTATTTGGAAGTTTTTTTAGGAGAAAGCCTCTTCTCTCTAAAAAGAACATGGCAGCACAACTTAGGTTTGCAAAGTTCTGCCTTGACAAACCACAACACTTGTTGAACAATGTCCTTTTGACAGACGAGACTGGAGTGGCGATATATGGCTATAATGCACAGGGGTGGGGTTTGGGGGTGGTGCACACTAGAGACCTGTTCAAGGTGTATCCTGCCTCTTACCCTATGGTAGTTTAGTTGAGCTTATATGATTCAGATAAGCAGTGGGTGGTTGTAGCTCAGGGGTTGAGCAGGTTATTGGGCCAAAATCCTCCTCAACAATGTGTGACACTAATAAAGCCACACAGAAAGCCATTATTTCAAATTATTGCTGCTACAGGCGACAGAGAGAGAGAGAGAATCTGCATAGTGTTTGTTAAGTAAATAATGACGTGTCATGTGTCATGTGTCCTTAGTTACCTCAGGTTGTAATTTAAGACCAGGTAAATACAAAATGATGCCTTGATATGTAAAATCTTCAAAGTGAAAGAGGGTGTGCTTTCAACATCAGTGTGACTGGTTGCATCTTTCCAGGACAGAAATCATATCAAACAAAAGAAAGGTGAAGAACCTCCAAATAAATACAGCATGTGTAGATGTTTTAACAGCTCTTGTCCGTTCTTTTCCATAACTACTGGATCTATTGTGAATTTCTCAACATTTACCATAAAGCCCAGTCTCAATACAAATGTGGCATTAAAGGCTTCATATAGAAAAAATCTTTCCTTATTGGACTGTGATCTCCACCTGTAATGTAGGTCATCTGCTGATAACAAGTGTGTTCGCTCTGTGTGCAATTTTGAAGTATGAGCAACATGCACGTTAACCATTAAGCAATAAAGAGCCGTGTGTTGTGCCGCCACCTCTTGTAAACTATCTTGAGGTCCCTCCATTGGAGAAAGTTGCAGGAACGTGGCTGACGAGCCAACACTAGCATCATCATGTCCCGGATCACCTTCTTTTTCTCCCGGTCTGTTAATGGCGTGAACCATTTCTGCAGTCGCAGCTTCCCCTGTCGACTGAACAGCAACAGAAAGCGCATCTGAAGGTAAAGCGGATGGAAGAGCAGAAAACATTGACTTCGGTTTAGTCATTTTTAGCCCTGCAAACACATTGCTTGTAGCTAAAAAAGTGGTTAATGTGTAGCTTTTCAGAGAAACACAAACATAGAGTGAAGCAGTGAACGGTAATACCTGCCTTTGCATGTGGCTGTGCCAAACCACAATTACATTTCCCAACTAGACATGTGTAAAGATCACTAGGGAGACGTAACACCTCTAAATCACCTTTGAGTGCAATAACACAGTAAATATAGTGGTTGTGTTGTGCAACAGCAATTAATGAAAGCTCTTCGCCCTGGGGTGAAGCTGCACAAAGCATTGCTTCTACCTGCAACAAGGTGACTATGAGAACATGTGGAGTAAAAATAGCCATGTGTGGAACAATACTTGCTGAATCAGACACTTTTTAACCCTGATGCAATTATTTTCTATGCTGTGTAAATACCAAAGAAACTCAAGCACCACAGATTTGCATTCATTTACTTGTCTGACTGGATCTGGGCTTTACCCAAAGTCTAGTTATCCTAACATGAGGAGGAGAGGGCTCACACAATTTTTTCTCCTCTAATTTCCACTTCTTAAAAACGTTTGGGCCATGCCTACCGATTTCATGACCTCTGAACGAGGAAGTTCTTGCTATTAACTGATTATACAGCTATAATATACAAATCCAAATAACCTACAATCTGCTGATCTCAGGTTTAAAAAAAAAACAAGCAAACAACACACACAAACAATAATTTGGATACACTGAGCCAATAATTTGACATTTCATTGCCTATAAGCGGATAGAGCCACCCTAGTACATCCAGTTATGGGCACAGGTTACTTACCATTTTGTAAGCCGCCCAAATGAAACCCTGTAGCCCTGTAATTAAGCCCTGTAATCGCTGAATCCCAGTTCTCTCCCTTACTGTAGGATCGTGTGCACTCTCAAGTGTAGCGACATTGTTTATCTACCCAGAAATCCCTGCCGCTCCCACCTTCTTCCAGCCGAGAGCCGCGCCCTGCTACTCTGCAGCTGCTGATTGGCTGCAGAGGAGGAGCACTCAGACAGGTGAGCAGGCAGAGGGCTGCAGGTGGGGTATACAGTACACTTCAGCCTGGTGGGAAATGTAAGCTGCAGCCTCTCTTACATACTGCAACAGTGTCAAGCAAAGTTTGGGGTCACTCAATCAAAAATATAAGAGAAAAGCTAAAACTATGGCTTCTGTTTCAGTTTATTTTCCTTTTAAATCAGCATTTTAACTTATAGCTAAATGCCATAGTTCTTTGTTTCTGTAGCAGGCTGTCAGTTGTTTTTTTTTTGTCAGACTCTTGTCTCATAATTGTTGTGTATGTTTTTTTTCCTTAGTATCAAATAATGTAACTTTTTTTCCTCCTCAATATTATTAACTTATCAGACGTTTTTCCCCTTTAAACACGGCTAGCTTAAACCTGTAAATTGAAAGAACTAGCTTTTTTTGGCTAGCTCTCAGTTAGCGGAATTCATGACGACTGCTTGGTAACCTATGTCTTTGTGTGTGTGTGTGTGTGTGGGGGGGGGGGGGGGGGGGTATTGTATATTTCTATTTTATATTTTCGTGTATATTTACAATTTCTTTAAGTATCATCGTGTTAAAGACCTCACCGTCTTGTATTACCCCAATAGATCACTTCACTCTGGAAGTGATCTATTAATCTTTTAAATGCTTCCCATTTAAAAGCAAAACGCGAAGCAGAGCCTTCAGCTTTCAGAGCTCTCTGTTGTGGTACCAGCTCCCAATTTGGATTTGTGACACAGACATCCTCTCTACTTTTAAGATTAGGCTTAAAACTGTAATTTTTGATCAATCTTGTAGTTAGTTTTTTTTTTTTTTTTAATTTGTAGTTTTTCTTACCACTGTTGCCAAGTGCTTGCGCACAGGGGGTCCTCCGACTGTTAGAGGGTTCACTCCGACCTACAATATAAAGTGCCTTGAAATAATTATTATTGTGGTTTTGTGTAAATAACATTGAATTGAAATTTTAATATTTTATGTTGAGTATTTCACTCGAGGCCTCTTACTGTCTTCCGGTTGGGGGGAGGAAGTTTTTAGTATAGTAAAGCGTTACTGTCCGCTGGTGTAATGTCTTAGTGCTGCCGCTGGGCGGCCGCTAATGTTTATTCACGAGCTACACGTGGTTTTGGTCCACGGTAAAAGCTGGAGAAGTGAGCGGCGCACAGCGAGAGGCTTCCAGAGCAGCAACATGTCTCTGTACCGCAACTCCGCCTGGTTCCTGAAGGGAGTGACTGAGTTCACCAGGTAAGACATTTGTCCTGTTGTGTGTGCGCTGTGGGAGCCGGAGAGAGTCTGACTGTCCTGCTGTGCATCCTCAGTAGTGTGTGTGTTTGTGTGGAGGATCAGCACTCAACTAAAAACTTTTCTTATAACTGAATGACTGAAAGTTGATGGTAAACTATTTATAGCGAGCTTATTATAATCAACTTAAATGTGAATAAAACCATTTTACTTAACTAAAATAAAAATGAAAACCAGACCTTTGAAAGCATTCAAACTATCTAAAGTTTAATATAGTAAAATTTGGTATCACAAACTGCCTGATGAGGGTTTGATGGACGTTTTTATTGAGGCTTTGGTGCTTTTGTGTCGACTGTTTTCAAAAAGTTCTGTTTATATTGTAATATCTAAATTGATTTGACTAACCCTTACCTCTGACATTTGGTGTAAAAACAAATTCATAAAGACTAAAACTAACACTGAAACTAATAAAAAAAATAATCAAAATCAAGCATTTTCTAACAATACAAAGTAAACTGAAACAAAAAAAACACTCTGGAAGTTAACTGAAACTAAACTGAATTAAAAAAGAACTAAAAATAAAAACTAATAAGAAAATAAAAACTATAATAACTCAAAACCATAGTGACAGTAAGAAACGCCCACTGAAAGCAGTGTAAAGTATGAATAGATTAGGGGGTGGCTGCTGCTAAATGCTTCCTAATGTTAACGTGAATGTACATTTCTGTGAATTAACTGTAAGTGTTACAGCACACTATGTATTACTATGTTACAGTATTATCTTAATGATCAATTTTGATGTTTGACATTTGAAAGTGTGAAAACGAGGCTGCAAACTTTAGTCGTGGTTTATGATCACAGATGGAAGGTTTTAGCAACAGACCCCTGAACATCACAGATTTGTGAATCAGTGTACACTTTATACTGACTAAGCAAGAGGTTTGTAGGACCATAACTCAGTTTTTGAACGATAACAGGGCTCTAAGAGCTTTATCAGTCTTATGTGATCTAATGCAACCCCGAGATGCCTTTCCTCATCAGTACACAGCAAGCCAAGTGTTTTGAAGAGGTGCTTTCGTGATTGTTTCCCTTCTCTCCTTTGTTCTGTGTTATCTTATTCTCCTTGAGAGCTGCCCGACAACCCGCTCTGACCCTGCACTAATAGCTCTCTGCATGACACCAGCGAACAGAGCAGGCATTTAACCTCAGTAATTCTCTCTCTGCCTGTCCCCTTTATGCCCCACTTTGACCGCCCTTAACAATGCCATCTAAGACAATGGGGGGAATTGAGGTCCTTGGTGGCACACACGCTTAGACACACGCATACTCATAAATGACTGTTGTTGTCACCGCCATCATTCTCATCCCAAACCTCTCCTTGACAGAGACGATGCCAGGCACACGCTTTCCTTCATTGTATCTGTACAGTAAAGCTGTGAGGACATTTACAGTCAGCAGGATGATCTCAAACACTCACCCCTCGAACACAGAGGCAGAGCTAAATCTGATGGCAGCAGCAAATAAGCAGGCAGCTGGTATATATATGAAATGCTGCAGGTGTTGATGTTTTACAGGAATGCCTTCTTATCAGCGTCTAAGCGGTTTGTGGAGAAGGACCTGGAGGTGTCTGTGGCTGGACGTTCCTTTATGATAACAGGAGCCAACAGTGGCATCGGAAAAGCCACTGCCATGGCCATCGCCAAGAGAGGTACCACACCTACGACCCTGTTTGTCTACAAATCAGCCCAAACATGGCAGACAGGAAAGCAACACATAGTAAAATCGCTGAGAGAAAGAAGCAACATGCATGTCCATATGGATCTGTGAATTCATAAAAGGCCCAACTCCACATTTTTTAAAAATTCCAATTCCAACGCTAAAAAACACTCAAAAACTCAAGTTTTTTTTGTAGTTTTACAACACACAAAAGTTAAAATGTAAATAAAAATAAAATGTAATGGTTTGCAAATCTCATAAATACAGATGTTAAACATTTAAAGATCAGTTGTTTAAACTGATGCATAATTTTAAGATAAATACGATTTTGAATTTGATGGCAGCCACACGCCACATAAAAGTCGATTGTCACAGTGTAGTGATTGTGTTTTCTTTTCATGATGCTCCAAATGTTTCAGCTGGGGAAAGGTCTGAAAGCTCAGCACCCTCACTCTACTACTATAAAGCCATGCTGTTGTAATAGTATGCAGTTTAACATAGTGAAGCTGAAATATGCAAGGCTTTCACTGAAAAAGACATTGTCTGGGTAAGAACTTAAACCTCCAGTGAGCTGTAGACATAGACAGTGATTTCTCGAAGTGTTCCTGATCCACTGATATCCACGAAAGAATGAAGTCTGTTTTTAATGCAGTCCTTTGGGGCCTGAGGATTAACATCCAATAATAATTTTATGTCTTGTCTTTTGTGCAGAGAATCCAATTACTTTTTTCAAGTAACAAGTAAAGTAAGTGATTACTGTTCCAAAAAAGTAATTAGATTACTGTTACTTTCCCGTAAGCACGCTGCGTTACTAAACCGTGATATTGTTTGGGAGAGTGTCTCGTGACAATGACGTACAAGCGTGCAAGTCCATGGCAGCAACAGACGTGTGTAGACCAACAATGGATAATATGGAGTGCGGGAGAGAGTACAACCATGCAGCGTTTAAAGCTTGAAAGTACTGACATTACTTTGAATTTGATTCTGTAAAAAGTGACAAAAACATTAGCGTCTGGTTTAAACTCTGCGTGGGAAGAAAACTTCTTTCTACAGTGAGAAATTAAACTAATCTGAGAAAGCACCTAGCACAGTGCCAAGGGAATGCGAAATTCACAAAGAAACCCCCGGATCCTCCCACTGACATGACCGCTGCAGCACCGGACAAACCTCCACCCGACCCACTCCTCCTAAACAGGTGAAAAAAGACTTAAGGGTGACAGGACTTGGTGCTGCTGAATCTTGATTGATTATATTTATTTTTTGCTGTTTTACTTGCATCTATTTGAAAGAGTGAGTGTAAACACACACAAAAAAATTATTTTATATGCTGGAATATGCAGAAAATAGGTTTAAAGGTTAAAGAATTTCTTCAAGTCAAAGACAGTTGCATATAATTTAATTTTTGCTTGATGCAATGTGCATAAAGTTAAACGATTAAAACTAATAAAATATGTTTTAAAAAGAGACTTTTTCATTTGATTCAATTTTATATGATGGATTCTGCAGAAAAAACAGAATTAGGCTGAAAGGTCTATTGCTTTATTACGTATTCAGGTTGTGTATAATAAAGTAACTAATTACTTTTGAAAATAAGTAATCAGTAAAGTAACAGGATTACTTTCTTGGAGAAGTAATCATAGGGTGACCATATTTTGATTTCCAAAAAAGAGGACACTTTAAACAACAGCCTTTGAATGAAAACAAACACTGTTGTGACAGTGATGTGCACTGTCTTGTTGGTATATGTATGATTTCTATACATTTTACATCAGATAAAAACTTTGGTTGTAAGATTCAGATAATTATTTTTTAAAAGCTAGACATTTTAAATGAGAATAAGAAAGAAAAGTATTTCTTTGAGCCCCCCTTTCCCTACCTGCCCCCCTGGCAAAACTTTGCTAGATCCGCCCCTGCACAGTTTCCAGCTGTCAGCTACTTAGAAAAGGATCCTGGTGTTATTTGTCTCTCAGAAACAGTTCATAACTTCCCTTCAACTCATTCATGCCACCTTAAAGGTAAACCTGTTTCTCCATCACCTGTTCAGCTCTGATGATTCAGTAAGGACATCTCCTGGTTTCATCTTCATGTTTCCCTCTCACCACATATCCAAACCGATATCATATCACTATCAGTAACATCATAGCACCCACCCAGCTGTATAGAAACTCTGTTGTGCTAGCTAGTACGCAGTACGAGTTATTGTAACTGACTGTATAATGTCAGCACAACGAAAATAAACTACACCTAAACTTGGTTTATATCTGACCCAGATAGACTGCAGGTCATAACTTCTTACCTGAAGTTCAGTTCACCTGACACTCGGACCGGCGGCCGCCTTGGGTCTCTCCTCGTCCTGCCTCTGATCTCCCTCATCCACCTGCTGGCCTCCACCACTTGTTAATTTTACTGAATCTGTGGAAGCTCCGCGATGCCACCACCATCCAACTGAGTTATTTTTACACACCGGCTAGCATCTGGCCAATCCACCACCTTTCATTGTTTATACCGTTACAAAACAACAACAACAAAACCATCGGCCGTAAAAACAAAAAAATCACCATCGGCCCACCGCGCAAATGCCCGACGGCCAGTCCAGCTATGGTCGGTACGAGAGAAATTTCTTTTGCAGTTGGTCTGAAGAGATGCACTTGCGCTTTGGGATCTTTTAAACATCATTAGGGGCGTTGGTGCGCGCTCTGTCCCGTCTGTGAGCGCAGAACAAGCGCTCACAAAGCAGCAGTTTCGGGGATGACGTCACACACATGGGTCCTCTGAATACAGGAAAATAAAATACATTTTTATGAATCTCAAAAATCCCCCCGGAAGCCCCGGACAGAACGTGAAAAGTGGACATATCCGGGGAAAAGGGGACGGTTGGTCACCCTAAGTAATCAGTAATTACTATATTCAAGTAACTTGACCAACACTGCTTTTGTTGACAGAGATCTCGCTCTCCAGTTCATTGAATCTTTTTATGATATCATGTACTGGAGATGAATAGATAGTTAACTTTAGAATTTTATGTTGAGGAAAATAATTCTCAAATTTTTCCTCAATTTTCAGACAGTTTTTTCCAGATTGGTGAACTCTACTTCAGAGTAATCGCGTCTCTAAGATGCTCTTTTTTCATACCTAATCATGTAACAACCTGTTGCCAAGTAACAGGTGCTAAAAACAGTCCAGCTGTTTTTAGTACCTGTTACTGTTCCAGCCGTTTGCTGCGCTCTCCTAACTTTTTTAGGGGACTGTTGCTGTCATTAATTCAAAATGAGGAAATATTTTTTTTGTCTTAAATTTCTGGAAGTGGGGTTGTATATGAGCGGCTAATAATAAAACAAAGTACATTCACAATCGAGTAATCTCTCAAGTGCAGGTTTTAAGGAAGCAAACAGTTCCAAAATAGTGGCCACAAAGCACATTGATGCTCCTTATAAGACTTTTATAATAATAATAATAATAATGGATTGCATTTATATAGCGCTTTTCTAGACACTCAAAGTGCTTTACAATTCCACTATTCATTCACTCTCACATTCTCACACTTTATATTTAAAGATTGTAGTATTCATTCCATTTTTCAGGAAAATGTTGATTTTAAGGTCCTTCTTTATCTTGTTATTGTATTCAACTGCTTATTTCCATTGCTAGTACCGTGATTTATGTTATGATCTTTGCCACAGGTGGAACGATCCACATGGTGTGCAGGAATAAGGACAAAGCTGAGGAGGCAAGGGCTGATATTGTCAAGGAGACTGGAAATAAAGTACAGTGTGACCCTCTTTTCATCAACAAGATAGACTTGCACAAACAACCTTCAGTTTTACACCAGAGTTGACATTGATACTCATTCTGCTAAATGTCTGGTGTCATTACAGGAGGTCTATGTTCATATCCTCGACCTGTCTGAGACCAAGAAGGTCTGGGAGTTTGCTGAGGGCTTTAAGAGGAAGTACAAGTCTCTCAATGTACTGGTGAGCAACATATTAGTCTTGGGGGGGGGGGGGGGGGTCCTGGCAACTGCGACCACTGAATGATCATATATTGATATGTTTTAGATCAATAATGCGGGTGCCATCATGAGCCAGAGGGATCTGAATGCAGAGGGGCTTGAGAAAAGCTTTGCTATTAATGTCCTGGGTGAGTCAAAGATCAGACAAGAGGTATGAAGACCAGTCTGATGAAAGGGAAAAATGGAAGATAGTTAATTTGTACTTCAATGTTTGGTCTTCTTCAGGGGTTTACATTCTCACCAAGAGTCTCATTCCACTGCTGGAGAAGAGTGTGGACCCCAGAGTGGTGAGTCTGATCATTCAACCCATGTTCACTGTCAGTCCACATAAAGTATTCACTCCAAAACTCTTGAGTCACCACCCCTTTCTTAATATTTTGCTTGGAAAATGGGACATAGGTAGGTGATTTATTGAACCTTGTGCCAGAATACATCCTAATAAAGTATATAAGGCCTCAGTTGTGCAAAATTCTAACAAGCTGGAAAGTTGGTATTTGATATGACTGCCTTTGTTCTCGGACTCAGCCTGAATGCTCTTTGGCAAGCTCTCTTTTAATTTCTTTAAGTAGTTTTCAGCAATAGTTCTCCAGGTTTCTTAAAGGACATTCAAAGCTCTTCTTTGTTTTACTGTCTGTCAATATAATCCCACCCTGAAACATCAGCCTTTTCCCTCAGTTTCCCTTCTTTAAGAATGGCTTTTTGACAGTCAGTGAGACCACCTCTGATGAGGCTTCAGTGAACTGAAGGCCCAGATGCATTCGTCAGGTCCTGTATCAGACCTTTTCTAGATTATTTTCTCCTGTTTCCTAAAGACATGACTTAATATACTGCTTTACATCTTTTAGGCCTGTCACTTCTTTTGTCCTCTACTTGTCTAGCTTCCTCAGTTCTTTAAGGACACGCTGGACACTTGTACTTTTTTGTAGATTCAATTAAAAAATGCAAACATTATTTTTTTTAATTGACAAGCTGCTCAAAAGATGCAATTTAAAATCATTCTGTTCAACAACATTGGTTCATCCCTTGTGTTATTTGCATTTTTTTGCTTGAAAGATTCATATTTCACTGTTTAGTGGCTTAACAAACAACAACAAAAACACTCCTCTAAAAATGCTCATCTACAAAGCCTAGAGTGAAAATGTGTGGAAAAGTAGCCAATGTCCAAAGAAAAACTTCAGAATGCTGGAGAACTTGTGCTCAAGACCACTTTTCAAAATGACAGGAAATGTCTCGGTCCCTGTAAGCAAAACAAAAAGAAATGAGGAGTGTCTCAAGAGTTTTGCACAGTATTGTATATTGTTTTCAGAAACAGTCAGTAAAATATGAGGCTCTGGCCAACATAACTGGACAGTGTAATAATCAGGTAATGAGTCTGAGCTGTTGCATGAGGGCTATTTAATAGGTGAACACGGATTCGCACAAGTAAACATTGCAATAACACAATGACGAATAAAATACTAGATCGGCAACACTTAATGCAGGTTTAAATGCAGTGGTAGTGATAATAGAGGATTTGGGATAAGTGTGGTTTATTTAGGTTTCTGTATTTGTGATCTGGTTTCAGTACTTTTTTGCTCACTAAACAAAGCATTAAGAGCTGTAACATTGGGTTTTAGGAAACTTTTTTAAGTGTGAATTCCCATGTGTTCAGATCACAGTGTCATCAGGTGGGATGCTGGTGCAGAAGCTCAGGACAGGAAACCTGCAGTCTGAGAGAGGCCGCTACGACGGCACCATGGTCTACGCCCAGCACAAAGTAAGGCCTGAACTGGAAGCATCTGCTCGTCACAATTGACAAGACTGGTCAGGTTTAACGCCCTTCAGCTGTCTGAGTTCTCCAGGAACCGAGCAAGTTTGAGAAGTTTGAAAATGAGTGAAAACAAGAAGAGTATAATTAGTCTTCTGGTCATTGTATGCTGATCTATGTATCAGAATATGACAATTTTAAGCACAGTCTTTAATCAGATATTGAAAGAACATATTTATCTTTGGTATAGCTGACAGATGATTAAGTGATGATTTATGAATAGATTTAGGATCCACATTATATCAGTGGTTTAAAAATTTATTTCACTTTTAGCTTACTGCTATGTCCAAACGAGAGACACCCTAAATTGAAATTATTAGCTGATGAAGAGAAAATTAGCTGAACACTATTATTTGATTAGTTGTGTCATTTTTAAGCAATGATCCTCCACGGTTTGCTCATCTTCCTAGGTTTATATGTGTATTGGTTAAATCTATATATTTCTCCACTTTCTATCACAATCTGAAGCCTCTCTGTTCACTCACTCAGTGGACACAGCAGTGAGAGAGAGCTTTTCCTGTGGCAGGAGAGCAAGACACCATTGTGAAGTGTTATCAAGAGCTGCTGAATCTAAAGTCTTTGAGTTGGAAGGTAAAGTAAAATGAGTTGATCACTGCTAAGGAGATGAGTCTCGTCACGGTGAGAGGGTATATATTATGAAGAGGTAAACTTGCCTTCCAGAATTCAAAACTGAAAACTTACCCAGTGAGCAAACGTCTGGGTTCAGCCCTGATTGGCAGTTAGATCTTTGACTTAAAAGTATCACCTGCAGTGTTAAAGGTTTGGTTCATCACATGACAAAGACGGGCGTTCACAGTTGATCATTGAGGTACACGGTTCATGCTAGATGCACTCAGACGTGCTTGATGATGTGTGTTCCAGAGGCAGCAGGTGGTGATGACAGAGCAGCTGGCAAAAACTCACACTAACATCCACTTCTCCGTCATGCATCCTGGCTGGGTGGATACTCCAGGTACCACTCACTCACATAAAGTAACATCCGAAAGCTTACACAATTTACAAAAGCATTAGATGTATTCCATCTGTGTGCGTATTTAAGTTGATTTGCTCTCTGTTACCTGTGTGTGTGTTTCCCAGCAGTGGCCAATGCTATGCCAGACTTTCATCAATCCATGAAGGACAGCCTGCGGACCCCAGAGCAGGGCGCCGACACAGTGGTGTGGCTGTCTGTCTCTGAGGCTGCTGTCAAAAACCCCAGTGGACGTTTCTATCAGGGTATGTTTTACAATGCAAAATTCTTTTTTCCCCTTAATATCAACAAAAAAATCCAAAATAAATGATCAAGATTTCCATTTCCATTTCCAAATTGGTAAGACAGAGAGAATAGCACAGCTGAATTGTGTATTGAACAGTAGTGAGATGAATGTGCTGCATGGATGTGGATTTGGCCTGTGTCCATTGCAGCTGGAGGGGACTGCTTTGGTGCCAGATACCACCAAGGAGCACTCACACACAGATGCACTTTTTCATACGCACACTCACAAAATGTCCCTTGCGGCCTTGAAGAGAAAGGTTGTTGTCTGACAGCACTCTTCAAACTAGACATACATAAATGCAGTCACTTATAATAATAATTTCATCATAATAAAACCAAAAGTGACAGCAACTTGCTGTAACAACTGGAAGAAAGCCATAGATGGCTCTAATTTTTTAAAATTGTAATTAATTTAATTGGATTACTGCAACTCCCTTTTAATACGGCATGGCCAAGGCACTTTGCCATGCCTGCAACTGGTGCAAAATGCTGCAGCACAGTTTTTAAATGGTAAAAGAAAATTTGAGCATATTACTCCAGTTCTGGCCTCCTTACACTGGCTTCCAATTGAATTTAGGATCTATTTTAAAATTATTTTACAGCTATCTTTTTTAAAATACTGGTCTCGCACCTGTATATTTGTCCAATCTGCTGAAGCCCTATGTCCCTCCTTATTAACTCCGGACAGCTGAGTAGCTGTTGCTCTGAGTCCCTAAATCATGGCTAAAACTTAGAGGAGCATTCTCTACTGTCAAGTCAAGTCAAGTCATCTTTATTTATATAGCACATTTAAAAGACATCAAGTGTCGGCCAAAGTGCTGAACAGAAGGATAATGTGGCCCTGAATGTGGCCCTGAAGCTTTGAAATGCTTGTCCTCTTCACATTAGGCAATCTACTTCAGTGCTGGTCTTTAAATCCAGGTTAAAAACTAATTTTTATTTGCTGACTATGGCCTCAGTGGGTAACTGACACTGTGTTGTTTTTAAAGTGCTATGTAAATAAGTTATGGTATGGTAACAACTGCCTGCTTGAGCTTTTGCCACCTCATATACTTTGAAATTCAGACATATTTGAGGTGTTGGTGTACGTGTTGGCGCTGCTTTTGTGGTGACCTACAGCAGGCGTTTATTGTGTTTTCTAACTTTGTGGGGGGAGTTTTGTTGTTTTTTTAAATTTTTTTTTTTTTTTAAGCTTTGTTTTTAACCTTGTTTTTAACTTGTGAGTGAACGGATTGTTTCCCTGATTTGTTTCTCATGTGTCTTTTTCCAAGATGGAGATTTTCTACCCTTTGTTCAGTCTCACAAACAATTACTTACACACAGGCACTCTGGATCCTCCTAACTTTATTTTTTATGTGATTCTAACTATTGTAATCTTAAGAAATCACTGAAAAAATTCTTTCAATATGTCACCTGTCCTACAAGGCATAATAAAACGCTGGATTTGTGTTACGGACCAACTAAGGGGATATATAAGTCTGTGGCTGGACCGACAGTAGGTTCTTCAGATCACAACATTGTTTAACTCCTCCCTGCTTATAGACCTGTGATTAAGAGGGAGATGGTCTGTGTGAAGCGGTCAAAAGTCTGAACAAAAGACAGTTCTCTTGCCCTTTGCTGGTGTTTTGATTGCACTGACTGCTCCTTGTTTCAATAGAGCTCTTCTGACTTGGATGAACTTACTGATGTGGTGTGTAGCTACATTCCTTTTTGTAAAGACTCTGTGATTCCATCTAGAGAATTTAAGAGAGAGACTTTAACAAATAACAAACCGTGGCTCTCCAAAGAAGTCAAGGATCTGATTCTTAAAAGGAAAATTGCTTTTAATGAGGTTGACGTTTCCCCTGTGAGGATATTGAGGAAGGAGGTGAAGGTTGTAATAAAGAAGCCTAAGATGAGGTACAAAAATAAGATTGAGGCAGAACTCAGTAGTAATAACCTTAAGAGAGCTTGGTATGGTATGGAAACCATGACAGGGCTACAAACGAAGGGTAGCTGTAACATTTGCTTAGATGGGTTTACCTCCAACAAGCATTTGGCAGATAGTTAGTACTTAATCTTCGTTTTGAGAATCTTGATCGTTCTATGCAAACGAGTACACTAAGAGAAAGGACTGCCATTCTCACATCATTTTGTATTGATGAGAGGGGTGTAGCTAATCTCTTTAGACACACAAAGAGTAAGAGTCCTGGACCTGACAACATCTGTGGACAGGTACTGAAAACTTGTGCTGATCAGTTGAGTGTGATTTTTTGTATCACATTTTTTCTCTTTCTTTAGAGTTACAGACAGTATCTAAGATTTGGAAACATGCTGTCATTGTTCCAGCTGCTAAGGGCAGTTCCCCTATGGTACTGAATGATTTTAGACCTGTGACTCTGACTTCTTTAGTGATGAAGACCTTTCAATGTCAGCTGAACATCACCTTGACCCCTTCCAGTTCGCCTATAATGCAGGAAGAGGCATGGGGGATGCTGTTGTCACACTCCTGCATTTCTTGTATAAGCATCTTGAGGACCCTAACACTCATTCAAGATTATTATTTGTTGACTTTTCATTTGCATTCAACACAATTCAGCCCTCCTAACTTGCCGATAGGCTTTATAATCATTTTAAGCTTGACCATAGTCTGATCAGTTGGATACTAGACTTTTTGACTAATAGGTCATGGATTGTGACCTATTTGACTGTAGCCACTACAGTTTGGGACTGTAGCCACTACAGTCCCAAACTTTTGAGTTGCCACATGGGGCAGCCTCAAGGATCTGCTCTTTACTGTTGACTATAGAATATCAATGATAGCAGAACAATTAAGATTGTGATATATGTACAGTAAAATATATTTTTGCTGACATGGCTCTATTCTGGGACTTCTCCACTCATGCATGCATGGAGAGACTAAGGTGGGAGGAGCAGCACATAAACCACAGCACAGAACATATGACCAGGAAATTATGCTTAATTTCCTGCTGTGGCTGACAGGGTGAAGGTGGGTTACAAAGTGGCTTGCAGGTTTGCTGCACCTGTGGGCTGGCTAAATCGGTTTTAACGCCTTTCCCAATGTAATAGTTGCCCTTTGGATGTTTAGAAGAGTATCAACTGGCACAGGCAATGACGTTAGCTCACTGTCAATGATTATGGCTGAGCCTGCCTGAACCAATGTTATGACTGATGGTCAGTAAAAGCTTCTTTTTAGTAGAGCAGATTTCTTTGCAGGAATGTTCCAAACTATTTCACAGTACAAAATAATCTGTTTTCCCACAATTTGTTTTAATGTCAAGTTTTGAGCACACGCATTCTGTAGACATAGAACATGAAAACTTGATGGTTTTTAAGTTTTGTTTTTTGTTTTTTTCTGTTGTTATTTCAATTATATTTGCATGTTTGAAATAAAATTATATCTATCTATCTATCTATCTATCTATCTATCTATCTTAATCTTTTTTCTCCTCTGTGCACACAAACACATGCACTGCTACTACTATACCTATTCCCTCTGCTCTCTGATCATTAAAATTCATTTGACTCACAGCTGTCATAAAAGCATGTTGTCACACTATGGCTATGTAGCTGGTCATATAAAAATGACTTAATTCCTTCATTCTGTTCATTGACGCCATAGTGGACCACTAAGATTTTATATAGTATGTAGTATATAACTTATTTTTTTTATTTATTAATTTCTGGGTTTGTTCGATTTTGTTTTTTTGCACTACATTAGATAACATCAAAATAGCATTGTGGAAAAATAACAATGTTGCCATTTTTGTTATTTGTATGTTGTAATCTTTATGAAAAAACTAAAAAACACCTCTTAATCTTTTGAGTTTGGTGTATGGCGGGGTGCTGTGGACACCCAAGTTTGTGATTGTGTAGAATTTTTAAATTAATACCATGGTTCATCTACTGAAAATCTCAGTGAACTTGACTTCAAGGTCAGAGGTCACATTTTCTGAAAATCAGAGGAGTTCCACATTTATAATGTATGTTAATGTATGTCTACTAGGAGGCTAAACAGTAGCAATGTATTTATAAAGAATTACAAACAAAAATTATTACACAATTTATTTATTGATAGATTTCCTAATTGAAAATTGAAGTGATCATTATTGGAGCAGTTTAATTAATTTTTGCAGTGTAATTTGCTGTTAATATCCTTTTTCAACCCCAGTTTGTGTTTTTGTCACTTTTGCCCGGGGTCAAAAAAGCAATGCTGGAGATTGCTTCTGTGTTCTCTTTTAGTGTCAATACACGGGAACCTGATAGAGAGGCCAGGGTTGAAAAAGGGATGCCAGAGAACCTCCGAGGGTGTTATCCGCTAGTTTGCATCCAAGGCCAACATCTGTTTAATAAGGGTGACAAATAAATGATGGCCATTTTCAGGTCCTCTTCCAACCTTCATTATCTGTTCGAGGTCATCAAGACATTTACATTTTAAATGTCGAGTCTCCAGGGATTGATATCCAGTCTCGTACTGAAATTGTTGGTCGCGCTTAAATGTCCAGCGCTGTTTGTTGTAGCTGTCTTCAATGAAATAGTCATCAGTGTAGATGCCAGAGTCAAGAATATGATCTTTCGGCCTCATGTATCCATGAGGGCATCATTTGATGGATTGACTGCAATGGCATTCATCTATTCTATGGGACACATTTCCATGCCATTCCAATGATTTATCCCAATGTCACGTCTCACATTCAGCTTGTCAGCCTCTAATTGAGTCTCTGTGATAAGAAGCGCAGAGTGCAGACAGAGGAGGAGCAATCAATCTCTCCTCTGTGGTCACAAGTGTAAATGTTTAGATGTATAGCCATGTTACTTCCCATGTTAACTTGCACATCCATTAGAAGGAGCCAGCAGGTCTATAGACTCCCTCTGACCTGTTGGGCTTTTATCAGTGGGAGACTCTGCACCTGGACTCACATGTTTGTGTGCGTAGGTGTGATGAGTATTGATCAGTTCACAAGTGAGGGGAAAATTGTGCATTTTCTCTATTACAGAGTGCAAACTTTGATTTGTTTTACAGAATTATGGGTGTATATCCAAGTGTGACTTCCTTTGTGATTGTTTTTATGTCACAGGTCAGAACTGGGAGACACTAGAAGGTCGATGGGATCGTGACATAACCACCACAACCGTCTCCCAACACACACATGCGTACACACACACTCCTCTCTCCCATAAGGAATGCCATTTTTCAGTCTGATCCTGACTTTCCTGTTTGAATTAGAGGTGCAAACATCAGTCTACTGTGATAAATTGTGGATCAAGGATCAAGGCGACTGTAATAGTGTAAATTAATGAAGAAACAAAGAGAAGCACAACAAATGAGAGCGGAAAAAAATCCCAATGAAGTCAACATTGTATTTTGGCTGCTACAAAGAAGCTGAATGTGAAGCAGAAACAAAGGGATGGATGGATTTTAGCTTGAGTCAAAGAAGAGCAAGGCATGGGGGCATTAAGAGTGTCTGGAGGCCACACTTATCTCTTTCTGTGAGAGGAATGTGTGGACTCACAGAGAGAAAATTAAGGTGTGCATTTAAGGAGAAGCATGAACAAATCAATGAACAGTTTAACACCACTAGTCAAAGGGGTGCAGGATACCTTTAGGGTAAGACCAGACTGGCGTTTGGATATGTGCTGACTTTCCACAACAGGTTATACGAAGGCTGATTTAATTTCATATTCCCCCTGATAAACAATTGAAATCAGTTTTCTTTGACATGAAAATAAAACCATTGGTTAGACAACACAACAGTTTTTGTAAGTGCAACCCATCATGTTAACATCAGTGTGTGTGTGTGTTTGCAACAGACCGGAAGATGGTGTCCACCCACCTGCCTTTGGCCTGGACCCACAGCTCCCCTCTGGAGGAACAAAAGTTAATGTCTGTACTGGAGGATTTAGCCAAGACGTTTCAGTCACACTAAGTAGGCAGGAGACAAGTACAACACTAACGCAACAAGTTTACACCGACTGAGGCTGGGCTCAGATTTCTTTCTTTTTTTAAAACAAAACAGATAAAGTTCCCCAGGTGATGGAGTAAGAATGACTCTTTGGTGCTCATTTAAAGTGGCAGTGCTATCTGTAGCCGCTAGTTTTGAGTAGGAGTGTGAGTGCCAAGATGTGTTTGGGAATCCCAGCCTCATAATGCGAAACTAAAGTCACAGATGATGAAGGGATTAGCGAGATTTGTAATGCTTTACTACTTACATAAAGAAGCTTTTTTATGTTTTTCGGACTTTATGAGAACTAAACATTTTATTGTAGAAGTGTTTGATAGTGATGCCTTTATAAGTGAGGTATTGTGTCGATTTGGAGATCCCTCATAAAGCACAGACAGCACAACCTGTCACTGAGACTTTATTAAAGTTGTCGATCAGATGGGAATCTGATGGGACCAAAGTCACACACGACCAGCCACGGGTTCAGTGTCCTGCTTGTGTTCTGATGACTTACAAACGTAAGCATGTGTGTTTGAAAGCTCTGTAAGTAACCTGTGTATTTGCTTTACTGTAGTGCAGTTTTTGTAATGTTCAGGCTGAACCCAGACTGGTATTGTGCTGTACTCTTTATGAGCTTAGACACACAGTGCAGCAGCATCACTTGACACATGCAATAAAATCTGTAGATTTATATTTGGTGATATCTGCCGAGCACCTTTAAAAAAAAACAAAAAAACCCCCAAACAAACAGTGTTTTACTTACTGTGACTGCACTTGACTTTCTTGTAAATGCTTGCTTGAATAAAGAACAGCAGTGCTCGTTTTGTGTGAGTTTGTTCAACAGTTCTTACAAGTGGAAAGAAAAATACCCAACAACCCACAGTCAAAGAAAGATATCAAATATTTTATTGGGCATCATATTTTTTCTCTCTGTGCTCTGGCCAGAGGGGACAGAGAGACCAAAGTCAGCTCCGTATTGTCAACAGTATTTCAAAATACAGTTATCTGGAGATATTAACATCTTGTCTGGAACAGCAAGTGTCTTTTACAAGCAGTTGAAAGAGGAAAAAGTCAAGACAGAAATCAGCTTACAGAGTTTGATGTTATGGGCAGTGGTGTTGTGAAATATGAGTCACGTTTTACATGTTAAAGTGGCCTCTCGTCCATTTTAGTGTTTGCTGAACTAAAAACAACAAAAACGACTCCCGTTCAAGACTGTGAAAGAAAAGGAACTAAGACATTAACCACAGGACAGAAAAAAAAAAACAGCTTGCTTCTGGCACTGGCAGACAATGTTGAAGATCTACTTTGTTCGCCATTTCTGCAAACAAAGAATCCAGGAGTTTCTCATTATCTGCTGTGCCTCTGACAGAAGACATGATAAGAATTAATGACTGGAGGAGACTTTAATGAAAGGAGAGCACTGACTCCTAATTGTACAGCAGCAGTGCTATCAACCATCAACCCTGTTGATCCCTAATGAATCATGGTGGTGTGTTTCTTTTCCCCTAACAATACTTTGGGGTAGGACTGAAAGAACAGTCTGCCAACACTGACCAACTGCTCATCAACCAGTTACAGTTGCCCATTTCAGATACCACAGAGGCTCAGATAACAACAACAGCCTTGGAAATAAGTGAATACACGTTTAAGCTGCACTGAGACTATCACATTAATAACGACTCAATTACAAGCAGAAAAACCCCTAAGGCTGAAAAAAAGGAAACCAGTTCTTCAAATGGTTACTTGAGGCAGGCTCTGTCCTCACAGACCCCCGTGTAGGAATGGACAACTTTACAGCAGAAATAAACACGTTCATTACTGGTTTCAAGAAATGGTTTGGGTCTCTATAGCTATTTTCTGCAGTTGTGACAAAAGTTAGGGTTTTTTAGGTTAGGGTAGATTTTCTTCAGCACCCCCCCCCCCCCCCCTTTTTTTTTTTTTTTTTTGTTTAAATTACATTTGGGCATAAAGTTTGGATTATACTGTCAGCAATGTGCCAGTGTTGTTCACTTTTCTTTCTAGTGTGAAAGTAAAATAAATAAATCAGTGGCCCTGAGAGGTCAAAAGGCACAGCAACCTAAGAAAACACCGGAAAAGCAAAAAACACTGCAAAAGCACACAAAATACAACAGAAGAAACAAAAAAAACCATGCAAAAAGGTAAAAAAAAAAAAAAAAAAATCAATAGAAAACCAACCTCAAAAAACAACAGAAACGCAACAAAAGTATTTTTGGGGAGACGGACCAGCTCTGGAGGTGACAAACTAACAGTAAACAGCTAAAAGCAAACATGCATCTATAGCATTTTATGAATATTAAAACACATACTACCCCTCATCTTTTTCCTCAGGTCACAGATAAACCCTTTGTTTCTTTTAAGCGTCTTTCAGAACAAACCTTTTATTCCGCAGCAGTTCCGTCACAATACTGTGTCCCTAAAAACATTTCGTTTTTGTTCAGTTTTGTGAGATTCCCCCCCCCCCCCCCAAAAAAAAAAAAACTTCCATTGACTTTTGTGTGATTTTTAAATTTTTCTATTGGTCCTAAATGTCAAATAGACATTTTATTATTTGCTGGTGTTTTCTTAAGTATATGTTTTTGACCTCTCAGGGCCACTGTAGTTTTAATATTAAAACTTTTAACTTTGGACTCTTCTCCTCTCAGCTTGACTCCTGCCAGTTACAAAATACAAATACGCAGCTTTAATAATATTATTTTTTAATAAGTGCACAAATTTTAAGTCATGTTTTATACCAGAGCTTCTGTGTCCACTTTGTGAAGAGATAAATCCCAAAAGAACCCAATATGTATGCTGACATTTAAAAATAAATGACGCTTCCTGTAAAGCTTTATATTATTGTCAGCTATCAGTCTAACCCCAAGTATAGCATTGTGTGCATGTAAATCATACATTATTTTGCTATAACAATCACCCCAAACTAACCAATCTCCATCCATGTAAAATACTACAACAGAATACTTTCAACATTAGCCAGTTTGCATGTGCTTTACTGAAGGTCTAGTTTGTCATTTATAACAAGGGAAATAAAGAAAACTAAGGATCCATTTACACTGATAACTGATAAATACTTTACTACAAATATAAATATACACTACATAATCAAAAAACTGGAATGTGAGTACATTTTGAAATCAGGAGTTCCAACATAATCTTCATTTATCCACTTACAATAAGGCAAGCGTTAGTCTGACATGAGGGGATATTAGCCGCTATTTACAAGGATGCTACATGGAATTAAGCTATCGTTACTTCCACAGGTGAACTTACCAAAAAATGTTTTCTTTAATTCAAAAAGCAAGCATTGTGCAAGTAAGTGCAGTGCTGAGAACGTTATGAGACATCCTTGATGTACAGATGCACATCTGTGTTTAACCTGGGACACTGAAAAAAATCAGAAAGGGTGAGAGGAAACGAGAGCTTTGTGATGACATGAGTGCATGAGAGTGAGCGCGAGTGAACAGTCATAAGCACTGGCAAACCATTTAAAAAGGCTTTGTGTCCTTCTCTCTTTAAGGCTTTTGAAGGAACGCAGGCAGCACTCAGCTGTACCTCGATTTAGCTGGAGACAAATTCAGCACGTCAGCATTAAGTGCTACATTAGTTTAGAGTACCTGTCTAGTACCCAAGAGCCTTTGTGGTGGCAGGAAATCAATTTTTACACCACAATTTTAAATATTTTCCAAAGAAAGCGACGCATATCTAAGAGGCTGCTGTGCTTTTTGAAAAACTCATTTGCACCAGCATGACGTTAGGGAATTTAACCTACAAAGCTAATGCTAATCACATCTCAAACGGTAACGCAGCTCCTCGGAATGGTGGCGACAGGACTTTGTGGCTGTCGGCGCCCGTTCGTATGAATGTTTCCAACTTTTCCATCCTTCACCTGAGACGATGAGACGGAGGCTTGGTCACTGATGTCACGCAGCTGCATCAAATCCCCTGGGAGATATTTTATCAAGAGATTTCCTTCATCCTTCACAGAAGCGCCTGTTCTATTAATTTTCACATTACACATTTATTTAAGGTAAAATTGACATCAACAGAGCCCCGCCTAGTGACAACCTACTGATGTAAAACCTCCTGAGAGTGATTTAAGGCCAACTAGTGAAAGAAATCAGAGACAGAGAGAGTCATTTCAAGCATCCACCTCCACACACGTGACACAGGGCTATATACAGATGGTATGCTGTGATATGCAGTTTGTGGGCCACACTAATAAGCAAGGGAAGTTTTTACAGGAATGGCTAGTCAGCGATTTAGTGAAACACATACAATTCAAGGCCAAGAAAAAAGAAAAAAGAAAAAGGACCTTTGTCAAAAGAAGCAATCAGATATACTTGAATGTAAACACTGATATCAATACCATTCGTCTCTTAGGAGAACCTGTTAGAGCAAATGCACACATGTACACGCACACAGCCCTCGTTGTGCTTAGGGTTGCGTTTCAGATCAGAGCATCAAATCAGTCAAACAATCTGATGTAAGACTGATGGTGAAATTAAAGAAAAGATTGTTATGAGAAGCAAAAAGAATGTGGAGGGCTGCACACACGCACGCACGCACACACACACACACACCGAGCAGAAGCCTGGCTGCAGCTGAAGATCTCAGGCGTGAAGGGGAGCTGTACTGTACAGAGGGGTTTCCATGACATTAGAAGAATGGGCGGAGCAAATGAAGGGCCAGTGGGGCCACTGTGCAGAGGCCTTGGCCAATCAGCGTGGGGAGAAGCCTGTTGCTAAGCTACAGCCAACCACCTGTGTCATATCCCATATCTGTGGAGACAAACAGCCAACAAGAATGTCAGGACAGATAAATGTGGATGTAAAGTAAGGAAAACATGAAACAACACAAACTCCACAACAGTGTACACAACACCAAAGACAACAGGCTAGAAGGTTTTCAAGCAAGGCAGATATTCAAAAATGTTGAGACAATATATGCAAAAAGTGAAAACATGAACTTTCTAAAGCTTTGATTGCATTATTATCATCACATATGACCAAAAAGTTAAAAATGTTTACTAATGAGAATCTAAAACCAGAGAAATTTAAAGGATTTTCTTTTCTTCTTGAAAATTCAAACATGTTTTCAAGTGCCTTGGCTCAATGCCTCTCTTCCAATCTCAGCATCAACAGTGAGCAACGTTAGTAAACAGTAGCTTAGAATTGGAATGCAATAAAAACAAATACCAAGAAATGGTAAGCTAACATTACTCAGAAGAGAGCACATTTTATGTAAGCTATTCAGACATTCAATTTATAGAGGGACTGCTTATGTTTGGCAACAGAACACTGTCTTGAACATCTAGTAACTCATTTAATTTATGTAGTGTAGATATGTTCCAGCTTGCTTGCTAACCACATCTGCCTTGCAAATGTTACCGCTAGCGAAGGTGTGTGGAAATCCTAGTAGCTTACCAAAAACCATTGGCAGCTAACACCATCCATGACAGTAAGTTATGTATAATGTGGTACTAATTTTAGCCAAATATAAATAATTTAATGGCAAAATGCAGAGTTTATAGCTATCATTTGCTTTCTACAATGATAGCCAAAATTGGTGGGGTTACTTAAGTTACAGCTTGGTTTCTTATTCTTCATATGCCAAATCAAATTTGTTGTTAATTTAGTCATTCTCAGGTTTACAGTATATATACTGCTCTCTCAGCTATTGGACAATTCGCATATCATACAATACATCCGTAAATACAACACAATAGTGTACAAATTGCTGCACAATATTAATTACAATCATTAATAGTTCAGTATATTATGTGTTGTTCTTGCTAATTAGCCACCCCCACCATTAGCTAATAACTCCCAGTTCTACCTTACAAATATGGCCATGTCCAGTTTCAAAAATCAAGATGTCCAAAATACCAAACTCAGAGAGGTAGTCTGTGAAACAATGGGTGACGTCATGGTGGCCATCTCCATCTTTTACATACAGATTATGATCTAAGGTTTTTCAGATTTAACTGAGATCTGTTTTGGAAGGAGGATGAACATGACATAGCTCTGCACAATGTCACATGCAGTGCTGGTTTTAGTGGATGTGTGAAATCAGGAGTCCAAATAAAAGCAGTTTTTTAATGATATTTTTAAGGCTCTAATTAATAATTAAAGATTAAAAAGGTTTAGCATGCTGCTTTTTATAATGCTGAAAAGGTTTTATAGGACTGCCTGTAAATATAAATGTTTTCATATACAAAAAAAAATAGGTAAAGCTCGATTGTGGGCTTGATTTGTTTTGGTTTGCATTTTGCTTCAGAGGCTCTGTGCTTAACACAGCCGGCTCACATGCATGAATTATCTGGTATCAAAGAACTGTTGTTGACCTTAACAATGCGATCACTTCCACAAGTGACCATCAGGCCTCTCGATGGATCCATGTCCATGTGAGCGATGTTGTGTTTCCCCTCGTGGAACGTGGCCAGCGGTGTCCGACTGCACACACAATGACAGCATTTCATTACTTTCCCTCACTAATCTGGTAAAGGGGTTATATAATGTGATTAAATACTACACAAAATTAAACTCACTCTTCTTCTTTGATGGTTTCAAAGCAGGCGTCACACACCCGTACCGGGAACTCAAAGCCCATGATTGGAAACGTGGAGCGTTTGGAGCTACATTTTCCACACACGGCCTTGCCGCATTTCCTGCAGTGGTGCTGCAACACAGGAAACAAGCTCATATCACATTGTGACTAATAATGAGAACATCAAAATGCTAAGGACACAGGCATGAGTAACCTACCTGTCTAAGTCCCAGGGTCTTAGTGTCCCACATCTGTTTGATATTCCAGAAGAAAGGCTGCTCACACTTCTGACAAGAGTCGCTGTCTAACCACTGAGGCGCCTGCAGACAGACAGACTCGAAGGCTAACATTACACATGCAGAGACACTCGAGCACTCACACAAGGACTAAGATGAAAATGCAAAGGAGCGACTAAACTCCTTACCACTGATAGCAACAATCTAATACTAAAACAGTGCACACAGAGAAAACTGGCTTATGATTCAAACCTCTTCTCTCTGCGTGTCCATGTTCCACACTGCGATGCCTCCATCAGCGGAGCATGACACCAACTGCCTGGTCAACTGGAGGTAACGCAGAGCCTGAACGCGCTCGCTAAAGGAGTCAAAGATACAGACAAGACAATACATATCTTAACAACTACAACAATAGTGGACAAGTGTTCACCTGGTGGACAGAAACACCGGTGGAAACGATTTTCAACTTTCAGTCTGTTGATGCACAAATAAATTCACAGTGTTTCTATATGTTTCTGTCAGCTATTTTAATGTATTTTGCTCCCTAGTGGTCACAAATGATTAATCCTTTTCCTAGAGTAGATAAATTGAAGACTAAACACGCTTAAAGTTAAAATTTGACTTTAGATTAAGACTAAAAAGTTTATTGCAACTTTTGTTATTTAGTGCTGAATGCTCTGTGGCCATCAGCTCAGGCTGCAGACTGAATCCTTAAGGCTTGATTTCTTTTTTACTACTCTTGTATATGAACTAACAAGGGATACGATCATCTCAGGGTACGACGACAACAGCCTCACTTGCTGTTCAACCTTTTGCTTGTGAGCGCCAGCCAATCAGATGAAAGTTGGCTTAGAGGGAAAAGGAAGAGAACTAAAACAGCTTGCTTCACAGAGTTTATGAACTGAAGGCTGCACCACAGCCAAGTATAAGCTGTGTATGGAAACCTACAATAAGCAGAACAGGCCAACATTGATATATAAGTAAACTGGAGGACAGGATGAGGAAAAAAAAAGATACAGATCCACAACAGGGTTTAAGACCTGTAGTGTGTCATAATTCTCAGTTTATGGGTGTCTGAGAGATAAATGTCTGCAAATCCTGACAGGGAACAACGGGGTCTTTTGAGACTGGCTCTGATATGCATCAATGTACATGGGCTTTGTGGATAATTCCTGTACCTTGGAGGTGGTAAAATATGGATGAAGACCGGAGATAAAAATGGTGACAGTGCCTGCGGAAAGCTGCAACTGACACTAGGCGAGACCTGCCTTTGACAAGAGGATGCAGTTACAGAGTGTACTGCACATAGACACTGCTGTGAAAAGGATAAAAACAGGGACGTGGAGTTTTATTCCTGAGGAATCGTTCACATATCAACATCCCATTTTGCGAACTCACTTTGAAGTTCCCACATCTTTGACAAAAAGCAGAATGACAGCAAACTGGGATCTCATGCCTGAATGTAGCAACACTCGATAACTTACTGATGCCCCTGCAAGAGCAGCGTTCGTCCTTTGCGGCCTCCGATGTCCCACATAATGACACTGTGGTCGGAGGCCCCTGAGAAGAGCAGCCTCTGGACTGGGTCCCACCACAGTGCTCCTACACTACCTGAATGCAAAAGAAAACAGACTCATCATACGTGTTTCCATCTTCTGCCAGGAGCTCAACGGGACACAGGATCATGGTGCGATCTGCTGGCTCCACCCAGTGCCCGCTGGGAGAAATGCAGCCAGTTCCAAGTAACATTTTACAGCACGACTCTCTTAATGACTCCAGCTATAATTTAATTATTTTGTCTAATAAGCACGCATACCACTATAACATATTACATATTTCTGTGCTATTGAGCCAAATGAAAGCCACATAGAGCAACTTCAAACACCAGTAATATCAGCGATGACTCTGACATTACATCTGACCTTTATGTTGTCTTTTCCAATTTTAATGGAACATAATCTCCATTAAATATTTGGGGCTTGTGCACAGTTGGAGCCCACCTATTAATATGTATCACCATCTGTCCAATTACCATGTGTAACCATGAGCACCAGAGCACAGGTGCAGATCAAAGAGAGCGGTAATAAGATTCAGACTGGTTTAATGCAAGCGTTTGTATTTTTAGGTTTTCTAAAATCGTGTGATTTGCCTGTTCCACCTGGCTATACCACAGACGACATGTTTGAGGCTAAAAAAAAAAAATTAGGCTCTGAAAGGATCACATATTTTACTCAGTGCCTGGTTATCAAAAACTGAAAGAAGAACACAGGGAAGTGTTTGTCTCGCACAGCCAAGTGTCTCGGCAGTTCAAATTTGTTGTGCGATCCATTTTCTTGGCACAGCTACAAGGACACTGAGCCCCATGACTGCAAATCTCATCTGAGTCACAGATCATCGTTTGCATTTGCATCTTGATACAAACTGAGTCATTCTCCCATCTAAAAAGCCTCAAGTGGCCACTGAGTGGTTCTGATGAGCATGAAAACATTGCAGCTGCCAAGCCTCAACTAAAACAAGCAGTTACAGGAACTTGTAGAGCTGCAAGTGAGATGGCATTTTCCACCAACACCATCATCATCATCATCATCATCAGCCAAAACAAAACTGCTGTTGAAATGAGAAAGAAAGGTCTGGCTTTTGCAGCTTAGTGCCATACTCGACATGA
Source organism: Neolamprologus brichardi (assembly GCF_056152115.1). Classification (NCBI taxonomy): domain Eukaryota; kingdom Metazoa; phylum Chordata; class Actinopteri; order Cichliformes; family Cichlidae; genus Neolamprologus; species Neolamprologus brichardi. The sequence continues at coordinate 8,360,912 of NC_142117.1, read as the reverse complement.
TGAATTTTGCCACTTAAAGGCAAACAGCAGCAGTAGTGCCGTAAATTATGACGTGTTTACATCTTCTGTTAGCGCCACTTCTGTTTTTTTAAACTTTGTTGATCATTCTTTCCGTTTACCCGCCTGCTGTGAGCAGACATGTTTCTTGTGATTGTTTCTGAGTGGACTGAAAGAAAACATCATGCAACAACAGGTCAAACACAATGCAGCTCCACAAACAGCTGCTGACAGTTTAGTCTGTCATCCAGCAGTGGGATCTGATTGTCTGGTTCTGCTGGAGGTTTCTTCCTGTTAAAAGGGAGTTTTTCCTTCCCACTTTCGCCAAGTGCATGCTCATAGGGGGTCATCTGATCGTTTGGTCTTTACCTGTGCAAAGTGAACTAACTTAGCCCCCCCCCCCCCCCCTCCCCACCTCAAGGAGCAGATCATCTTACCTTACACGGGGAGACGTCTCTGCCTCACTCTCACTATAGCAAACTGGTGTTTTAAGCATATGTAAACATGGTGAACTATTGTGTGAGACCAGTTTTCCTGATAGGAAGAGAAATGGAACTTGTTTTTGTGCCAGCTGCAGCTGTCATAGAACAGGAAGATTACATTCCTGGTGATATGATGTGAGTTCTGGAGGCGATTTTGAAGCCAGGCCTGTATGATACTGACAGCTGGTGCGGTTCCTTCTGTGCAAGCAGCTGCGTCACTTACACCTCCAGGAGCAGCTTCCCGTACTGGTGCCGGGGTGACCAACGGTCAGCGATTGATGAGAGATTCAGCTCAAGAAAAACACCAACTGTTCGCCAGTTTTCTGTTTGATAACTTCCAAATTAGTGGGTATCACGAATTAAATAATGTGAATCAATGAGAGCTGATACTGACGTTTTAGTTTCTGTATAGCTTCTATGCTCAATACAATACTGTGATATCCCAATATATGAGCACTAACCTTACGGTACCATATAGGAAAACAACATAAGCCAACGTTTTTCCATTTTTCCTCCTGATCCAGGTCTCCTTGATGTCTAACAAGTTAATAATTGTAAGATTGTGATTTACATTTTCAAAATCTCAACCACACTTCTGTTACATGAAAGTTCTGTGGTTTTTGATTGTGCTATAAGCTCTGTTACAATGAATGACTTTAAATGCTTTTTAGGACATATATAGACTAGAAAATCTAGTCAATACAGTTATCGCTTCATTTATCTATACGTTTATCCACCGAGATCTCCAGACTGCAAGATGCTCTTTAAGCTTGTGGATGCATATTAATGAGAGATAACCCAGAACTCCCCTAAAAAGTTGCAAACAAGAAGGACCTCGAGAGAATATCATCACACATGAGAAATTGGGAGGAAAAAAAAATCGCTCTAACAAGAAAGAAGGCAGGAATTATGTATTTAATTGTTGCATAAATGTTGGTATTTGGTGCCTGTTTATCAAGGAAGCGACATTTGTGTGTATCATGTATGCCTTTACCTTCATGACCCTTCAGTGTAGTAATGGTGGAGTACGTCTGCCTCTCCAGCTTCAGCAGAGTGATCTGTCCTGAGTGGTCGCCTACGAAGGCGTGCTGTGTCTCTTGATCGTATCTGAGCGAGGAGTCAGGGCTTGAACTGGCTTCACATGTTACTGTCCTCTAAATGCGGCACAAACACTCGGTGAATAAAGGATACTGCAGGCAGGAGGCCCAGGCAGTGAAGTAGTGTCTCCCCAGCATGCTGCCACTCTGGGTGCACATCCAGCTCACACTCTTATCGTGGCCGGTACTCACCACCCACTCACTCTCCAGGGAGAAGACCATATCTGACACGCGGTTCTGGTGGGCTGCAAAGAACAAATACATAATAAGTGCTAAAGAGCAACAATGCATGTAGATGACAAAAAGAAGACTTTGCTCGCTTTATGTCCTGATCCAATCACAGGTTCTGCTTAGTGTTCCTGTAATCCACACAAACTAATCCTTTCAAACAATTTGCAGTCAACATCTCAGCTTTTGCAAACAGCAGGGGCTCAACTACTCCTGTTGTACTGTATTGTTTCAAACTGGCCAACAGCTACATTCAAATAAATCACAATAAATCCCACATACTATGTGCCCATGTGTAAGTTTTTCCATGTATATTGAAAGCAGCACTGATTAATGGCAACAGAACATAAAACTAACTATAAAGTGGACAGAGGAAAGGTATTATAAGAATATATATGGCCTACTTTCACAACATTAGCATGTGTTTCAATTTCAAGGGCTTCTGGTAAGGTTAAGATTTCTGGATCTTTTATTCCAGATGTTTTCTACAACTTCTCTAAAAAGGAAAAAAAAGGAAAAAAAAGAGGAAAAAAATCTTTCCAAATGACCTGGGTGAGATGAGTGAAATAACCATTGTGTGCTTATTTAAATCACTGAAAAAATAAATATGGTGACTACAGCAGCTTTAAATCAAATCACTTTATGTCACTAATCAGAATAATTGCCTTGCCGTTGTTTTCTTCTGTTAACTAGTAAAGTTCACATGTACAGAACTGAATAATCAAGTGTCAGCGTTACCAAATCAAAGACAAATAAAAAAAAAAAATAGTCTCAAACTCCTCTTCTGAGCCTGAATTATGGAATTAAATTGTGTGTGTGTTTTTTTATAGACGTCACAGTGAAGCTAACCTTTGGAACTTTTGAATGTAAAATGCCACAACCTTCTCATTTATTACTGCCATTATCTTTATGGCTGAGAGAAATGTAAAACATCACTGATAAAGTTCAGAAGGGAGTCATATTTGCCTAATCCAAGTGCACATGACCACATGACTAATTCTCTCCATTACTATCCATTTTGTATTTCCGGTGTCTGTACTCCTTTTTACTGCATTTGTCTTGTCTGCATAACTAGAGGAACATTTTTATCCCCTAAATCCGTCTAGCTTACTTACTTAAATCTGTAATCTGTGGGTGACTTGAGTGCTGGTGACGTAATGGCTATTACATCTATTATGACTAATAACGACAAGTAAGAATGTCCTCACCAGGTCACGATGAACACGCTCACATAATAAACGGAGCACAGACTTTGCTAAGTAATTAAACTGAAGTCCAGAGAGGAAAGATTTTTCTAAAATCATTCTTTTACAAAAGTTTAGAAGCAGACTGAACACGTGCTGGCATAAAGGACATTAAAAGAGGTCAATGTTCTCTCGTGTACAGCTCTAAGGAAATTAACACTGCCTGCCAGTGATGATGCTAAACTGTGCATGGCTCTGAGCGCACAGCCCTCGTGTATGTTTAAACTGACTGTGGGTTTCTGTCGCTGCCGGTCAGGCTTGGCAGCTTGATTGTGCTACGAACGGTAGAAACCAGATGGACCATTATAGTGGTGACATGTGCTGGCTCAAGCCTGCTGAGGAGGATAAATAGCTGCTGGTACAGTCACAGGAACAAGCAACAGTGGCAGTATAACAGCAGATGAAGATCACAGTGGAACAACAGTTTAAAGGTGCCTGTGTTACAAAGCAAACGAATTTTCTCAAATGCCTTCCACTTGGATCTATTAGCACAGTTTAAACGTGCATTTGTGGAAGGCTGACCTTCTGACTTCTTATTGCGATGAAGAAATATTTTGTGGGTGATGCTATTTGATAATACACCAGTAGTTTTCAAACCACGTCATCAGTTCTCTTTTTGACAGCTCATTTGCAGCATCTCTGCAACAGATGACTCACTCAGGCTAAGGGCTGTTGACATCCCGGACCGGCTGAAGCCGTGGCACATTTGTAATACTGTCTTTTTCCTTCTCTCTTAATCTGGTGAGTCATGCACCAACCAAGAAAGTTTTCAATCTCATTTCCTCACTTATTAACCTCCCAGCTGTCAGTCAGGGCCTTTGCTGTGTCATAGTGTCCACTAACCGGAAACTGACAAGTTCTTCTTTACAAGCTTTTTGAAGTTTGAAAAGGGAAGTGGATGTGTAAAAAGTACAGATAGAGTGAAGTAACAATCATTTGACAACTTTTTATTTGGGGGGAGGGGCAACCAATCTAAATATCAACAGTACTGATGCCAATGCTGATATTGGCATCGAATCAATACTAGGATCGATATTTTAGTTTCAGTGGCTCCGCCGTGTTCAGTACTTGCTCTCGTTCATCAGAAAGTAGACATGTTTGTGCAAACACTGCTCCTCTCACATAAACACACGCTGCTCCCCCTGTGTGGCTGTTCTGTGACTGTCAAACCACACAAAGTGTGTTTTAACAAGTCATTAGCCGATACCCTGGATAAGCCTCCTTTCTGCAACTTACAATGACCAGAATTTTTTAAAATGGACTTAATGTGTTATTCATTATGACCTTAAATGAATCATTTAGGCCATAAAATCATCAGGAAAGTTTTCACACAAGTCAAGGCTGAGGGCTGTTGTCCCATAGACTTCTATATGACCTTTTGACCTGTTCACCTGCCAGGTAATGCCCCTGGTTGCTATTAAAAAGAATGCAGTTTTAAGGCACTTCATCATTGCCTTTGATTTTGATATCATCTGTGGTTTAATAATCCACCACGTAGAGTTAGGCCTTTTATTTAAGTCGAATGACTCGCTGATTAGCCTCGTACACTCAAAGTGGACTCTACTTCTTTTATTAATTTTCTCATCTCATGATCTCACCTGGATACGTTTTCACGTGGTTCATCTTGTTGAAGTCTTCGGAGATGAGAAACTCCTGCAATTCGAGCAAACAAACAGAAATAACTTCAAATCAAATAACTCTTCAAACCCCCTAAAGCCAGATTCAACAAATAAAATATGAAGCCAACGTGTCTGGGTTAGCTGCACTCACCACAATCGCCCCATTGTCCTGGCCTATGAAGATGCGCCTGCTGTCGTGGTGATACGACATGCAAGAGCATGGAGCTGGAAAGAAGTGAAGACATTCACAGTGAGCGGCAACGTCACACACAGGGGGTTTCATTATATGGCTGTAAATGCAGTCAGAGCAGGGGGGTAATGGATGAAAATAACTGTCATCAGTTTCTGAATGTATTTGTTTAATTCTGACTTCAGCTGTAGCTTTAAATTATGGAAGGATTCAAATTAGAAAAATGTTCTTTCATAAAGACCAACTGCTATTAATTCATGCCTCTTTTGTTGTGAGGACAGGAAAGATTGCATTAAGATGAAATCGAGCAGTAGATGTCCTCCCTCTAAAATTCCTCCCTGGCAACATCGCCGTCTCTCTAACTTCAAAAATGTGCAACACAGACACGTTCATGAGCAGTGCAAGCCAGACACAACCCTTCTGTCATCAGGAAAAACCTCAACCTGATCTGATTACAAAGCAGCAGCGATAAAAATGCACTTGTAAGAAACACACGAAGATATATGAGAATATGTGATCAATAACAACATTTGTGGCACTCTTGATTCTGCAGCAGTTAAGTATGTGGCTAATGGGAGAAACAGCCATGTCAAATAAAATCAGTAACTGATGACATTTCAAAGTAGTCTCACCCAAGCGTGATACAGCGTTACTTACAGGAGACTGTATGGTAGATGCTCGGCCAGTACTGACCACTGTCTCTCTTCAGCCACACACGGATGGTTCTGCAGGAACATGTCACACAGGTGAACATTTAATGTAGTCTCCAGTGTTCAGTTAACTACAAGCAACAACATTCTCATTCTGTGCAGGACGTATTTTATGACATTCAACTTAACACCTTCCATGGAGGAAAGTACTCTGTACCTTGACATGACCTGACTGTCAGAAGTAATATTAATACCAGAAGTGATGCCGACTTCATGCTTGACTGAGATCACAAATGAAACCACATTGTAGAAGAGGTGACCCAAAGCTAAACTTAGCATTAAACCACTTCTTGGATCTTCTTTTGGCCTGCTAACATCTGGAACCTGATTTTAACAAAAGCACTTCTAATGCAGATTTGGTTGTGATTCTTTCCACTGTAACACCTTATGACTCAGTCATTAAACGTGCCATTTACACAGGAAATTGGGCAGCTTTGCGGGATTCTCGTGTACTGTTGCATCTTCAGCACTTTTCATTTCAAGTGCAGTCAAAGTACGCTTCCCACAGCCTTTTTCTTCGATTAAAAAGGGAATTCAGTCAGTTTCATTTACTAGCAAGTAACGTGTCTGCATGCGAGGAAAAGAAAAACAGACATGAAACACAGCGTCTGTGCAGCTTTCTTCTGTTTTAACAACCCACAACTCCTGTTTTAACACCCCACAACTTCTCCTTTTCATATGTACTGTGTAACATTGTTCGTATTAACTGAGTTCCCTTTACTCTGAAGGTGGATGTAGTCTCTTTTTTAACACTTGTGACCAAGCATGCATTTTCTAAAATCTAACATGTCTAAGTGTGGTATTTAATGTCCACAAAAAAAAATAAAAATCACAGCCACTTCGATTACTACAAAAATGGGTTCCATTTCGACAAATAAATCCTCGAGCACCTGAAGGCATCATTTTGACAGTAATGTTTACTGTACTCGGTAGCAAGCTAGCTAGTAAGCACAACATTGCAAGCAGTTTTAATATCTTTACACATATTAAGCCACGAGTAGTAATAATAAACGGTACATACTGAACAAAAGAAGCTTTATTTTTACATTTCGTATTAGGTCTATTACTATTATCCAGAGATTTTCCGGATTGAACTCAGATTCTGAGTGTATTTCTATCCCCACACCCTCCTACGCTCTCCTCGGCTATTATGAAGCCTAGAAAATATATATTCTCAAAGCGATACACGTTGCTTATTATCTTTATTCTGTCCTTCTTAAGCCAGTGCACCAGGTATTATGAGTCTAAAGACCAGTAAATAGACCGAGCCCCCGCTAGCTCGTATTAGGCTACACTTAGCTTGTCTGGTAAACATACCTGTCCTCGCTAACCGTGATTACTCCATCTTCTTTGGGTATTAAAACGGCTGCATTGACAGCGTCCGAGTGTCCCTCGATCTTGTTCAACAGAACCGGTCTAGCTGTCTGGGGCCTCGAGTGAATCTCCGCAGCCATGGTTTTAACTAGCCAGGAGTGTTTTCCTTCAGCTGATTTTCCTCCTTACTCGCCAGTAAAGGAGGATCAGCTGACACCCGGAGCCGCTGTCGGGATCACCGTAATAACGTGAGGAATGCGACCAACGAATTCAGACTGTGAATTTTATAAATGCTGTATGAGAGACTATTTGGTTTTTCCAGATGCTGGATCACAACACAAGCAACAAGTGCCACGAGACGCTAACTAATATTGCTGAGTTAGACCCAAATCACATATAATTCCCTTTCGTCTGTTTAAACGAGTTTTTCACGTCATAGGGCCACCAACAATTACAAATATTTGTTCAATGACAGGGACAGTGACAACCTACGGAAGAGGATTAAGGCCACTGGGCACGTCTATTTTTTTCTTCTTTTCTGACTTTAATCTCAGAATTCTGACTTTTTTCTCAGAATTCTGGAAAAGAAGAAAAAAAAAGACGTGCCCACTTTTTTTCCCAGTGGCCCTAATCCTCTTCCGTAGACAACCTTCTTAAAACGAGTAAAACCAATACAAATCTGTCATTAAGAAATACATTTTGACCTTGCAGAACCATCTAATTTTAGACCAGTCTCAGTCTATGCAACGGTTAGAGAAAGTGTTCTTCCAGCAGCTGCAGTCTTTTCTACACGATAATGATACTGGTGTCGTTTCTAGTCTGGTTTGATATTCCATCACAGCACAGGACCTGCTCTTTTAAGACTTTTTAATAGTCTCTGATGTATTGTTGATGATGGCGACTCTGTATACTCGTATTACTGAATCTCACTGCTGCATTCAGTCCAAGTAGAAGATCTTGATCTCACTTCTTGAGATAATGTTTTAGTCTTACCTGACTAGCAGGTCCTCTTCTAACACTGTTTCCATGCAATACGGAGTACCTCAAAGTCTCATTCTTTGTCCAGTTCTCTTCTCATTGTATATGCTACCATTTGCATCTATATTTTTTTTAAAAGGAAAAGAAAACAAAAGACAAAAAGACAGAGACATGTAGACATGCAAGGAGATACAGTAGAGTGTGCACAGTACTGTATATGGTAAAATTGGTGTCTTTGCCCTATTGTAAATGATATATAGGGTTTTAACAATTTGTAAAATATATTTTAATTCATTTACAGTGGGGCAAAAAAGTATTTAGTCAGCCACCGATTGTGCAAGTTCCCCCACTTAAAACGATGACAGAGGTCAGTAATTTGCACCAGAGGTACACTTCAACTGTGAGAGACAGAATGTGAAAAAAAAAAAATCCATGAATTCACATGGTAGGATTTGTAAAGAATTTATTCGTAAATCAGGGTGGAAAATAAGTATTTGGTCAATAACAAAAATACAACTCAATACTTTGTAACATAACCTTTGTTGGCAATAACAGAGGTCAAACGTTTACTATAGGTCTTTACCAGGTTTGCACACACAGTAGCTGGTATTTTGGCCCATTCCTCCATGCAGATCTTCTCAAGAGCAGTGATGTTTTGGGGCTGTCGCCGAGCAACACGGACTTTCAACTCCCGCCACAGATTTTCTATGGGGTTGAGGTCTGGAGACTGGCTAGGCCACTCCAGGACTTTCAAATGCTTCTTACGGAGCCACTCCTTTGTTGCCCGGGCGGTGTGTTTTGGATCATTGTCATGTTGGAAGACCCAGCCTCGTTTCATCTTCAAAGTTCTCACTGATGGAAGGAGGTTTGGCTCAAAATCTCACGATACTTGGCCCCATTCATTCTGTCCTTAACACGGATCAGTCGTCCTGTCCCCTTGGCAGAAAAACAGCCCCATAGCATGATGTTTCCACCCCCATGCTTCACAGTAGGTATGGTGTTCTTGGGATGCAACTCAGTATTCTTCTTCCTCCAAACACGACGAGTTGAGTTTATACCAAAAAGTTCTACTTTGGTTTCATCTGACCACATGACATTCTCCCAATCCTCTGCTGTATCATCCATGTGCTCTCTGGCAAACTTCAGACGGGCCTGGACATGCACTGGCTTCAGCAGCGGAACACGTCTGGCACTGCGGGATTTGATTCCCTGCCGTTGTAGTGTGTTACTGATGGTGACCTTTGTTACTTTGGTCCCAGCTCTCTGCAGGTCATTCACCAGGTCCCCCCGTGTGGTTCTGGGATCTTTGCTCACCGTTCTCATGATCATTTTGACCCCACGGGATGAGATCTTGCGTGGAGCCCCAGATCGAGGGAGATTATCAGTGGTCTTGTATGTCTTCCATTTTCTAATGATTGCTCCCACAGTTGATTTTTTCACACCAAGCTGCTTGCCTATTGTAGATTCACTCTTCCCAGTCTGGTGCAGGTCTACAATTCTTTTCCTGGTGTCCTTCGAAAGCTCTTTGCTCTTGGCCATGGCGGAGTTTGGCGTCTGACTGGTTGAGGCTGTGGACAGGTGTCTTTTATACAGATGATGAGGTCAAACAGGTGCCATTCATACAGGTAACGAGTGGGGGACAGAAAAGCTTCTTACAGAAGACGTTACAGGTCTGTGAGAGCCAGGGATTTTCCTTGTTTGAGGTGACCAAATACTTATTTTCCACCCTGATTTACGAATAAATTCTTTACAAATCCTATCATGTGAATTCATGGATTTTTTTTTCACATTCTGTCTCTCACAGTTGAAGTGTACCTCTGGTGCAAATTACTGACCTCTGTCATCATTTTAAGTGGGGGAACTTCCACAATCGGTGGCTGACTAAATACTTTTTTGCCCCACTGTATGTAACACAGGATTTTGACTTTTTACCAGGGGTTTTATTGGCACCCACATGACCAATACAGAAATTTTTTTTTCCTGTGGAACTTGTATAAACAAGCCATCCATGACCCTCAATAATGAAAAGCTTTTGTTTTGTTGTTGACACTGACTAAAAACTAGATGGATGTGCTAAATTACTAATATATGACTGCCAGAGAGTCTATAATTGAAAAAAAAAAGTACCATAATATTCAGATATACATGTAAAACTACCATAGTAGAGAAAATAATTATTTGATGTCCTGCTAAATATATAAGTTTGCTCATTTCAAAAGAATTGAACAGTCTCAAATCTTATACTTTCATTTTTTAGTGGAGAAAAGCAACGGAAAATCCAGAAATATATTCATGAAAGTTACGCATTGATTTGCATGTCATTGAATGAAATAAGTATTTCATCCATTACAACCCAGCCTGAATTCTGGCTCCCACAGATTTGATTACACTCAATGAATTCGAGATTCCTGATCTCAACTCGTTTTGTGTAGAACTTATGATCTGAAACACACTGCCAAGGCTGCAATGGAGTAGCTACAGAACCAGTACATGGAGTGGCCCAGCCAATCTCCAGACCTAAGTCCTATAGAAATTCTGTGAAGGGAGCTGAAGCTTGGAGTTGCTAAGCAGCAGCTAAGTAACCTAAAGAATTTCGCATTTCTGTAAAGAGGAGCGGACCAAAATCCCTCATGAGATGTGTGCAAACCTGGTAACCAACTACAAGAAAGTGTTGTGCACACCAACAAGAGTTTCTCCCCCGATTACAAAGTGTTTTGCTTGGACATCAAATACTTATTTCACTCAATAACATCCAAATAAATATATAACTTTTATGCAAAGTGTTTTTTTGATTTTTATTTGATATTCTGTCTTTATTAAAATAAACTTAACTGAACTGACAGAAACATCAGAGAACGTTTATTTATTTGGGCAAACTTACAAATTCAACTGGAGGGGGGGGGGGGGGGGGGGTTATGTAATCCAGTCATTTCCCTAACTGGATTACAGAAAATAAGCCAGTCAAAAATCAATCATGTTATAAATGTGTATTTATTCCTCCACCTCACCCCAAAAGTTTGAAGAAGACTTTCTCTCTGAGGGAAAGAATAATTTCAAATGCAAAATTGTTGCAACGGCATCAATATTGCCGTAACTTACGAGTGAAACGTAATACAGACTGGAGTTACAACACGAAACGGAAACACTGACATGATAAATAAACTGATTATCCTACTCCAGAGAAGAGAAAATACACAACTGACATTCAAAGTCTTTTAAAAATGTCATCAATTCAAAAAAAGTATACAAAAAAAATTAAAACAGCTGGAAAATTTAGTCAGCAAAATACATTTTATACAGCATGTTATGCAATACAGAAAATAAGTAACATAAAAAGCAACATTTAAAACAAATCACATATATCCACATTGTACAAACATGTTCAGCAAAGTGTGTTCTGTATATGTAGGGGTGTGTTTATGTTTACTTTGTATTCTGATACATGGCAGTGTATAAGCATATCCTGTTGTGATAAATGATGCTGTGGTTGATGACGGGGCTGGGCTCAAGGCTCGTTGATCTGGCCCATGAAGAGGACGGTACCTGGAGACAGACGCAAGGAGAACTCGTCATGGTGCCGTGCTTTACAATCAAACATTTTTCAGCATTTTAAGGTGGAGATGGAAGAAAATCTGTACCTGTCGGGTTATGTCTGATGAGGAACGCAAAAGGTCTGTCAACTGTAACCCAGGGTGGGGAGGAACGGGCCAACAAAATAGCAGCTAAACAAAAGCAAAACAGAACATTGTTAAAACATGGGAGAAACTTTAAGTTAAAGATGAGGCTTACTGAACAAATGCTCACTAGTGGCTGCTGCTGCTTTTGTTCCATCTTCATTCACGATTATTTTGGCTTTCTGGAGTGCCTTGGATACATGCACAGGCTCCGAACCTGAGGAAACAACAATACACAATCATCTTTGCTTTCTCAGTATGAACCAGACTTGCCACATGCAACATAGATTGCATAAATATAAAAGTATGTTTGTAAGCTACACCACATGATGGCAATAGAGCATCCCCATCTGCTGGAAAGCTGATGGGGTACTTTCCTAGGGAAAATCCTACAAACTCTTGGCCAATTACACCACAGGGTGGCACTAGAGCTCTTCATCCCCATCTCTTCTCATTCCAAACTTTCAAGAAGATGATGAATGGCGAGACAAGAGGAGCAGTGATTCAGTGTTTCACAGTGAACAGCCAACTACGATTCAAGCTCCTTACTGGCCATCAGTGACTCTCTGTAAACAGCAACAATCCATTCATACTTCCAGGCTCTGCTCATATCTAAATAGACTGGATAAATACTGTGGTGGTGCAAGAGAACATGCGTCAGCGTCTGGTTTGCAGTGACTCTGCTTTCACTCACTGAGGTGTCTGAAGTCAGCTTTGCCCTCACTGAAAATGTTCGTGATTCCCAGAGCTGAAAGTGGATCCTTCAAATCCACCTCTGCATCAGCCGTAAACCTGAGAACACAACGTAACAGACAATGTCACCATGTATCAAATTTGAAGGGACATTATATTTATGTGCATTTGTGCCTTACTTTGGGATGAGCAGGCGGACTTTCCTCATGTGCATCAGTTTGGTCCAGCTCTGCACTGTGGCTGTGCTGATGTGGGGAATCACATGAGACAGAGGGGTGTCCTCTTCAGACGGGAGAACGATTAGCATGCTGATGGTGTTGCCATGATAAGGAAGCTCAATTACCTTGTATTTGAGCCCCTGGGGTGTGGAGGCTAGGCCTAGCAGAATACAAAAATCTGAAGTTAGAATGGTGCTAATGCTGCAAAACAGACTTCCATCCCCTCCACATTATCTTTCTACCAACCCTGCACCAGCCATCACCATTTTTGTAATAATGAAGTTTACCATATACACAATGGTCAAATACAAATAAAATCTAAAAGACAAGTAAACACTAAAAGTACTGAACGCCACACACATCTGTAATTGCCCTTTTAGCACAGCACACCTTGATGACCCTCAAAACTTTCTCCTGGATCACTGAGTTCTAAGTTAAACTATCTGTAAGACAGTCACCATTAATCATCATGATTAACAGAAACATGAATTCTGCTCTCCCACAGAAAATTATAAATGCCAGGCGAAGCTCACCGTTTTATACTGAATGGTCCAGAAGGAAGAAAGTTAAGGTTTTCAAAATGTTTTATGGGGGAATTAAGGAAATGAAGATCAACAAAAACATCAAGCTATCATTTTACTTAATTACTGTTGCATGTATAACTTTGTATTACCTCACATTATGAGGCCTTCCGTATGGTGCTATAGCACTTGATGTTTATAGTTAAGTACTACAGCATATGTTTGTATGTACTGTGAGCTGCTGCTGTAATTTCCCTTGTAGGATCAATCCAGTACCCATCCATCAGCCTAAGGTTAATTCAAGGCAAAGACATTAATAAAACAGAACACATTTTGAAGTGTTTGAGGTGTGACAAAAAAAAAAAAAAAAGAAAAGAAAGAAAGAAAAAAGAAGAAGAATGACAAAAACAGGTTTCATCCCATGGTTACACTTGTAAATTTGGGGATTTTCTCCAGTTCTTTCTTACTTTGTTTTAATAAGCAAATTTATTTTTATCCAAGTCTTGCCAAACTCCAGATTTTGCCATGACTTTCCACTGAACAACTCTGAATTTGTGTGGGTAAATGTTTTTGTTTAACCACAATGGTAATCAGTGATGGTTATCACTTTCTATTTAGTCTGGAAGCAGAAAATCCCCGGCTTCCTGAGGACAAACGTACTCTCCCAGAAAAGACCCATGAAGAACACCAACTGTAAGAATACTGTGTTAAATCAGCTAATAAGGGGGTATAGCATAAGACATATGCATGGTACAGCTTTTGCAGCTTTCAGCATTTCACTCAATTCAAATATGTCATTAACATTGCTTAAAGTTTGAGACAGCACTTTACAGCTTTTAAGTATCACCTTTACGTGCAAGTAGATGCTCTTGAATGATGTACAAGAACAGCAAATGTGGAGCTGAATCAAAGCACATAACATAAGAGCAGTACCACACCAGAGGTATCAAGACTCCCTCCCATTTTCAGGCTGTATATGCTTATTACACCAACCTACCTATTACAAAGTCAGATTGCCAAGTAAGTGTAAATGCCATCACCAGGGCCACTACATTCTAGTGTTCTCTTTAGGACCCATCTGCTAGCTTGAAGACAATAATCCAAGCAACAGACTATCAACACTAAACTCAAAACACTTTAGGACACTGAAGAAAGTTAGATATCTGTAACTTGCAGCTTAACATGGCCTTAGTTCAAGAGCGTCTGTCCACAGCACTCGCGGGCCAGCACAACTCTGACAAGTCACCTAAATATAGACCTCTGACTGGTGTATCATTTCATTTCACACAGGACTAAATAATATCCTACAGAAGTGGCATGTCCAAGTCCTTAAAAAACAAAACAAAAAACCCCAACTCAACACAAACTCGCATATGAACCATAAACTGGCAGTGACTGCAGCTGCATTATAATAAACCTGAAGTGCAATAATTTGGCAGTAGATGATGGCAGATGAGGTCTATTATCAATGAAGGCTGTACAAGGTAAAGTTCAGAGAAGCATCAGGTACTGAAAGAAAAGTGAACCAACCCAATGTTGTGTTGAAGTTATGCTTTTCATTATTTTCTGTGACAAATAACTGACACTGGTGCAGTGGTTTTCCTATTAAACAAGGTCAACAAGGTGTAATATAAGTAGGACATAATATATAAAAATTGGAAAGGCAAACGCTCATGCTGCTCTAAATATGCCATTTCCCAGCTTTTTTTTCCCCCTATTCTTGACTGCATGATGCAAATGCGCCAGATTGGTCACTTAAAATACACTGTGCCGGCTGTGAGCACAGAAGCCCCACTCACCAGTGGGTGAGCTTTCTTCTTCCAATCCCAAGAAGGCTTGCTAAGAAGGACAGTGAGAAGAGGGACACCAGCTCGTTTCCAACAATGGATGAGCTGAGGAGCTGCACCAAGGTCCAGTATATGATAAATAGGAATTATTCTGAACTCTCAAATCATAAAGCTACATTAGTAACATAGAACAAATATATGGTGCTGACAAAACTGAACTTCTGTAAACCCCACACCGCAGTAATGTAATGGTTGATAAGCCAAGAGAGACTTTGTAGCACAAGTATTCACAGTAGCCAGTTTAGTTTTACTAGTCTGTAGCCAATGTTGCAGAAGAGCTTTCTAATTATTGCGAAAATGTATCTAAAGGTTGCTTTGCAGTGGAAAACAATATAGACTGATAGTAATGTAGAATAATATGGCCTTTTTTTAGCATCATGATTTATCTAAAACACTGACTGCTCTTTTAGACACATTTAAATGCTTAGTCTCACATCACCACTCACCTATGTTAAAGATTGATAGCTGGGACATCATTGGAACTTTAATATCGATTCCATCGCCCCGGGTGAAGGTCCTCATCTTGGTGTTCTCAGGCTGGAAGCGAGACTTCCACAAGCCTTTGAAGTAGATGGAGTTGACAACGACCAGACGGGTCAGAGCAGGATCCAGCATGTCTGCTTTGATCAAGCTGGGGATGTGACCTGGATAAACATAGGAGCATTATTCCATCAGCAAGGTTTGATTTAAAGACCCACACGTCATGTCTTTTGTACTCATTTTGAGACAGAGAAGGTAAAACTGTAGCACCATGTAGGGGCAACCAATCAATACAGCAGACAATTGAGTGCATTAACAAGTAAGACGTTTTAGAACATGGGCTGAATAGCAGTCCTGCAGTATTTTCAATGTGTTCATGCAGAAAAGGAAAACGATCTTGTAGGTGACAATAAGCCTTGTAGCCAAGTATACAAAAAGTCCAAAACATAAACGCAGAAGTCTCCCCTTCCTTAGGTAAAACCAGTCCTTCTGCACCTACTTTAGGGAAGGAATGCCTACACTCTGAGACTCAACTGCATTCAAAGATGGAAGTTTAGTTTCTGTATACAGCTATAATTGACAGCCAGTGTTACCTTTGGTTTTATTGTTGACCCACTCATTAATTTCATCGGCTGCTGCATCAGGGCTGCTGAAGTCCAGGCTCCTGCTCTGACACTGGAAGTTCTCTTTGTTGGAAGTCACAAAAGCCTCCTGCATGGGGAAATCCTTCTGGCTGAACATAGCATTTGCGATCAGCACGATGTCCTGGTTGGCTTTGCCCGTCAAGTTCTTATGCAGCTTCTTCAACATCTTGTAAGGACCTGTGCAAACCAGGTAAACTTTTAACTGTTCCTCAACACCACCCAAGGTTTTTATACGTTAGGCTAAAAACTGTAGGACTCAGAAAACATCTATAGCCTGAAATAGTCCTTACCATTTTTCTTGTAACGGAGAGCATTGAGGATTTGCTTCCTCGTGTCCCCGTGGGCTCCAGATAACAGCATGCCAAGGATTGAAGCCACCCCATGAGGCGAGAACACCACATTTTCCAGGGGCTTGGCATGAACTACTTGCTGAAACACCTGGATGCCGAGATCAGAGCCCCTTTCACCGTAAGATGGTGCTTGGGACAGCACCCCCTTATGGCTGCACAAGGCCACCAATGCACAGAGGCACAATAAGGACATGTGCTTCATTTTGATACTTGCAACACCTACATAAACATTAGGAGAGGCAATTAGGATGACATTTATTTTACTTGAAGAAGTCATCTACCACTGCATGCATTTTTAAACCACTTCCATAATAGATGGTTGTGACTCATGAATAAACACATTACTCCCTCTTAAAGCAGCAAAATCATTCATCCAGTGTTGCAAGGTCTGACTAACTCTTACTCACTGTGTCTAAACACAGCTATCACAAGCTATCCCTAGCCAGAACACTTGAACTGCACTCTTCGTTCCTTTTAATTTGAGCTCAAAATAAGATTTAGGACCATTTTGGGGAAAATGCTTCAGCCTAAAACTGGCCACAAGAGCCAGACTCAATTCTCGGTGGGGACTTACTGAAGAGGTGCAGTATTTGCAGTGTGAACATAAATTAGGGCAAGTTGTATAGCTGCCACGTTTATTCACCAACTGGGGCGTGCTGTTAATAATAATAATAATAATAATAATAATAATGCTGAGAAAACACGGAAATGGATTTAACATGCAGTTTTCAAATGATCAACCGGAGTGCTTTTATAAAACATCGTGTTCAAAAGTTTGACGCACTCCAAATCTGCACTCAGCCACAATATTCCGCAACTGTATCTGGTGAGGAATTAGCAGGAAGCGTGAACATTAACTTATTAATTTGTGCAATAGAGGCGACCCCCACCCGTCAAACATTTAAACTACCAGTCCAGTTTTAAAGTGCTTTAAGAAAAACAACAAAAACAATAAAAACAATACAAAACAGGTCACGTGAACACAACTACAATTATGCAGAACGACAATTAACTTCCTTTTGGTTCTTTGAAAAAACAAAAACGACAAAATATTTTTCCGCCAGGATGCGGGCATGTTTTCTTATTTTATTTCTTTAAATTAGATGCAATGCTTGAAGTCAATTAAAACACACAAAAAACGCTAGTCCTTACCTAACCCGAGGGGTCCCGCAGGTGAAATTGCAGCTGGTATTAGTCCGCTTTTTCGCTGCCGTTCAAACGACAACTCAAGTAGTTAACCCTCAAAGTCCACGAAGAGAGATCTTACTCTGGAGAAAGTTACACCTACTAGTGACTCCACCGCAGTTCCAAACAGGAATTTATCCTACTGTGAACCCCGCCTTCCGACCGCGCAGCCCACCATAAAACAGACATCCGCGTCTGTGTCAAACACGCATGTGCGACCGCTACACTTTCAAAGTAAAGGTCAGAAAAAACCCTAAAGACTGTCGTTTTTAAACTCTCATAATTTAAATTAAGATGTATCCTCATAATTTAGAAAAGTTGTAGCTCACATTTCTCCGATAAGCAAAAGCAGATTAGATAATGATTAGCTTCATGAAGCTACTTCCGGTGGTGGCTTGGCCATCCAACTTAACACAACATCAGGAAGTGTGGTAATGTTTAAAAGCAGTATGAAACGTGCAAAAATAGTGATGTTTTGTCATATGAAATGGAGAATTACGGAGAGCCTACACTTCACCCTGATGAATATCAACATCATCAAAAACTTTCAAATTACTACTTAGACCCTTTCAAAGTGTCCCTAAATATTTCTAAGACTATCTATTGCTTAGTCCTTTCCAGTTATATTTATCCAAACTACATTTCACAGAGAATTTGAAAAATATATGCCCATACGAGAATTTTTTTTTCTTTCTGATAGGTGTATGCAGCTGGAAAGTGTCTCACACACTTAAACACACCTGAGAAGAGGCTGAGTGTCAATTACATCCCCGCTACTGCCAAAGTGAGGATTAGGAGTAGGTTACTGGAGGTTTGAATTACAGGGGATTAAGATGGAGTGTGTGAGTAATTACTGCTAAAGACATCATAAATGTTTACCTCGACACACTGGACAGTGATCTGTCACATAACCTTATAATTTACTTGTATATTTTTTAGGTTGAACCTTGGGTTTAATAAGTTCCTTTCCCAGCCTCGAGTAAATAACTAGATCAAGGCTGTAAAAATACAACATGGGACACCCACAGTGGGGCTGCGTTCTGATCTACAGCTTTTGCTGAGTGTGTGTTTGGAATGAGGAGGGTCCTCCATGTCCAGATGCAGAGATGGGACTGTTATCATTGTTAGGCAAAGTGGGTCATTTTGTCTGAGTTGGGAGAATTCTGAGAAGGTCAGCGAACCCACAGCTGTGCACTACAATTGTGTCTTCCTACATCTCTCCTCTTACTGATTTTTAAGCTAAACCCATCTACTTCAAAGGCAAAAAACATAAGAACACTGCCACCCAACCCCATTGTGCAACTTGAAGCCCCAGATGTTTCCAGCGCACCTCTCTCTGGGCCAAACTAGAGATGATAATCACACTTCTCCTGCTGGGTTTTAAACACACTCTTATCAAACACAACTAAACTTTTGCTGAACAAAACCAGATGTGTGCATGTTTGTGGAACACAAAAACACAAAGACATGAAGTGGAGCCATTTCTCGTCAAATTCCCAGTTAAAAGCTTTTGCAGGTTCACTGCTGTTTAAACTCCCGTTTAAACAGGACTCTCTTTCTTCTGTTGAAGTGAAATGTCGATAACCTTGGTTTTGAAAGCTTGATTAATGTTTTAAAGGCTTCTGGGGAAGCTGAAGTTTCTCAGTGCCAAAAGCATTTTGTCCAGATTTAGCGAGTGCCGTCTCCAAAAGCAAACAGCTTTTCCACACAAAAATTGATTAACTACAG
The DNA here is from genome assembly GCF_056152115.1 of Neolamprologus brichardi. NCBI lineage: Eukaryota > Metazoa > Chordata > Actinopteri > Cichliformes > Cichlidae > Neolamprologus > Neolamprologus brichardi. The sequence continues at coordinate 8,341,713 of NC_142117.1, read as the reverse complement.
CAATTATCCAGGCTACCGATGACTAAACCTAATAAATCAAATATATGCCAAGGAGAGTTAAACCTGACATTATAAACTCACTAATAAAAACTGTTCTAAGTCTGCAAGATTCCATTTTTGAAACAAAGTACGCACAAATACAAGAAATAATTTAAAAAAAGAAAACTTTATTTATGAGCTCAAACCCTGAACTTGGACCTAAAGATTCTTGTGCAAAATAGAATTTCAGATCAACCAGAAATTTGGCAGGAAGCTAAGCACTCTTCTCCCACTCTCAGTGACCTGAAAGTATTACGCTTCAGTTGCAAAGCCACTGCTGGCTTATTTAGCTCTCAGTCATTGCTTCAGCCACTGCTGCAGAAGAAAGAAGATGTGGTCACGGGCCAGGGTCAGCTGTGGGGGATCGTCACTCCTGGCTGGGTACATGTTGGCGCAGTGAGAGGTTCCTGGATCGGGGAAAGAAAAAACAGTGGATAAGGCATGCAAAAGAGACAAAAAAGAAAAAAATATAGACGGAAACAAGAGTTCCAAGCACAATTAACCAGCAAATAAAATTAGAGTTGAACAAGTAAAGCATTGTTCTACTCTGAATTAGCTGTTTGGCTTATGTAAAGCAACCACAAACATAGTTCAGTCTCAGTGTGGACTTGTGTTAAAAAAAAAAAAATCAGTGCAATCTGATGTGCAGTTTGTAAGGTGTTTACTTAAAGGGGACCTCACTTCCAGCTTCACTGTTATGTTGTTAAACTCTGTTTCCATGATTCACAGTTTAAAGAAATCTTTATCTTATGTGGGGCCTCCACTTCTACAAGCCTGCTGTTCCTTTGAGCCAACCTCTGAGTGGCTGTCGCTCACAAACAGAAGATCTAAACAGCAGGTGGCTGTGGCTTCTGTGTTCACAGCCAGAGATGTATACCTGAGATGACCATATCCAGGACCACCGCTCTCACAGACATCATTTAAACAAACAAACAAAAAAAAAAAAAAAAGAAAAAAAAAAAAAAAAAAAGGGATAATAGGGATGTTTAGAGTAGTGTGCAGCCCGACCTTTTGGCTAACAGGGATTATTTGGACATATGCTGATCTCATGATTTGAAACAGACATTTTCCCCACAAATGTGTATCCAGAGTGTAAAACATAAACTTAACATAAAAATTCATTATGCATCATTTTTGTTCACCTTTGATGAAAATCGCAGGTAGGTCAGCTGAGATGTCCTGGGTGACCCCCAAGGCATGCCAGGGGTCAATGGAGCCATTGGGGAACACAATTCTGCTTGAGCGGATGTCGTAAGCGCCGTAATACTCATTGGTCTGTGTGACAGCCTCCGCCACCTGCTCAGCACTGATGTTGTAAAAGTTTGTACACTGTTTCAGAAAATATCTGGATGGGAAGAAAAAGAAAAAAAAAACAATAAGAATGACAACTGAATATGCAATTAAGTGTGTAAGGTTTACTGGCCATGTTTGGTGTACTCACACAAGAGGGAAGCCAGCGAACGGCTGGTTGGGTGAATCAGTGCTCTGGTAGAATCCAAATTCAGCACAGGTCTGGTAGACCCACTGTCTCCCTGTCAAGACATGCACAAAAATCTACCCATGAACAGCATGTTCATTTCCTTGTTAGCATTATACACACTATGTTGTTAGAGCCAGCATTTCTAATAATTATCTTAAAATCACCTTGATAAAGAAAAGTATTCATTTTCAGTTATTCAGCCATAATAAATACAGGAAACAACTTGACTGGAGCCCCAAGACAAAGAGGTGGGCAGGGAAGTTTATGCAAGCGCATCCCAAAGACTTTTCAAAGGGACCACATCCTGTTCCTGTGACCCTCCACCCCACCCCTCCCACTGATGAAGTCTGAGCTGACAACAGAAACATGTGTGCATTTCTTCTTCTATATTATGTGCAGTATAAACCACAGGTGTTAAAGGGGATGCAGTTGTGCCAGAGTCACTTCCCTGTTTTTAAACACATCACCAGTGTGTCTTTAGACCGACAAATGGAATAGATTAACTCAATATTTCTTTTCTCTGCAGACAGTCTCTGAACGAGCTATTGTGGTTTGCAGCCAGTTGTGATTCAGCACAGGTAAAAGCACCACCTCCAGGTAGAAAAGAACTGAGCTCCTGAATTCAGACCTAGCAGCTCACTTGTGTTCCGTTTGCTTTGGCATATAAACCTACAAAAACAAAGCGTGACGGCATACATAGCCACGGCAAAAGGAATGACTCGTATGACACTTTTGGCTGGAACTGGAAAGATATTCTGGGGCACATGTCGGGCTTAATTTAACTTTTTAAAAAGTGGATACAATATAGGAACTTTAAACCCTCGTTCAGAAAAAGCAGCATTATTTTGGGATGTCAGGATTTATTTAGTAGTAAAGTTAAGCAATACTCCCAAATTAGCTTTTTTCCTTTTCTTTTGGTTGTTCAAGTCCTTCCATCAGCATAGTAACCACATGCCAGAACAAGCCTGTGACTGTTCTATTCCATTTCCTGAGGCTACTGCAGTGCTCCTGAATTATTGTTGGATGACAGTGGAAAGTCATGATGAGACGTGACAGTTTCCCTTAAGTGCAACGACAAAAATAAACTTCTCTACTAACAAAACAACAAAAGACAGCCTAAAATTGCAAGGTACAGAAATATCTGTTTCATAAGGACCACAAGCTAAAAGCTCAATAAAAATGACCAAACCAAATACCACTTCCAAGGAAGACACGTCCACACCCACCTGCTATTGGAGCTGGTCCATCCCAGGATGTGTTAGTCATGTCGCTGACGTATTTGCTGAAGCTAGTGTCCAGGCATTTCATAGAGGTGGTCTCCATCATGAGACGGGCCACAGCTGCGTATCTGGCGTAAGGGTCTCCCAGTGAGCTGTCCGTCATCACACTACACAGCACCTTGATGGTGATGTTGGTACCAGTAACACCCTTTAATGACATATCACAGCACACCACAAGGAAAAGAAGATGGTTAGGATGACATAGAAACACCGTTTTCTCAACATTGATGGCAAGATGTGCAGTTATATTATATTAATTTGTCAGAGCGGCTACTTTGGGTTATTATACCCTTGACCAAAGTTTCAAATACATCAGTGTTTGCACAAATACAGGGAGGGACAGTGGCGCTGTTGTTAGGACTGTCACCATACCGCACCACTCAAGGCCACACACCTGACCAGGGTGTACCCCACCACCTGCTGCGTGACAGCTAGGATAGGCTCCAACCCCTGAATTATTTAAGTGGAAGAAAATAGATGTGGAAATAATCTCTGAGCCATGAATTTAGGCTTTAGTTTGGTTTTTTCCACCCTCACTCTTGGCTTTATATGACAGCGAGTCACAGAGAGAGAATACCCTAATATGGTCACAACTAGCTGCAAGACCAGATTTAAGCTCCTACAATACAATACAGAGTGTATAAGTGGCTGTGAATAGTAAATCCTTAATCCCCATCCTATAAGGTGGTCCCAACAGGAAGTGGCAGTTTTTCAAATGGTTAAGTAGATGAAGTTTGGTCAGCATTTGTCAAAGCAAAATGCTGACCAATGCTTTTGGAAAAGCAAACACATTTAAACCCCCCCACAAACAAAACACATGATCAAGGTTGATTTAGAAATTATTTTGACTTTGACATTACCAGAAGGTCTAAAACAGCTCTTGAAAAGACCTTGCGGTGTGATGGCCTTTTAAATATTTTGTACAACCTCAATAAACAACATAAATATTTATTCATTTCATATGTGGACAAGGGCAGGGTATTTTAGAGTTCCCAGATGGTGACAGTGAGATGAGGCCAACTGGCAAGAAATCCATCCTGTGAATCAGTTCCTGTAATACACACTAATCAACAAAGGCTCTTGTTGCTAATGCGCTCCACCTTTAAAAGGGCAAACATTATCTTCACCCAATCCATCCAATAGTTGTGATATTGCAATCTTAGATAAAGCAGTGAACCAAAAAAAAAAAAAGCCAATGGCTAAAACTCTAATCATGGGTGAAACCTAATTTCTTCTGTTTTAATTGCGAGGTGATAGTAGCAAGAATACCTAGGCACACAGGCCAGCAGCATGAAGTGAGGAACAGTTCGCCCCCAGGCATCTTCTAACAACATGCAAGAATGTCTTCACAGGGCACTCTGGGATTTAAGGCGGTGAGAGACTCACTAGCAGCTTGACAAAAGAAGAAAGCTGAAAGTTAACTAAACCTTTCATCTTATGCAAATGAGAGTTAACTCTTGGCAGTTGTGTAGTGTTTCGCATATAAAAATTAAGCCGCAGAATAAGCCAGTAAGTTTATGTTTTACAGTCTGGATACACATCTGTGTTGCATTTTCAGCGGCCTGTTCTCTTTGGACAAACACGCATAATATATTCATCTCTTTGTCCTCACAAGTCTAGCCGTGTACAATTAGTGGACATCGTTGATGCAGTTTCTGGCAAGTGTGGCGACCTGCTCCATGTATGGCCATTATGATCAGCACAAACACTGTGGCTTTTGAGTGGTTGCTGTCCAGCACTCTGGGTCCACATATACGCCTGTCTAAAATTACACTGGCAATTTTGAGTGCCTGAGGGTATTAACATTATCAAGTAAAGCTACATCAAAAGCTCTACCAGAACCTGGATGGTGTCTTTATAGCAGTCAAAAATAAAATTTTGAATACCTTACAGTTTTTGAACTCAGCACCTACCATCTTAGCTAGAAAGGAAAAAGGAAGGGCTCAAATGATATTGAGCCAAACGAGGAGGACACATCTTCAGCACTCATGGTAAAGCAAGTATCAGGAGGCAGTCCTGTCCCCCACGGACATGTGCTTAAGTGTTTAATTCGAGACAGCACTACTCTGGTAAATGGCACATTCAGTGTGTCTCAATGCTTCCATTAGAGCGCTTTTTGACAGAGTGAGGCTGCAGGAGCAAAAAGGTGGCAGTGATCAGAGTGGTGCTTACGTGAAAAAATGAACACCTAAGTGACGTGTGATTACCATTCCCCTATTCTATGTAAGAAAAAAAAAGAAAAAGGAAAACAAACTATTTGTACTTGCTCTACAAGCTGTACCGTTACATAAGGTCCTTCTGCATTTTATAAAGCACCCCATTGACAACCTTAAGCATAAAACCACTGCTGTGACTCTACTGCTTGAGTTACACCTCACCCCGAGTTCTTACCCAAATTCCTCAGCGGTACCCAAAACCTGCTAGTTTTCTCTGCCCTTTGTGTCAGAGAAGGCAGCTGTGGGCTGTGCCTGTCTGCTAGCACTGTGGACTATGTGGCCCGACGCTCCCTTCAGTTCTTTTATAAGCGTCTCTTTAGCTTGGGGCGACAGGAAACCAGAGAGACCAAAGGCTCTTTTGTTACTTTTTCACATCAGCTTATTGGTAACCGGACTCACGTCTCCTCCAGGCACCAGGGGGACAGAGAGGGGATGGGGAGTCACTTTTTTTTTTTTTTTTTTTAAGAAAAGTGAGGAAAAGGTGAAAAGTACAGTAACCAAAGTAACCGACAAAAATCATGCACAATGGGACTTCTACTAAAAGGCTGTACATGTTTACTGCTGTACCACAACAGAATGCTGATCACACACACTTGCATGGATTTGTATCCTGTTCCTGAAATCTTACAGAAAAGACAAGAAGTTGCTGAGGAAAGTTCAGACAGTGCTGAAGAATAAAAGTGCCAAAAAGCACCAAATATTGACTTTGAAGCTGATTAGCACTGGGAAAACTGTGTTTTATATACACTGTATTTTTGCACATTGGACCCATTTTCCTAGCGAAATATAAAGATACAGGGGTGGCTTAAGATTCTTGCACATTACTGTGCATTTATCGTGACCATGGGCTTCATCTTATGCTAGAAATACAAGCAAATCTCAGATAAAAAGCACCAGCACCAAACGAAACCATACTGGCTTCTTTCATTTAAAAACAAGTCAAACCCTCCCACCATCCACTGTTATCTACTCTGTTGGCCTCCACTTTGCAGAGCAACAAGCCAGGGCCCACTTCTTATATAAACACACAGACACAGTAAGCAAGCAACAGGTCCCCGATGCAACCTTGGAAAAATTCTTCTGAGGCAATATCTCTGGGCCTCTTGCTGTTAGACAATGCAGGGTTTATCATGTTTCAACATACTGCCTGGCTCCCTGTTACACCCCTGACTCATAGTGGTCTTGCATTCAACTCAGCCCCTGATAGCTACAAAGCCTGTTCAGTGCTTAGTCAGCACACATAAATCATGTCTTAATTAAAACATTCTTTCCATACCAGATGTCTTGTCACATCAAACGGTATCAAAAATACATGCTTGGGCACATTTTGTAGAGCAGCTACACCCAAACACTACGCAAGCCATTTGTACTTACTGAACAACAGCTACAGATATGCATCTGTGGATCTATGACAATGAGAAAGCTCAGAGAAAATGGGCAGTAGGGGATAAATGCTGTGCCCTCTGCAAAATGATATCAAATTTTCCTGTAAGCAAGCATTTTCCTTTTGTACAACTTCTAACATATTAGATGGTTATCATTTTTGGACTGAGGATATCAAGAAGCACATGTCTGGCTCTTTCCCCCCAATACAGTTTGGCTTTCCCCTCACCTCAAACCCCCTGTTGTCTTCATTGTACTGGACCACATTCATGAAGTTGCCAGCCAGCGTTTCCAGGAAATAGGCAGAGTCCATGTCTGTCTGGATCTGTAGTTTGGAGCACAAACTGGAGGAGAAGAAACATGGGAATAGGGAAGGATATGAAGAAGTAGGTTGACAGGAAATTAGAAAAACCAGATGAAAAAAAATAAATAAAGGGGGGACAATAGTAAAGTACTAGCCAACAGCACGTGTTTGGGTGTTACTTTCTATAATATGCAGCTAGACGTAAATCCAAAGAACTGACTTCCCTTTTAATCAAGTATTCATTTACTCAAAGTCAATCCATGCAAATGATTCGGACCATCTGTCAAGCTGACAGTAATTACGGCAGTGATTGTACCTTACTGAGGTGCGTTTGTGGATGTACGTAGTTAAGTGTTCACTTTTGGTTTTATTGGACTCAACTCCCTTGTGTGTGCAGTGAACCAAAACTTCCTCCATGCTCAAGCTGTGACGCAAGCACTGCCTGATATTTTGTGGTTTTAAAGCTGGAAGCCTCCAAACCACCCGTGTGACCTCTGCCTGCAACGATGACATGTCTGCGTGAAGCAGAAATAAAAAGATGGGCAGGTTCGCAAGTCCCCATGACAGCATAAGTTCCGCAAGACTGCCCACGCCATTGAAGACGCTATTCAACACTGCTTATTTATCATGCTGACAGTCACTATAAGAACCTCAAATACAGGCTATAAAATAACATCAGAGGCTGCACACATGGCACGGGTAAGAATGACTTCATGTTTGTAACTGAAAAGAAAATAATGTAATAAGAGGGCTGAGAAAATAACCCAATAAAAGTAAATGCTGAGGTGTTTTTGTTTACTCAGTCTTTTTAAGTAATGTTAAGCCTTGAAATATTAGACAGCCACAGTAATAACAATAAAACTAATGATAAAGTGATGTAAGGAAATACAGCGAGACATTTCTGTGCGCAACCACACAGAAACCCTCCAGGGGCCCAGCTTCATCCAGAAAGCTGAGGCAATACTTCTGTAGCTGTTGACACGGCTCTGACCCAAGATGACCCTTGTTGCTCCTTGACTGACACACACACACACACACACTGACACACACACACACTGACACACACACACACTGACACACACACACACTGACACACACACACTTTGACTACAACTCCAGGTCATGCCATCTACCAAAATACCAGCAGTCAGATGTATCAGTGGTCCTGGAAGAATCATCTGGTTCTCAATGTGAATAAGATCAGACTAGAGAAGGAAGGGGATGTCAGCTGCACGGTCTGTGTCTAAGCTGGGACAGCATGTTGATGTGGTGGAGGAACACAAGCACCACCAACAGGCTCAACTGGAAGACCAACACAGAAGGTGTATACAAAAGATGATGTTCAGGCTCTGTTTCCTCAGGAAGCGGAGCTTTTTCAGTGTGTAACAAAGGAGATTTTCTATCACCCAGCTGTGGTGAGCATGGTGTACTTTGCTGTGGTCTGCCAGACTGATCAGGAAGGCTTACTCTGTAATTGGCTGCAAACTGGACACTCCGTTTATATAACATGCCTCAAGCTAAGGGCTCCTCTGGTCACGGCAAATAACAAAACAGAAGGATCATTTCCAGAGAGCAAATGTAACCTACTTGAAGTCTTTGGTGATGTTTTCATAGGTTCTGGGGTCTTTCAGGCGTTCGACGAGGTCATCCGAAGCCTTTTTCACTAGCAATGGGCACTCTGTGTTCTCTGAGGCCAGCGAACGCCAAACAACCTCCAAGTATTCTGGGAAAAAAAAAAAAAGAGAAAAAGAAAAAAGGCAGTGGGTGCGTGGACACTTAAACCTGGGCTGCTATAAAAAGACCACAATAATACACACACACACACACACAAAAAAGAAAAAAGCTCTTGGTTAAACATACAGGACCATTTTAGAGGCACCAATTTATCTTCAAAACAGCGTGTGAACCCAGTTCCATTTAAATGTTTGAGAGTGTTTATTTGGGTTTCAGTGAGGTTGAAAGTGAAATGATGAGTGAATTTCACAGCTTATGAAAGTCTAAAAGCTCAGAGAAGAAACTCCACATTACACAATCCAGGAATTTTTTCCCCCCTTCTTAAGTGAAAGCCAACCTCTTACTGGTACTTTCTGACTTACTGCTGTGCTGTTTTGGGAAATGATAACCACGAACTTACTGCAGGACAAAAGAGATGGCTGATGCAAGTACACCATTGGTCCCAGGTGTTTTGTCTCTCACATGTCCCTAAATCCAAAAGGAAGGTCTACTGAATGTGTGCGATAGCATCTTAAAGACAGCACATGTGTGGGTGGAAGAGCCTAAATCCATGTTCAAAAGCTCCTCTGACCTCGATTCCAGCCTGCAGCCTTCCGGAGAAAAACAAAGGAGACGGCCAAATACAACACAGACACAGATAGAGAATGAGCTCTCATCTCTGATGTGTCTGAGCCTTTTAGTTCCGAGACACTGACCAAAGCTAGAAAATTTGTCGAGTGGTTCGATTTGATGCTTCGTGTGTTTAGTGAGGGTGTTGATACTGCAGTGTGTTTTTAGTGCATTATATGAAACTGAATGTAATACTGAGAAGCACAACAAACAACACTTTAGCGTATCCTTAATGTGGTAATCCCACTTTGTTTCCTGAATGCATATACATGTATTATATTCAAATCCTAGATTGTTTTAAATGGAGTTCGGCACATTCTAAAATCAGGACTAGACAACATTATTTAGGGCTTTGTTACACTGTTTGGGCTTTTTACGTCACGTCTCTTCTTACCTGGAAAATTGACTGTGGCATAAACAGGTGCACTGGTGGCCACAGAGGCATGGACCAGGTGGGGGTATTTGAGCCTGAACCAAGCAGCCAGAGAGCCTGGGTAGGACCCACCGAACGCCACCCACTTCCTGTCAGTCAGCCCTCGGGCCTCGGCAATCATGGTGCGAAAGTGTGCTAGGTCAGCCAGCGCCTGACGACTGCTGAGGAAACGCAGGTTGTCTGTGCTCAGGTCCCTAAAAGAAAAGAGTAAGCATTCAGTATCAAACCACATTGTTCCATCTAGCGACTGGGCTACGGGCACACTGCAGTGCTGCCATCTAGTGGTGCTGATAAAACCAGCTGAGAAAATTCAGCTGGTGGTTTCAATGTAAATTTGTTCTGATCCTACAGTGTGCACAACCAGAGTTGGGGAAAACCTGCAAAGAGCTGTGCAAAGTGATTTAGCCATACTTAAGAGCACCTTGCTCTGGCAGAAACTTCCTGTGTAAAGATTCAAACTGAGGTTAACCACTTGAAAGGCACACAGCTCACTGGTGCATAAACAAAGGAAGCCTGACATTTTTAATACCAGTTTTTGCACCCACAACATTATTTTTTATTTTGGTATAACATATTTGGTGTGCAGTACTGCTTCACTTCTGCATTTGATCATTTTTGTTCATGCTGAGCTGAAATTTAAGGAAGTCTGTTATTTTACTCAGCTACAGTTCACACATGTCCCTTAACCTCATCACATGCGGGTAATCGTGGAGTTCCTGTTCTAAAAATAGGCCAGCTTTAACTCACACTAAACATGGGATTTGAGAGCCACTCATTTATGCTACATGATTGAGCTGTTAGAGTCATTTGTCACAGAAAAACTAAAAAAAAAAAAATATTCTGTGTGTACGGCCATCTTTGTGAATTTTGAACACGAGTCACAGCCCTTCTGTCCGAGGGTTAAGACTTGGTTTTAGCGTTCAAGTTAGAATTAGGTTTCGGTTAGGGTAAGGGTTTGCAGACGGTTAAACTTGAGAGCAAGCATCTCAGGAATGCATTCGTGTCAATAAATGTTTTCATAGCTTTGTTAAACCTGCTGAACCTGAAGCAGTGCGATCGTGTGTGTTACCCTCTGCACAGGGTGAAGCTGAGGGTTGGATACCGAGTTGTCAAGACGGATGACCACACAGACATAGAGATTTCTGTCATAAACAGGACATAAAGAGAGGGATAAACTTACACTGTAGGGTGACTCTTTCCATAGAAGCGATGCTCCAGCATCAAGCAAAGTGCTCCCAGTTTCTCAGCGTAGGTGAGCCAAGTGCCATCCTCCATCCATGCTGGATTTGCTGGGCCCTCTCCCCCTATCATCAGAAACACCGGCCCACCAGGCCTGTAGAAGGCTTCATTTATAAAGTACCTCTGAGAGGGAACAACAAAGTGCGAGACATTCAGAAAGTAAAAAAAATAAACACATCAGTGGGGTTGCAGTAAAATGAGCCAAAAAGGCTTTATCTTTCGTGACAGATGCATGCATTATGACACATTTGTCCAACTGCACAAGATTAGACCACACAGTTAAATCAAACAAACGTCCATATAAACCAACATGTAGACCTGCCTGCTTCCACACTCTTGTGTCAGCGCCGTTGAAGTGATCCAATTTCTGTGTGAACCATTGCTCCTCAAACAGAGATCCCTGTTTGGTGTCCTGCGCTTCTTTAAACCTCCTGAAAATGGAGTAGCGACCCTCTCCAACAGCACAGAGAGACAGAAACACGGCTACCTGACAAAGGAGCACCACAAACGTGTGAAAAGCCATAGTGCTAATAAAGAAGGAAATAGTGAAGGGCATGTGATATAGTGCAGAGAAGTCATATGACAAGTTGTGCTACTTTAGAAAACTCCCAGAAAATAGGAAATACCAGTATTCATCTTAAAATCGCACAAAGCGCCTGTGTATTTACAAACTTCGCATATAATTGAAAACCTTATTTAATTAAGCCTTAAATATATTTTTTACATTGTTTGGGTTTTGTTTTCATATGTTTTGCCACTCATAATGCACAGAACGGTGTGTAAAGGACACAACATCTGTCAAATTTTTGGTCACTGTAACACTGTGAAATTGACGTCTATAATGCGTCTACTGTGTGGCGCATGCTTATAGCTATCAATAAATAGTGAAATAGCACAGTTTCTCGTGTCTTTGACCATGAAATTTCGCGTATCTGTTTCCTGTTTTACGGGACCTGAAGTACTCACAAACGACCACGACAGCCCGCCGCCAGTAGAGGCGGTAACGAAAAACCAGGACAGATTTTCTGTAGCGAAGAAGGCGCTCTCCTGGTTTCTGAACATTTCCGTTTGCTAACCAACAGTTCACAGAGCCACCACCATGGAGGAGGCAAAAAACAAAGAGAATAAGCAGCCCGAAAAGACTGATGAGAAGGACAAGGACAAGGAGAAGGCCCAGCAACCCTCGGGGAAGGATAAAGAGAAGAAAGAGGAGCAAGAATTGGTACATTTTCGCCTTTTGCTCATTCATTGAAATGTAATCGAGCCAGACGTGTTAATTTGCCTTAGTCACTGTCGCTTTGACAACATGGTCGAGCAGGCCAAAAGTTAGTGGGATTTAAGATAGACGTCTACCGAGCTTCAATTTACTGGACTGCAATTAATAAGCATGTGAAATGTCACCAGTCTGACTTATTAGCACGTTGTGGGCCATTAAAATGCTGCTAATAACCTCCGTTAGGTAATTTTAGCCTAGCCTACATCAGCCGGTATGCTAGCGTTAGCTTGCTAGTTGTTATGTCCGCTGTCTTTGCTGGCATTAATGTAGCTCTGCTAGCATGTTCGGCTAGTACTGGAAGACGTACTATATGACACAGCAGCTAACGTGAAGTCACAGAAACTCACGCAGCAAAATCCCATCTATTCTGCAATATCATATCTGAGAACTAATTAGATTGACTTTACATTTTACAGTTAGTGAAAAGCTAAGTGAAATCCAGTGCAAACATGGACAGGCGAATTCTTATTCCGAATATTCAGCATCTTTATTTAGAGAAGTTTGTGCAAACAAACAGAATTTGACTCTACTTAAATTTGCTTTCTTCATAGTTATAATGTACATACTACACGCTATTGGGTTTAACAAAAGTGTACAAATTAAAAATGCTGAAAAAATATAACTCGCAATTAAAGTATAGTATTATTAGTAAACCACATGTTACAGTAGCTTTAAAAGGCATACATTCATTGTTAGACAAATTCAGTAGACACATAATCATTATTATAAAGTAGAAAACCACATTCCTGTTCATATTTAAGCATTGCCTGGTGGTATGTAAATAGTAATACTGATGGGCTTGAATATTTATAAGATTTTATTAAGATTTAACAGAAAGAAATGTCATCTTGAGTTCTGCTTGGAAATCTGAATACAGGACTTTGCATTCAAGTATCTTGAATTCAGTGGGAGAAATCCCAACATTTTGGGATTTCCGAACTGAATGATTGAGCTTGCACCAAAACAAGCGGTTTATATAATACTCACTGACTGGCAACAGTTGCCACTTATTAAGCAAATGTATTGTGTTGTTATGCAACATCGGCAGTATTGAGAGGTCTTAAGGAGTCATGTTTTTTATTTTTATGGATTTGATTTATGACATTCTTATGTTGTCCTCATATTATTTCAGTCAGAAGAAGACAAGCAATTACAAGAGGATTTGGAGATGATGGTGGAGAGACTGAGTGTGAGTATTCACATTTCTCCAACTTCTTTGTGTGTCGAGGTATGAAACAAATTCCTACAAAGTAAATTTTTTTTTTTTTTTTTTTTACATTTGCAGGAGAAAAACACAGCATTGTATCGTCCTGCATTAGAAGAACTGCGCAGACAGATTCGCTCTTCAACCACCTCCATGACCTCAGTACCTAAACCCCTGAAATTCCTGCGCCCACACTATGGCAAGCTCAAAGAACTCTATGAGGGCATGGCCCCTGGAGAGAACAAGGTGAGACTCTTGGCCAGAAAATGGACTGAATTTAGTATGAATAGATTCCTAAGAGTGTGTGTGTGTAGGGTTGCAAAATTCCCGGAATTTTCAAAGATAGAAACTTTCCATGGGAATAAACGGGAATTAACAGGAATTTATGGGAATAAACGGGAATTAACGGGAATTTATGGGAATAAACTGGGAATTTTCAAAATTGAAGGTTGGCTCTTCTTAGGGAACTTAAATATAGTTGAGCAAAGTATATTTTAGCATAATATTGACAAAAACAAACAAATGTAATTCAAATATAAGGTGCAAAAAAATTCCTGAAGACCCCAACACATGCAGCAGCCAGGAGTTCCACTCAACGGGAAAATGAATCTGTTTCAGCTGTATCAGAGTCAGATACCCACTCATCAGCTCCTGGTCCCTCTGGCATCAGAGGATTCTTTGATTTTATGGATGACACTAGCCAGAAAAACGCAGATGAGTGTTTCGCTCGTGCAATCTATACAACTGGCTCACCCCTGATGCTGACATCCAATGTGTACTGGAAGAGATTTTTGAATGTTCTCTGACCAGCATACATTCCCCCAACCAGACATGCATTGTCTACTCATCTACTGGATGAAGAGTTCAGTCAAGTTCAAGCAAAGGTGAAACAGACCATTGACCAAGCTGACTGTATTTCAGTCATCTCTGATGGATGGTCCAATATCAGGGGACAAGGAATTATTAACTACATAATCACCACTCCTCAGCCTGTGTTCTACAAGAGTGTAGACACAAAGGAAAACAGAAACACAGGCCAATACATTGCAGATGAGCTAAAAGTGATCATCAATGACCTTGGACCAGATAAGGTTTTTGCACTGGTCACTGACAACGCAGCCAACATGAAGGTTGCCTGGGCACATGTGGAGGAGACCTACCCTCATATAACTACTACTGGCTGTGCTGCCCATACACTAAATCTTCTCCTAAAAGACATAATGGCACTAAAAACAATGGACACTCTGAATAAGAGAGCGAAGCAAGTTCTGAAATATGTTAAAGGCAAACAAGTTCCTTCCGCTACATTTCTGTCAAAGCAAAAGGAAAAGAACAAGAGTACTACACTGAAGCTTCCCAGCATAACGCGATGGGGTGATGTTGTTATCATGTTTGACAGCCTTCTGGAGGGAAAGGAGTCTCTGCAAGAGATGGCCATATCCCAGTCTGTAGGCATCGACAGTGACATCAAGAAGGTCATCTTGGATGTTCTGGGAAAGAGTATCTAGCAGTCAGAAAATCCTCAAACCTATTGCAGCAGCAATAGCGAAGATAGAGGGGGATGGTGCCATCTTGTCAGATGTCCAGTGCCTTTTTGCAGAACTCAAAGAAGAAATCCAGACAATTCTGCCCACTTCCCTACTACTGAAAGCAGAGGAAACAGCTGTGGTCAAGTCATTGGAACAGCGGAGGGAGTTCTGCATGAAGCCAGTGCATGCAGCAGCATACATGCTGAACCCCAAATGTGACAAGGGCATACTTTCTGGGGAAGAGATCAACGGTGCCTATGCGGTCATTACAACCATGTCTGACCACCTGGGTCTCGATAAAGGCAAAGTTCTAGGCAGTTTGGCAAAGTATCGAACAAAGCAAGGCCTTTGGAAAGGGGATGGAATATGGCAGTCATGCCAGCACATATATGCAGCCACCTGGTGGAAGGGACTATGTGAATCTGAGGCCCTTGCACCTGTAGCCTCCATCCTCCTCCAAATCCCACCATCATCAGCCGCCTCCGAGCGCAACTGGTCACTGTTTGGGAACACCCACACAAAGGTTCGCAACAGGCTCACAAATGTGAGAGTGGAAAAGCTGGTCGGCATTCGGGCAAACCTACGGCTCTTTGAGCCCGACACAGAGCCATCCTCAACAAGGCTGGAAAGTGACACTAAAGAGGAAGACTCAGAGTTGGATGCTGAGGAAGTGGACATGTTGTTGGATGATGATGAGGTCCAGGAAGAGTCTATTGACTGAGCAAAAATGAGAAAAGAGGATTGCTTGAAGGAAGATTTGCATGTTTAATGGGACGTTTTGGAGGATAAGTGGAATTTTTCATTTAACCTTTTAAATGGGACTTGGTGGAGATTTTTGGACAGGGGGCATTTTTGAATGAGCGGGGTTAGGGGATGGTAATATTGAACTCAACATTTCTGTTTTTATTCATCCATGAAACAAGTTATTGAAACGTGTTCTATTCTACTGTACTTACAAATAAATCTGTTGAAATATCTGTTGAAAACATTTTGCATGGAGGTTTTCTTATGATTTCTGTCTATATTTATGCTTGGAAATAATATATTCCCAGTTAGTTCTCCTAAATTCCCATTAATTTCCATAATTCCTATTATTTCCATGGAAAGTTTCCAATATGGAATATTTCCAAAATTCCCAAGCTTAACTTACCATGGAAATTTACCGGAAACTTTTCGGAAATTTACCGGAAATTTTCCGCCCCTTTGCAACCCTATGTATGTATGTATGTATGTGTATATATATATATATATATATACATACATACATACATACATACATACATACATGTGCACAACATGAGGAAAGACGAGGAGAAAAAAGAACTCTCCCAGACTGAGCTCCAACAGGGAGATCAGTTTGAGAACAGGGAAAAAAAAAACACCTCAGCACAAAGCACATAAATCACCACATCTCACAAGATAGAAAACGTAAGCTTCAAAGGCGTTTGGACGGGGTGGGGGGTGTGTGTCTGTGTTCTGTGTTCAGTCGAGAGAAAATGTCGCTTCACCCAATTATTTGTTATTCCTGTCAGCTTTTGCCTTGAGCATCCAGCTAGCGCCAGGGGGGCCGCATGAGATGAAGATGGATCTTATCCATATTGCTTTCAGTAAACACAGTCTGAGTACTCACAGCCCTGCAGATCATGTCCGCCAGCCTTATGGGATTTTGAACAGCTGTAGCCGGTTCTTGTTCTTCGATAAGCCAGGTCCGAGCCAGCTCCAATCAGCCAGAACTCTGTTATTGTGGTTCTGAATTGGTAGATGTCGTTCAATGTCCTCCATCGAGAGTGTCACCAGACGCAACGTCCATCGAGTATCCGCCAGCAAACGTCTCCTCAGGACAATCGGGCTCTCCCAAGCCCCGGCTTCTCGCCGAGAGGGTGTCAATTTCGTTAAGTGACCAGTTGATAAATTCCATAATTCTTCTTTAGGATTTTAGAGAACAAGTCTGGGAGACTCTGAGGGTTAGAGATAGGCAAGACTATACAAAAGACTTGAGAAGCCAAGCAGGAAAGACAAGGGAAGGGAGAGTGAGAAGGAGAAAAAGCAACGCCTCCGTCAAGAGCCAAGAAAGAAAGGTGGTGGAGTGGTTAGCATGAGGGTTACAAGTTCAACCTCCGCTGGGGCTTTTTGGATGACCTTTACTTGTTCTCACTGTACCTGTGTGGGTTTCCTCCGTGTTGTCCAGCTTCCTCCCACAGTTCAAAGACATGCATGATGGGTTATTTGGCCATGAATGTGAGGTAGACAAAGTACTTGGAAGTGTATAGAAATGCTGTATGAATGTGTGATTAAAATGGAACTTCTAGTTAAAAGTGCTCAATTACATTGTGGGTCATTTGAAAAATATCCAACATTAGTATTGGGTTTAAACAGTGTGTGTTCATGTTTGTTGTTGCAGCGCTTCTGTGCTGATGTCGTATCAGTGCTCGCTATGACCATGAGCGGTGAGAGGGAGTGTTTGAAGTACCGCCTAGTGGGCTCCCAGGAAGAGCTGGCCTCCTGGGGACATGAATACGTCAGGTAAGACATGTTACAGCGGAGTGCTGCGAACGCCACAACTTTCCTGCTGAGTAAAGGGCCCCGCTTTGGAATGATCTAACTGAGGAGTTCAGGTTTACATGTTTAGACATGTTGAAGTTTTCATAAAGGACTCTAATTGGCTCTCTGTTCACTAAGGTTTTTTGGTTTGCTTACAGTGAGAGGAACAGCTGCTGTCAGCTCTAGAAATATACTTTCAGTTCACCCTGGTGTTCTTCAGCATAGTGCTGCCTCTTGGCTGTCCACTATGTGTCAGTCAGAGATGAGCAGCCACAGCTCTACATATCTTTCACAATAATGTACTTTTACTGTTCAACATTGACATTTTTTAACAGTAGAATTTGCAGCAGCTCTGTAGCTCCACTTTTTCACTGTCTCACTTTCTAGTAATTGAGAATGTTCCATGTAACCATCTGATTGCTAATGAAACTGAAACTTGTCACTTATTTGGAACTTTTTGAAAAGTGCAAAGGTCAGTACTAACCACTTCCCAAATGATTAGTTACTGATTTCTTTGGATTAGTGATTGAGGTCTAATTAGTTGCATTTTGAGTTTGGTGTCTGCACCAAAAGTCTGTTGATTTGATACTGAAAGGAATTTATACAAAAGCTTGACAGATATTGTGTTTTTCCTTCTGATGAATAAGTGGAAAACATTTTTATTTTCCTTTGCCTCATTTTTTTGGTGAGTCTGTTTGGAGTCACTATTCTGTCTGTGTCTTTCAGACACCTTGCAGGTGAGGTGGCTAAAGAATGGCAGGAGGTAGAGGAGAATGATAAGACCCAGCAGGAAACACTTTTGAAACTAGTGAAGGAGATTGTGCCCTACAACATGGCCCACAATGCTGAGCACGAGGCATGTGACCTGCTGATGGAGATTGAGAGGCTGGACATGCTGGAGGACTATATTGATGAAAACGCATACGGCAAAGTCTGCCTCTACCTCACCAGGTGTGTTTGAGCTATTCTACACAAACCTTGTTTAGTTTAGCATGTTGTATAGTATAAATATGAATTAGTGATTTTTCACTGGAATATGAGCATCTTTTAACTTTGTGCTTCACTTCTTCAGCTGTGTGAGTTACGTTCCTGAGCCAGAGAACTCGGCACTGCTGAGATGTGCCTTGAACATCTTCAGGAAGTTCAACTGTTATCCAGAAGCCCTGCGCCTGGCCCTGATGCTCAATGATGTGGAGCTTGTCGAAAACATCTTCACATCCTGCAAAGACATGTAAGAACTTTAAAGTTCTGCCTTTAACTTTAAAGACCCAACATGATCATGTTGGTTCTCACAGGTTCAAAACTTACTGACACAATTTCTGAGTGTGCATATATATTTAACTCTATTAAGGTATATCAAAGTCATTTAGTCAGATATTAGTGGATAAGGTGCATTAAACACAAACTCCTTGTAATTTTATTGTTTCCAGAGTCATCCAGAAACAGATGGCATTCATGTTGGGTCGTCATGGCATGTTCCTGGAGCTTAATGAGGATGTAGAGGACTATGAAGACCTGACTGAGATCATGTCAAATGTGCAGCTCAACAGCAACTTCTTGGCCCTGGCTAGAGAGGTAGGACAGGAGGTTATAAAGAAATGTATTTTAAGGTTTAAGAAATATATTGAGAATTGTTCAAAAAGGGGTGGCATGGTGGTTAGCACTGTTGCCTCACAGGAAGAAGAGCCTGAGTTCAATTCCACCATCAGGCCAGGGTCTTTCTGTGTGGAGTTTGAATGCTCTCCCTGTGTTTGCGTACTCCCTGGGTACTCCAGCTTTATTTATAGTGGGGTTAACTCTGAATTGCCCTAGGTGTGAATGTGAGTGCGAATGGTTGTCTGTCTTTATGTGTTAGCCCTAAAACAGCTGGGATACACTCTGGCTCATAAGGTTGCATATACAGCTGTGGTCAGATGTTTGGAAACTGTGGGGAAAATAATTTTTTGATCACCTGGTGAATTTGTAAGCTTGCTCAGGTAGAAAGAAATGAACGATCTAGTATAGTTATGGTACTTTCATTTTAAAGGAGAGTGACAGCAAAAACACATTAAATAAAAGTTAACTGATAAATAAACTGATTTGCATGCCAGTGAAAATAAGTGAAATAAGTATTTGATCCCCAAGCAAGACAGGACCTGTTGGCATTTACAGTGGCAATTTCTTGTAATTGGTCTCCAGGTTTGCACACATCTCAGGAGGGAATTTGGCCCACTCCTCTTCAAGTTTCTTGTTTTCTTGACAAGCTTGTTAGTGAGCTTGTGTAGTTTTGGGCTGATCCACCACCTTTCTTCTGGTAAAACTCACCCATGAGGCAAGATCTTACATGGAGATCCAGACTGATGGTGATTGATAGTCATTTTTTTTCCGTATCTGAATGATCGCACAAACAGTTGTCACCTTCTTACCAAACTTGTTGCTGATGGTCTAATAGTCCATTCCAGCCTGTTGCATGTCTACAATCTTGTTCCTGATGTCCTTTGACAGCTTTTTGTTCTGCCAATGGTGGTGGAGAGGCTGGACTGAAAGAAATTGATTCTGTGCACAAGTGTGCTTTGTAGCAATAAAAGATAGATTGACTGTAATCTGTTTACCACATAGAAACACAGCCGATCTGTGAGACCCAGAATTCTGGTTGGATGGAGAGGATGAAATGCCTATATCACTCAGACATGCAGATCAATTTATAACAATGTAATGTGTTTTTGCTGGATTTTTTGTTCATATTCAGTCTCTATCGATTAGAATGAAACTGTCATAAAAATTAGATGAATGAATGAATTAAAGAAAAAAAATCACCCCAAAAAATAAATTCAACTTGTGAAGCCAATATTTTTTCTTTAAATCAATAAACATGCATGCTGTCATTCCACCCTGGAGAAACAGTTTGAAGCAAAGTTCAAAATTATGAGTGATGTTCATCCTTATGAATGAACATTATGAGTGACGGTAAACTTCTGATCAAACTGTACAAATAAAACTGTTAAATGGCAACAAAAAGCTGCAAAAGGTTTTCATGAAGATAGATTTATGTTTTTTATTTACAAGTCAAACATTGAGTGTTTTGATTGCCCAGTTTTCACATCATGACAGCTTATTTAGATCCATCCTATCATGTAACAACTTGTCATCTGCGTTGCACAAAACTTCAGTTATTAATAACATCTTTGAGGAAATGTTTTTCAAAGGGTTAGAAATGATGGTATGTAATGTGATGATATGGTCAGCAACATCTAAACTTCCAGTATCCAAACCTTTTTGTGCCCAGATTTTGATATCAAAATTCAGGTACCCAGAAAGGCCCCAATGTACCACCCTCCACATTAAAACTGTTTGTCTGTACTATGTGGAATCAGTTATACAAACAGGAAACACGAGGTTTTTTGTAGAAAGGTTGTTGCTGAAGATTAAATTGAGATGAACTGTAGATAAATGAAGTGCCAAAATTGTAAAAAGAGGATAAGAGGCAGAATAAATTTCCTCTGGAGTAGGTGACAAATAGATGGTGAAAGCACTGAATGAAAAGCCTAAAATGACTCTCATCACTGGCACTTTAAGAATAATGGGCTATGATTCATAAAGGGAGATGGATGATTATACCCTAAGCACAGCTTCACTCTCTAATGACTCAGTCCTTTTTACTTTTATTAATAACAAACTTGTCTTGTCTTCCCCAGTTGGATATCATGGAGCCCAAAGTACCAGATGACATCTACAAAACACACCTGGAAAACAACAGTGAGTACATGTGAAAAGGTTTACTGTTTCTATTCTGTTAGGTGGCATATCAATTTGAAGACTGATATACTCATTTTCATTCTTTAAAAACTTTTAGCAGTCTCAGTTTGGTTTGCTTTAACCTCTGTATCGTGAGCACATGTGCTGCAATTTGGTTTCACCTTTCACCACTGGTAGATAAAGTGAGGAGCATTGTTAGGACTGTCTGGTTGTAATAACATAACAAAACTGCAGCACATAGAAAAATAAGAAGGTAACAATTAGGGCTGGGCCATATCATACCGTTCACGGTAATACCGGTATAATGTTGGGCAACGATAAGAAAATGAAATATCGCGATAGAATATGGGTAAAACGCACATGTGCAGTGCCTTTGTTTTCATACGCACATGGCGGAGAATGAGAAGGGCGAAAGCGGATCGTTGAATGAAACAGATGAACCAGAACTGGTTTGTAAAAATGCTGCAACTTCAGTGGTGTGGAACTGGTTTGGCTTTCGTCCGTCAGATACACAACAAAGCACTATTTTTGGTAGAGCATGCTAGCGGGCCGTCGTTATTACCGTGTTTTTTGGAAAATACGGCACACTTAAAATCAATCCTTTGATTTTTCTGAAAGTCGACAGTCCCCCTTATAATCCCGTGTGCCTTATGTATGAATTCTGGTTGTGTTTACTGACCTCGAAACAATTTTATGTACATGGCGCTCAAAAATCTGTCAAATGTTTTAGTACGACTTTGCTAAGCTACGAACCCGCACCGCTTGATGGATTGTCGGAGCATTACGGCTATCGTAGGCAGGAGCCTCGCGGAGTGATACGTACTGTGCTTCAACATAATATTACCGTATTGTGTGTGTATAACTTCTTTTTAAGTTTTGTGGATATTATACATGGTTATGCTGAGGATATGTCGGCCAATTTCCACTGGAAATGCCTTTTGATTAAACTGTCAGCAAGGAATTTGCATTTGCACTTTTAAATTTTTATATAACTTTAATGCACATAAAAAACAGCTGCTTGTTTAAGTGAAAATACATTGATGGTTTGTTTTTTGCACTAATAAAGTTGTGGAGTTGTAAAGTATTTTGTCTAGTGTCAAATATATAGACAGTTATATTGTTATCGCAAATTTTCAAATGTATATCGTGATAAATATTTTTGGTCATATCGCCCTGCTCTAGTAACAAATCTTCTGACATAAAAACTATATGACCCTTCAGTGATGAACTTCAGAATTTAAGTGGAAGGATCTATACTTGCAGAGTGATGACAGTACACCAACAGGACCAGCCCTTGGCTTTTTGGCGTGCAAGACAAGATTCAATTTTAAACCCCTTTTCCCCTAATACTGAGTTGGCAACTCAACTCAGCTTGACTTGACTTAATTCGACTCAGTTTTTAGGGTTTTCCACTGGGTGGTGGTATCTAGTACCAGGTACCTTTTTTTTTTTTTTTTTTTTTTTTTTTTAGTAGCTCTTCACCTTGGGTCCCAAGCTGAGTTGAGCCAAAAAAACTCCAATCATGGGAGTGACGTCACTGGATGACTCACAAGAGTGACTACTTCACAAAAATCTCCATCAGAGCTGAAGTGGACCAGACAGAAAGCTGGATCCTCTTTTTGAATGCAAAAGTGCTTCTCTCTCTCTCTCTGTTGCTCTCTCTGTATCTCTATATCTCTCTCTATCTGTCACTCTTGGTTCACTTTAAGAGGCCGGTGTTTGGTTTTTTAAATCCATTCACATCATTAAAGACAAAATGAGGTAGTTTGATACGATCTGTGTTTTGTGATTTACTGTTAAGTTGATCTAAATGTACCCATGCTCCATCACCTTTGTGCTGTATGTGGCAGGGTTTGGAGGCAGTGGCTCCCAAGTGGACTCGGCCCGGATGAACTTGGCTTCTTCTTTTGTGAACGGCTTTGTGAACGCAGCCTTTGGACAAGATAAACTCCTCACAGATGATGGCAACAAGTGGCTGTACAAGAACAAGGACCACGGTATGAGAAAACACACGTAGCACACACAGCATATAAAGGTGGAGGGCTTCTGTGGCTATACTGGGTACCTTTCAATCTCACAACCATATATCTGTGAGCATTTCTGGCAGTCTTCAGCACATTTTATTTCCCGCTGTCTTCAGGCATGTTGAGCGCTGCAGCTTCCTTGGGTATGATCCTGCTGTGGGATGTGGATGGTGGTCTGACGCAGATTGACAAATACCTCTACTCTTCTGAAGACTACATCAAGGTATAGTTTGATCTGTATATAAGGTCCTCTTGAATATATCCAGTGTCCTCTTTTGACATTTGTAATGCATCTGCAGCACTGTTTTTATAGCAAGGCAGTTATATAAAGAGCTCACTCTTCACTGACTTGGTTTTAACAATTAACTCTGTGAACAACATAAGTGATCCTCAGACTTATTGTGAATTGGGAGAGGTACAAAGTGAACCCCTATGGGTATCACCTTTTTGTTTTTTTGTTTGTTTGTTTTCTCATGCATCATCCTTGTCTGTGCAGTCTGGTGCCCTTCTGGCCTGTGGTATTGTAAACTCAGGTGTAAGGAATGAGTGTGATCCAGCTCTTGCCCTGCTGTCTGACTACGTCCTCCACAACAGTAACATCATGAGGATAGGAGCCATCTTTGGGTGAGGAGAATGCTTGTAGAAACCATCCATAGAGATATCTTGTCTTATATTCTTTGAATGTTAAGTAATCACATTATGTCCTGCTCCTTTTCTTCTTTTTTTCAGACTGGGTCTTGCTTATGCTGGCTCCAACAGAGAAGATGTCCTCTCTCTCCTCCTCCCCGTCATGGGAGACTCTAAATCCAGCATGGAGGTATGGCTTCACATTTTCTATATAGCTCCCTATTCTTAAGGAGGATCAGATTAGTATCATTTCTGTGTGTCTTAAATCCTCAGGTGGTTGGTGTGACGGCACTGGCATGTGGTATGATTGCAGTAGGAACTTGTAATGGTGATGTGACCTCCACCATTGTCCAGACCATCATGGAGAAGAATGAACAGGAGTTGAAGGACACATATGCTCGCTGGCTGCCTTTGGGCTTGGGACTAAACCACCTGGGTATGCATTTGCGGAGAACACGGGAAAATAAAATGCACAATTTCTCAAAGTTTGACAACTTTTTCTGAATCATTTTGTGCTGAATAAAATCTTTTAAGTTCTTATTGTAGTGCATAATTTCTTTCCTCCTGGTCAGCTGCTCTAACTGCTGTCATTTCATCGGCTTTAGGGAAAGGAGAGGCAATTGAGACGACTCTGGCAGCTCTGCAGGTTGTCCCTGAACCCTTCCGCAGTTTTGCCAACACCCTAGTGGATATTTGTGCATATGCAGGTTAGTCTTTTAGACTTACCACACACCTACTGCAGACCTATGTACTGTGTTAGTTATATTTCTCTGCTATAATTTCCTCCTCTTCTGTCCAGGATCTGGTAATGTGCTAAAGGTGCAACAGCTTCTCCACATCTGCAGTGAGCATTATGAAGCCAAGGAGAAGGAAAAAGAGGAGGACAAAGATAAGAAGGACAAGAAGGACAAAGACAAGAAGGAGACTGCTGCTGACATGGGCTCCCACCAAGTAAGGACAGACTTGTAGTCCTTATAATCATACATCAGTTCTTTTTATTTATCTGTTTTCCTACATGGGTAGAAGAAAAAAAAAAACCTTGAATACTTTGTTTACTCCATCAGGGTGTGGCTGTTCTTGGCATTGCCCTTATTGCCATGGGAGAGGAGATTGGCTCAGAGATGGCGCTGCGAACATTTGGACACCTGGTCAGTTACACTACTTTACTGGCAGTGAATCTTTTCAGTTTCATTGCTGAATGCTTTGTTGCCTTATCTCACCATCTCTGTGAGAAAAATCCATGTTTTCTCAAAAATGAAGTCAGCACTGACTTCTGTTCTGCATTTGATTCTTCTCCCTCACATCACTCCTCCTTCTCCTTCTTATTCTTAAAGAGTTCCTTTCTGTCATTTGTATACAAGGGTGCAGCAGCCTAAGTAGGCAATTCATATATTTAGAAACACATTTTTGTTCCTGTATATTCCTGATTTATGCTGTCATGATCTTTCATTTTCTTTCTTTGCATTTTATCAGCTGCGTTACGGTGAGCCCACCCTGAGGCGAGCGGTGCCCCTGGCCCTTGCGCTCATTTCTGTGTCTAACCCGCGTCTGAACATCTTGGACACCCTCAGCAAGTTTTCCCATGATGCTGACCCCGAGGTCTCCCACAACTCCATCTTTGCCATGGGCATGGTGGGCAGTGGTAAGTTTAGGAACAATATGAAATCATGAAAACTAACAATGGTTGCCATTATACAGTACTTTGCTAAAATATTGAGCCGCCCCTCATTTCTTGATATTTCGCTTCCAAAGAAACTTTAAAATGATCTTGAGCAATAGTTCTCCAGCTTTCTGAAGAGTTTTCTTTGGCCATTGGCTGCTTTGTCACTCATTTTCTGTTCAGGCCTTGTACCTGACCATTTTCAAAGGAATGTTATTTTAATAACACCAATCCTAAATATTATCATCCTTAAATAATTTCTGGAAACTGGACAAGTGAAAGATAGTTTAAACGCCTGCTATTTTTTGTTTTATCTACAGTAAATGAATAGTATCTGAAAATCATGTCCTTAACAAATAGGGGGGGAAAAATCAGCAAAGAATTGATAGAGGAGCTGAGAGATACATCTGGGACCTCGACCTACTACGTCATCTGTGTCATTAGAAATGAAAATGATCTCAGTGGAAGAGTAGCTATCAAAAAGCATTTCTTAAGGGAAGAGAACAAGGAGAAAAGGCTGAGATATGCCAAATAACACAAGACCTGGACTTAAAAGTGGCAACAGGTCTGATCGAGGGATGAATCTAAATTTGAAGGTTTTGGTTCAAATTGTTAATGTGTACAGAAGAGGGCAGGAGAGAGGTACAGCTGTGAATATCCACAACCACCTATGAAACACAGTGGAGGCTCTGTCATGGTTGCTTCATTTCAGCCAGTGCTGATGGAGATATTGTCAAAATTGATGTAATTATGAACACTGAAAAGTACTGTCAGGTTTTTATCCACCATGCAATAGCAACTACAAAGCATTTGATTGGAAACAGCATACATTTTCAGCATGATAATGATGCAAATCACACTGCTGATGCAGTAGCGGCACATCTGGATAGAAAAACACACTGTTAGTCATGGACTGGCCTCCCCAGAGCCTTAAAGAAGCCTGGAACATTTCCTGAGGACTACTTAAAGAAATTACAGAAAGCTGCCTAGCCCTCAGCCTGCTTTGCTGTGCATTTTATTTTCATTCTACAATGAGACTCCTTTTACAAAATAAGCATCTTTTTGCATTAAGTAAGACTTGACATTTTGACTGTCAAATTAGTAACCAAAAACCCAGTTTCGAAATGTTTACTGAGATCATAGATCAATTTAGAACTAGGATCTCTTCCTGTGCTGGCTATTTGTAAACAATGCTGCTGTGTCCAAGGGATTTTCCTAGTAGCTAATTTCCTAGTCAATTCAGTTATAAGTAGAATAATAAACTGGTCCAAAATGAAGAAAAATACAGAAAGCAGTTAAAATTGAGTGCAGTTGAATTCATGCATTCAATTCATGAGACATCAAATATTTTCTTTTCAAGCCTTTCACCATATTATTCATAACAAACTTGTATTTTAAATCCAGCTAAAACGTGTGGCTCAATCTTTAACTACATCTTTAACTACACTGCTACATCGTCATGTAGCAGTTAAAGATGTCCCAGCTTGCATAGACTGGTTCATTATCTTGCTCAAAGTACTGCAGAACCATGCTAATTGGTTAAGACGCTAATGTGCCAGCTATCCGAAAAACTAACTGGACTAAAGTTTCTCACTAAAAATTTCACAGAATGCTTGAAGGTACATGTTACTTAGTTGGCATTTTCAATGGAGCACAATGCCTCCTCGACTGAGAGTGCCATCGGTGTCAATGCCCTTTACAAGTTTAACAGCTCTTAATTTTTTCCATTTCCTCAGGCACAAATAATGCCCGACTGGCAGCCATGCTGCGGCAGCTGGCACAATATCATGCCAAAGATCCCAATAATCTCTTCATGGTCCGACTGGCTCAGGTGGGTGGCAAAACAAAAAGAACCCTGTACAAGACACAAATTAACTTTTGGAAAAGTGTGTGAGTGCGTGTGTGTTTGTGTGTATGCGCATGCCTTGCGTGTGTGTGTTAGAGTAATTATTGACTTTTTGCCGTGTTTGCCTCTGCAGGGTCTGACTCACCTGGGCAAAGGCACACTCACACTCTGTCCCTACCATAGCGACAGGCAGCTGATGAGTCAGGTTGCCGTGGCGGGACTGCTCACTGTGCTCGTCTCCTTCCTCGACGTCAAGAACAGTGAGTTAATTTTCTCCCACTCAGCTGCACACATCCATTATTAGTCAGTAATTTGAAAGTTCTTTTGAACCGAGAGTCTCCTGTGCTAACATCCCCTCGTGTCTTGTGTGCATTACAGTAATCCTGGGAAAATCTCACTACATTCTCTATGGCCTGGTAGCAGCCATGCAGCCACGTATGTTGGTCACATTCGATGAGGAACTCCGACCGCTGCCTGTGTCTGTTAGAGTTGGACAGGTAAAGCCTGGGATAACTTATTTGAGACAATTTAAGTCTGCAGAGCTTATTGACTCCATCTTTTCTCCCTAACACAAAGCACCACAGATAAAGTTTCAAACTGTGTTCAGAGAAAGATGAGATTACCTATCCTACTAACCCATGTAATTAATTCCCTCCTGAACAGGTTCTGCTGTCCTTTTTTTTTCTCTCTGAGAGTTGCTGAAAGCAAGAAGAACTTTAACAGCTCTTTTTCAGGGAAATAAAAATGTTTAAGAATAGAAGCGTGGTGGAGAATGGTATGTAATTTAATAGCCAAAAAATGGACATGGTTGTTTAACACAGTTTTCTCTGACCTGTCTACAGGCTGTGGATGTTGTGGGCCAGGCAGGTAAGCCTAAGGCCATCACAGGTTTCCAGACTCACACCACGCCAGTGTTGCTGGCTCATGGAGAAAGGGCAGAGCTGGCCACAGAGGAGTACCTGCCCGTCACGCCCATCCTGGAGGGCTTTGTCATCCTCCGCAAGAACCCTAACTATGAAACCTAGACTGCACCCGTCCTCACTGGCCTTTTCTCGTGTTTCTAAGGGTAGCCCTCCATGGCTCTTGGCAGTTGTTATAATTAGTTGTTCATTGCATGGCTGGAAAAGGGCTAGACAGGCCTGTCTTTCTTCATCTGTCGTCTGCAGCCCAGCTCTAGCAATCATTAAAAATGGATGGATAGGGTCTGGTTAATTGGACTGGTATACTGGGACCTCATCCTCTCTACATAAAGATGGTTTCCTCATTGCTCCAATTTTGATCCATCTCTCCCATATGTACTGAACCAGCTGTTTGACTGACCTGAGGCCAGTTTATAAAGTGGGACCTGTTCAACATCAGCAAATGAATGACTAAAATCCTGCAAAATCCTCATCAGTACTTCACATGTTTTCCCCGCCAACTATTAAATTCATTTTAATAAAAGCATTTAAAAGTGTGTATTCAGCATCACGATTTTCTTTTTGGTTTTTGTTACAGTACTGTACAAGGTTGAATCAGTAATAAAAACGTCGACCAGTTTGTGGAAATGCTGTGACTGTTTGTTTTTTGTTTTTTTAAATTAAGAAGCAAAATATGTTTTATTTCTCTTGCTAAACCTATTCAAGCAGTTAACATGGCTTTGCTATTCAAGTGAGCATGTTAGCAGTAAAAATGAAGTTTATAGTTTTAATAGTTTATAGCTGCCACCTAAATTGCTTGGTTCAACTTTGAATTTCCAACTGCATCTCATTACACTTTAGTTGATCTATTAATCTTTGTTTTTAACAAGAATTGCCAAGCTTTTGCCACATTTTAAACGCTGAATATACTCAACGGTGTCTTTGCTATTTTGCTTTGATCTTAATATTATTATTTATAGTATTTATTCCATTTAAATGTCTTTCTTATTGCTATGTGATGCTAATAAAAGAGTAGCCATGATAATAGTTTGAACCAACTCAGGACGTCAGCCTACTATAGTCACTGAAAAAGCCAATGGATGCCTGTTACTCACAAGAAGAGTAGAGAAAACACTGGTGACTAAAGATTTTACATTATTGTTCAGAACATGATCACTGGGAAACTTTCACGTGATGGGATTTTGCCGGAATTACTAGGTACCGGCTTCCGGGAAGACTTTCCGTCCGTCCGGCTCCGCGGACTCAAGGAGAGAAAGGTAACGCCACAATCCTCAGCTAAATTCTTTATTAAAACGTTTAATATCTGAGATAAATGTTACGTCTCTGTTCTATGGAGACTCTGGTGGGACGTTCAGACCAACCTTTCACATTTTAGTGGGGTGATTTGGCTGTGTCCTGTGACTTTGTTGAGTGCTTTCTGCTGGATAGTGTTCCTGCTGTGTTTTTAGGGATTAGCTAGCTAGCTTGTCGCTAGCATTCCATGCTAACGCGACGTGGGTGTTCTTTCTTCATTTTAGCTTGTCCGGCTAGCAAGCTAGCATTTCGATAGACAGCCAAGTTGCTTACATGCCCGTTTGATTCGGGGACACACATTATGTTATGTGTACTATATCATATAAGATAAGTGATACACAGACTGTCGTGTCACAGTGCTGTTGTTTCGCCGGTAAACGTAAATTCTCCTGCTAGCTATTGAACCGTTTGTAGGCTAGCTACAAAGTAGCCTACATAAGATACGTGAGCAGCGAAACCACTTTTGGCTGGTGAAGGCGTGTTTTGCCGAAGTGCCAAGCTCCCGACTGAAAGTATTAGAACTCCTTTACACCTTTTTTGGCTGCCCGGCTTTACATAAAGAGATCACTGTAATCATTTAATGTATGTATTATAACATGCATACTGAGAGCTTGATACCTGAAACCATGTGATGGTGATTGGTGCCGGGTTGGGCAAGCATGTAAAGCTAATATAAAGATCTGGATGTATACATGGAGCAAGAGTCTTTTTCTTCATGAGCAAAACAAATGCTACAACTCCAATTCCAGGAATGAAGAGAAATTGGACAGTGTGTTTTGGAGCCTGAGTGGTTGAGTAGATGGATCACTGTGCTTTTAACTTGTCAACTGCAGTGGGAAATAAGCCACACGAGAATCTGGGATTTCCTCTCGGCATCCCCTGTACTGCACCGGTGTAAGCGTAGGTAGGTTGTCAGAACTGAGCGAGATGTTTGGCTGCAAAGTGAAACTGAGGTGTCTGACTCATTCGGGTTAGTTACAGTATCCATCACTGTCACGACACCACTGGCATCAGTGTCGCGCAGTTTATCCTCATATAGCTAAAGCTATAGCAGCTATTGAACCAACGAGCTAATAACCAGGAGCCACCTGCTCAGCTCGACCAGGTTAGTATTTCTCCTCCTTAGATCCGACCTGTGTCACGCTTGTCTTCATTGCTGCTCCCTCTGCACGTTGTTGGACGTCTATGCTTTGTGCCGTACGTGAAATACATGGTTGTCATATGTGCTGTCGGCTGAGGTGTGGCTGGCGTGAAGCCGGCAGCTGGGCTGTGCATCGCGCCAGTAGCAGGAGAAACCACGTGGTAGATCGAGGTTGGGCCTAGGAAAGTTAGCAGCATGGCTAACTGCATAACATGCAGCAGCGGGTTTGTATTTGCAGATGTTTAGGGCAGCTTCTATTGTGCGTGAATATGCGTTTACTGTAAATAACACGGGAATAGATGCATTTGTCGTGTTTGGCGTACGCGTAAACACTGACACGCCCCTGTGTCAAAGCAAAAGTGTCTCACAGTTTGGACAGACCGTTGTCTTGACAAGCTTGGTGTAAATGTCTCTGCTGTATCTGTGTCATTCATATATATACATACATACATATATATATATATGGTGGGGGTGGGGGGCAGTCAAACGCTGGTATTGGTGGTATGTTCACATTTAAACCTTTTGATGATCACTTCGTCTACTGCAGCAAACACGAGGCTGATGTTAAGGACTGCAACCATGTGACCTTATCTGGGAGTGTGGGTCCAAAATGGATGCTGTTTCTTATAGATGGCATACAGTCTATATAGCTAATACAGGCAGGTGTTTATTGTCTGTCTTGTCTCTATCAGTGAACATTCATATTTGATATGCAGTGGTTTCAGACAAGCTTTATTTGGAGGAAATGAATAAAACTCACAGCAGACAAACACATGGAGCCAGCTTCTCACAGTTTGCCTGACATAAGGATACTGCCGAGCATCCTGTTGTGAAATTTGAAAGCCTGGAGACTGGGCATGTGTGGGTTTTGGCAGATTGTTACCAGAGGAACATGGGGACAGGACCGAGAAGGGGAGGGAGGAGACAGGCTGTGCTGGCGTGATGCTGTGTCACTGCAGCTACGTTCTAATTGTATGTTCATCATTGTCAGAGTGGGATGCCTGCTTGTCACAGACTGTTGATGCTCAAATGGGATGATTATTGGTCAATGTCAACAGCGGAGTACAGACTGTAAAGTATTGTTTTGTTTGTTTCATCCATACTGTTTAATTCACTCCACTTCAGAAAAAAAAATGTCAGAGGAATTATTAACCAGGCTAAGAAAACAGTGACTTGAATGGAAATTTGTAATGTCTGATAAGATAAACTTGAAAAGTATGAGCAGGGTTAGAGCTTCAACAAAAAAAAGGAAGTGTAATAGTAAAAAGAGTGACGAGTAAGATTGAGGTGGTTTGGACATGTGTGCAGGAGGGATAGTGGATATACTGCACAAAGGATGTTGAATACAGAGCTGCCTGGCAGGAGGAAAAGAAGAAGATCTCAAAGGAGGATGGATGTAGTGGAAGAGGACCTGTTGCTGGTCAGTGTGACACATAGGGTAAGATGGAGGCAGATGATCTGCTGTGGCGACCCTTAAAAGGAGAAGCAGAAACAAGATGATGGTAAAAAGCTGTGAGCTTTCAATGGGGATTGTATAAATCAAGTTGTATTGAGCAGATTTGTGGAAAATGTGGTAATGCAGCTTTTCCTGTGGCTCCTAATCAAAAACTGTATTTAAAAAAAAATGGATGCAACTTCCTGGTCTGAAATGAAGCCAGTATGGAAGTGGTCTAAATCTGTATTCTTTCTAATGGCCAACACAGTGTGACTCCCATGTTTACGAAAGGGTCCATTTGAGAATTGTTTGTGAAAACATCCCTTTGCTTCCTTGCTCTATGACCTCTTTAAAGGCTTTCCTGTCAGTCACCATTTTATCAAATACAGAATTATGTTAATTTTATAAATTATGATTCTCATTAGAAAAACAGCAGTAGCATGTAATAAAGCATTAGGCAATGAGTGTGCAGTGTCCTTTGGTTTCCCGGTCAGGGAACCAGCATGGTTGTGGTTTGGTCGTTTTCTGTGGCTGCATCTATCTCAACACAGTCCTGAGACTTTTCTAAATATATAAGCCTCTGCTTTGAGTGTTTCTCTTGTAAATGCCCCAACTTTATGTAAGTGCTATTTTAAATCTGTGGACTATCTCTGGGAGAAGCAGCACAGTACAGGAGGAAATCTGATGGAGTTTATTTCCTGTTACCTTTCTGCTTAGGTCAGTGAACTTGAATATTGACCTAATTTCTTCCAAGTGTGTTGGTCCTGTCTATAAATGACAGAACAAAAACACAACTTTGCAAAATGAGCATGTTGTTGTCCTTGCATACTGAATTAAAACTATAGTCGTCGAGCATTAAAGTGATCCAGCGAAGCCTACCACTGCTGGAGCTTTCTGAACTACGTTATCACAACAGACTACACAGTGCCACTGACTGTGACA
This sequence comes from Neolamprologus brichardi, assembly GCF_056152115.1. NCBI lineage: Eukaryota > Metazoa > Chordata > Actinopteri > Cichliformes > Cichlidae > Neolamprologus > Neolamprologus brichardi. Next base: position 8,308,823 of record NC_142117.1, on the reverse strand, counting down.
GGTACAAATGTCAGGCCAATAAAATGTGTACAAAAGTTAAGTTACTAAGGTCATGTGCATTTGCAAATAGGCTTTGTGCAAAAGCCTGAGAGACGAGTGGTTTTGTTTATAGTATTTGCAGGCATGAAAAAGTGACTTGCATTCTTGTATCTTTGGTTGTTTTTTCCACCGCTGTCTTCCCCAGGCAGGAAAGTTTGTCTAGTTCTAAGTGCAGATGTGTTTTGTTTTTTTTTTGGGGGGGGGGGGGGGGGGGGGGGTTATAGGTTCAGTAAACAGTTGATTTACAGTAATGTCGCTCTGGGTAAAGGGAGTCTAAATCATGTGTGTTCAAACACAGACAGTGGTTACACCCTTTATAGGAGACATGACAGCCAACTTCACTAGCAGCAAACTTTGGTTACCGACAGCAGAAGCTTATGTAACTGTTGAAGGAGCATGTTTCCCCGTCAGTCGTGCTGGCTAAATTTCCACAGTGCTGCATGTCAGAGAAGCTCAAATGACTGGCCTGTGTGTTATAAGGGGATGGGGTGGGGTTCGGTGGCGGTGTGGATGACTTTCCTCTGCCCCCCCACCCCCACCCAAAAACAAAAAACCCACATTCCTGCAAGGAAGGTCGACCACTGGGATCTTTGCTTGTACAGTAGGCTATTCCCGGGTTTATTTTTGGTGCTTCAGATTTTAATATGTGAACACTAATTTCAGCAATTCATTACTGGATTATATACCATTTTAAGACATGCTGCTGAGCTCACTTGGCTGATGTTAGTGGACAGAAAGTGAGTCTGTTATAAACAGTGCAGTTTGTGTTTGCTGCTTGATTGGATCTTCTAAGTATCTACATATCCTTCCCTCTATCACATAACCCTTATCTGGAAGAAAAAGATATGTAGTTAAATTGCCAGTGGTAATTCAACATAATTAAAGAATTACATGTGCTGGTAGCAGCTGCTATGCTGTTAAAATCTGAATTTTATCATGCTACTGTTGCATACCCAGTGTATGTGATTTTCATGGGTTGGGTTGTAACAGTTTTGATTCAAACTGCAATATAGACCATGTTTCCCCCCATGGAGATCTTATTGCCTAGTTAAAATAGGATAGTCTGGTAAAAGCTACAATGTTATATTGTTAAGGAAATGGAGGACCAGAAATGCATCCAAATAACGGAATTTATTTTCTTCATGGTCATCTGATAAAGCTTGTTATTCGTTTTTCATGCAAAACGCAGAGGTATGAAGCGAGCTGTAGATTTGGAGAATGGCTATTTTCCTAGTCGTGTAATCTGTGTCTTTGTGCTTGTTGGTATAGACAGATAATTTCTGAACTGCTGTGAAACGTGTTCCTTGGAGTCTTGGAGTTGGATAATGTGGTTTACAACATTATCTGCAGATGCTCTTTCTGACATGGTGCATGTAGTGATAGTGTTAGACATGATGTTGGCAGAGCGTGTCAGGAAACAGGGCCGCTTGCTCACTATGATCTCACCAGACTTTTACCTGGACTTTCCTCACAACATCACAGTCTGAAATCAAATAGACCTTATACTGGAGAGATTTTGCCCTCTCACTCACACCTTTGTCTGGGGATGTGCTGAAAAGTTGAGGGCTGCTGCGCATGTGTGAAAACTGCTTCAGTGTGATGCAAAATGACTAATGAGTTTTTTAGGCTCTCTTTTAGCCCTGAGATTGTTTACCTAGCATTTGGTTCAAGCCAGCCCAGCTAAGCCTAACAGTCTTTCTATGGATGAGCCTGTGAACTGCCGCCTATCACCCTCCTGCATTCTTTCCTCACTTATACTGCTGCCTTCCTTAAAAGCTCTGCAGCTCCACTATGGTGTGAATAGTTCAATCAATGTCAGGGATTTCACCTGGCTGTATAGAAACCCTATTTGTTGAAATTGATTAGATTTATGTCCCCTTGCATTTATGTATTGTTATAGTCATAGAAACGGTGGTGATAACAGCTATTTGTTATTTCCTCTTTCTTAAAAAAAAACAAACATCCGGAATCATCATGACTCAGGCTTTTTATTCTGCTGCCTCAGAGTGTGAGTACTTGTGTATGTGTATCAGTAAAAAGAGTGTGTGTCAGTGACAGCGATAATGTAGTGTTTGGGCTATGAATACCAGATGTGTTTATTATTAGTGAAGACTATATAAGCTAGGGAGAAATCTTACTATGTATGACATACAGAGATGACCATTTAGTCAGCAGCGTGACTGTTTTGTTTGAGTGTATCATCATGTGGTGATCAGACTAAATGGAGAGCACATTTCAGAGACTGAGCAGTTGGAACAATAGACAATGGCAATCTGTTGTTGTACACAGAATTGTTCTGGTAGGTGTGAGCTGATTCATGCTCCCTGAATTTTAAAACAGTTCAACTTTGGTTAGCAGCATTGATCTAATACAGTAGATAAGTGTCAGTGCTGATAGTGGCGTCACTAAATGACCACTGTACAAATCTGCAAAAGTGTTTCTTTGTCATTAATATAAACTTATTCATTTGAAGAGTTTCTCCACTTATTTAGGATGCACCCAATCAATACCCCCCCCCCCCTTTTTTTTTTTTTTCCTTCACAAATATTCTGCTGCTTTATCGGTATTGGGGATTCAGACAACTCACAAATACGTTTTGGGGTTTTTTTTTGGTCCACAAAACAAACCTCACAGTTTGGCCTATGGCTACTACACAGCTGGAAGCCCAATAGGGCTGTTGGGAGTCCATAGCGACAGGTTAGACGACTGCCGGTGGGGGGCGGGGGTGGGAAATTAGCACATTTTAACAGGGAACAGCGACACGCCATTGGTTGAATTCTTCTTGCTTACTACGTAAAGACTGCTGTTGTTGATAGCAGACAGTCAGGCAGTTTATTTCTCACTCCTAGCATGTTATCTTAAACATATGCAGTGTCTAAGGTACTTACTACACGGATGTCCGCGCAACTGTTCAAGGTAAAACTGTAGTGGGTCATTGCATTTACCTGTTTTTAATTGTTGTAACTGTCAAGATTATCATTATATGCGTATTTAATGCTAATACTAAAGAAGGAGCTAGCTAAAACGATATATTAGCGTACTTAGCGGTGGTTCAGTGGGGTTAATTTATCTTGCAACACAATGAGGTATAACACTTCAGGTTTAATGTAAACGAGTGCTCAAATTCAATTTACTGGCTATTGTTTTTCAATTATTATTTTTAATTTTTATTGTCAAGTTTTACGTAGCACTATGATTGAAATGTAACATGTTTTAAGTCAGAAAGCTATTGAACCATTCAGAAAACGTGTGCTGTTAAACAAAGTGCATGGAGGACAATGTTAGCTGGCTAGCTTTTAAAGGTAAAAACGGCTTCAGTGCTTTGTTAGCTCTGTTTCTTTGTCTTTATCTTTGAGTATCTCAGCCTTTGTACTTAAACCAAAACAAGAGATGTTTCATTGCAAATGTGCTGGTGGTGATAAATACTTTATAATTACATAAGTGTGGAATTGGATATTGTAGACTTTGTATATTTTTCCAGCCTGTTTGTAAGGCAGCTGTTTAAAAAGTAGTGTCTATAAAGTTTAAAATGTGATGCAAGCTGATATGTGGTCATTGTAAACAAGGTTTTTCTTTCTCTTTGACTTTTAGGGAAAAAAAATACCCAGTGTAACGACACTTGGACCTTAAAGGATTTATAAATGTAAGTCTAGTGAAGGCTCTCACTTTTTTATGTAAGACTTCAGTTAAACTGCAACTGCTATCCACTTTAATACACTGTGTAATCCACAGTGTTACCATTGTGACCTTTGAAATGGCAGGTAATATAATCACCAAAGACCAGTTTAACCCTTTGGTCATTTCTTTTTTCAGACTTGTACACAGGTCCACATCTGCCTCCCCATGCAGAGCTCCATGAAATGAATAAAGCACCACAGCCTATAACGGGACCCCCAACCACTCCCCACCCTGCCCCTTCCCCCGGCCTTTCACAGGTAAGATGCAGCGTTACTTAACTCTGCATATTGGCTCTACAAGGGTGTGGTTTTCTTTCTCACTGTGTATTCTAAGAGCCAGGGAAGTCGTTGAAGTGCTTTGTGAAGATAATGAAAAGTAGATCACTCAACAATAGAGGTTCTCTGATAGAGGACAGCTGCAGCAGACACAAGTCTTGTGTTTTTTGACAATACTGTGGAAAGTCCCACAGCAGTTGATGTCCTCCATAGTAATTAACTGGAATGATGTCTATGACTGTCTTTTTCAGATCATGCTAACCTCTAACGTGGGCGAAAACTTGAATATTATAACTGGACTCCAGTTGGAGTCGAGCCACAGATTCATAAACACACTATGAGCTTATTATTATTATCTTGCCATCATATTGTCAGGGGCCAGAATAGCCTGCAGCATCTTTGTAACTATCCAGCTAAGCACTGTTATTTTTAATTGTGATTTTATTTATTTTGGTGTTTGTGTGTTTTTTACTTTGTCTCAAAAATAGCTATAAAGTACTTACTTGCCGGTTGTCTACACCCCATAAACATAAATCGGAAAAGATGTCTGTAATATAAACAGTAAAGCCTTTACACAGTTGTGGGACTCTAGGGCCTCACCTTTTTGGCTCTCTTAACGCTCTTCTGCTGTTGTTCTCACTTCCTGTCTTCTGCAGCCCTCATTCCCCCCTGGGCAGCCCCCGTCTGTAGTGTTTGCCACCCAACCTCCACAAATGAACCCAACACCACAACCCCGACAGGTAGGCTTGCTCACTCCTCAGAAACGACTGTTCCATCAGGGAAAATATTATCTAGTCAGAAGCATGACAATTTACAAATTGGATTCATTGCTTTCCACACAAGTTCATTTTTGTGGTGCAATGCAAATATTTTTGTTTATTTCTAACTTGCATCTGATCAGTCCAGACAAACCACGCAGGGTAAAAATGCTATTGTGCAATTTTGCAAAACTTCTACTCACTGGCACTATCCTAAACGTATAGGGTTCTTAGAACGCCTGCATATCTGTTTGCAAACTTTCCTCCAGCTCTGCGAAATGTAAACGGTCACTGTGGTCTTCATTACATGTCTTATGAAGTATTGGAGCTTAATCTACATGATCTAAATTCTTTTGTTTCTTACTGCCCCTGATTGATTTGAGTAAATGCAATCAGCTTAAAGGCAGCTTGATTAATACATTAATATCAGATCTGTAATATTTTGTATGTAGCCTTGTAAAAAAGTTTAATAATTTAAAAAAAATATAGGGCAAGTTAAGAAAAAGCTCATGCTATGACAGCCATTTTCATATGATGAGCTCCAGTTGGAAACGTACAGAACTGAAATAACCTGTTAGTGGGGAGTGAAGCATGGAGTTTGAGCTTTTGTCTTTAATCTCTGTCCTGTCTGCCTCTCCTCCTCTAGTTTGCCCCCGGGCCCCGGCCTATACATCAACAGGTACTAACAGCACAGCTGACTAACTTGAGGATGGGAGGGGGATTTCTACCATTTTCATGCATGTGAGAAGCAGTGGAGAAGGCCAAGATTTCAGGAATAAAATGACCACAAACTGGTGGTTCCTGATTCAGAGACTACATGATAATATTTTTAGCATTTTATGTTTGTGTAATTAACATTGCCCAATAATGCAAAATTAACTTGATGATAACTGAAGTTAATGTTTTAAGTAAATATTGAATTTACTGTGATAAAGGTTAAATTGCATTTGGGTTATGCTTTATAATAAAATGCATAAATGTTGCTCCAACATTTCAGAAATGCAGCTAGGCCTGATTCACTGTTGTGCCTTTTATCTGCATGCTGCTTGTTAATTCACTGCTTAGCTAAGATTTGGTGGTTTCTGGGCGCTTTCTTCTAACTGATTGTCATGCCTTCCTTTTCTCACTCTTTCTCTTCCCACCTTCTTCTTGCTTCTATTGAATGTGTGTCTGTGTGTGATCTGTGCTTGTGCTGCTGAAGGGAAGCTTCAGATCGCTACAGGTAACTCAGGTTTTCTCTTTCCTCACAGTTTTTCCCTCCACTTTTCCCTTCTTTCACCCTCTGGAGGAGTGCATATGTGTGAGCCTAATATTTGGCAGTGTTGTGCTTTGTTGGCTTGGTGTCATTTTTCTGGCTACAGCAGTTAGCTCCCAGGCCAGCAGCAGAATGTCAATGAGGAGGCTCTGAATGAACCAGCATTAGCTGCTTTATCTCTGCTGGCAGACAGGGCCAATATGTTTCCAGTTGGAGTCGAGCCACAGATTCACAAACACACTGTGAGCTTATTATTAGGCTGAACAAGCTAGTTTCCCTGGGTCCAAGAGATAAAATAATGCAAAGGGCATTTATTCATGTCAGAGGTTTCAGAGAGGTAGCAAATGGTCCTGTTTTGTTTTTCTTTCTTCTCTGTGGTCCATCACACCATATTTCTTCTTGTCTTTTTCACAACCCACACTTGCTTCACCTTTGCTTTTCTACTATCTTCTTAGCCCTACTACCCCAACAGACCCAACCTGCCTCCCAGCAGTGGGCCAAGAGGTATCCCACCCAGCAGTGCTCCTCGGCCTGTGACCCCCACCCACGTCTACCAGGCAGGCCCTGGCTCCCAAATGATGATGATCCCCCAGCAACAGTTGCCCTTTCCCAGTTCGCCACAGGGACCTGCCTACATCATACAGTCACAGGTAGTGGGCACAACTTGTGTGTGTGTGGTTTTTTGTTTTGTTTGTTTGTTTTTGTTTCTGCTAGAGGTTTTCTTTGTATTGTATTGTAGGGTCTATATCTTACAATATAAAGCTCATTGAGGCAACTGTTGTGATTTGGTGGTGCTATAAAAATAAGATTGAATTAAATTGAAAATATAGGTTTGTTAGCTCTATTAAAAATGCATTAATTTTTTATTTAGATAAATTTTGTAACCCTGCATCCACAAAATGAGGCTTAGTGACTCAAACTGCTCAAAGTGGTTAATGGTGCAGAGGCATTTGTAATTTTGTTGCAGAAATTACCAGGATTTCTACTTTGATTACTCAGAAAATGTGGTCTGGTCTTCTTATCCAAATGTGTGAAAATGTGCCGGTGTCTGGAGTACCAATATGTCACAGTCCTGAGAAAAGCACCTGAGTGTATTGATTTCACCTTATTGCATAGCCACTATGTATGTAGTAGTATGTAGTAGTTCCTCCTCAACATACCACCAGAGTTTTGAAGCTGTGTTTCACATAGTTTAATCGAGCCACATAGTAACACAAATGGGTGAAGGGTGTCCCATTTCACAAAAAATAGAAAGCAAGTGCACAAATGCAAAAAAAAAAAAAAAAGGAACAGGAAAATGTAGCAACATTACAACGGTAATGGATTGCTTATTTGGAGAAGTAACAAAAAAGCAGATTACTTTTTTCATTACATTAGTTTTGCAATTCAGATCCTAATGAAGTCTTCTGAAAGGAAACAAGAAAATTGTATTACACACCACAGTCTCCCTCCCAACTGTAAAGCATCATGGAGGGATCCTTATGGTTTGAGGCTGCTTGTAGTCACTGAGGGAACAACAAACCAAAGACTGAAGGCAGAATTCTTTATAGTTTTTATAATATTCAAGTTTTAGCCCATGTTAGAGGTTGGCATAAAATCCTTGTAATTCCAAAGTGTTCACATTTTTTTTGCTTCTACAACTTTAATGATCTATATCTGTATCTGATGATGTTTTGTTTTGTTTTTCTCCATTTATCTTCTCTTCTATCTTCCACCCGCTCTCTGGTTTGCCTCCTCAGTACCGGTCACCAACCTACGTTCCCACACCTCAGCAGTTCCCAGTCCCAACAGGCACCCCAGGCTATTACCCAGGCACAAGCCCTGCAGAATATGGTACTTACGGTAAGAGGTTTTACCTGGAGTCTCATTTGTGCCACTCACCTAGCACCATTCTTACACTTGGCAAACTAAATTAGTTGGAGAGAAAAACAATTATGAAGATCGATGGTACACTTTGTAATGAAACGCAAGGACAAGTTGCAACAAAATTTAAATAGGAAGGGTGAGAGGCGAGGAAAATGTCAAATGAAAAAAAACACCACCCAAAAGAATAAATTTTATTTATAGGTGCCTTTCAACATACTCAAGGAGCCCTTAGAAGAAATTAAACAAAAGTATATCTTAAGTATAGATAAAATAACTGTAGGAAAACACCATATAGTAAAAAGTTAATACGTCTTAAACTAAAATCAAACGGAATAGAGAAGCTTAAAAAGATGTGTTTAAAGACTGACTTTAAAGATGGTAAGACTGTCAGAGTAGTGACTGTGCCGTGGGCAAGACTTTGAAAGACGCGGGGCTACTTGGCTGAAACAAACAGCTGTTATAGTAAGAGCAACATAGGAGGAGCATCTCAGTTTGGGAAAGAGTGGCAATGTGAAGAAGTTGGAGAGAGATGGGAGTGCAAGATTATCAAAAGACTTGAAAGTAAGAAGCAGAATCTTAAAAATTAATGCAACATTTTACAGGAAGCCAGTGAGCTGTGTAACATGTCATTAAATCCTCAGTAGTTGCTCACATATTGCACAGTGATCAGCCTTTAGTTGAAGTCTTCTTTGTTGTTGGTTTGTTTTTTTTTTGTTTTTTTTTTAGGAATTCTGACTTGTTACTCTTTCAGTGTTTGTCTTCATGTAAGTGTTTACAAGAAAATAACCGTCTTCCCTTAATAAACTACACGCTTCTGAGATTTCTAATAATTACATTAATCTTGTCCCCTGCCCCCCACTCATTATTTATGCATCTCTTTGTGCGAGACACTTCTGGCTAACATGAAATGAGATTGAACAGGAGTGGAGTATAAGGTGTTATAAAAAGCAGTGACAATTTTACAGACCGTGAGAGCGAGAATAATCAGGAAAGATGACCTTCTCTCAGCCAGCATGGACCATATGACCTTAATGAATAGCAGTTACAACTCGCACTGTGCTCCTATTGATGGGTGTGGCTGCATTCCCCAAAAAGTTTAAAGTTGCTGACTATTCGTGTCAAAGTGGTTATGTACAAATGGGCCCACAACAGCATCCTTAGAAATCTGCACTTAGCAATAGAAGTAAAATTTATGTACATCACAGTATAAAAGCTTTCAATGATTATATTTAATACACACAAAAGTGTCTTCATTTTACATTTACTCATAGTCATTTGGTTCCACATCAACTGAGTATAGCTGCAACAGACACATTTATTGCTGATCATATGTGCTGTGCCTCCATCTAGTGGTAACTGTGTGTCATTGGACCATAAAACCTAGTGATGCCCTGAAACAAACTTGCTGACCTCCTCCTACCAGGCATTTGAACTATGTGTTGTCTTTGTTGAACTGAATGCAGAGGCCTCAATGCAGACCTGTAAAAACACAATCCTTCCTATGAGACTGCTCATAGGAAGGATTCCACTATTTGCTCTTGAATGTGGAGTATGTGTGTGTTGGGTTGTGCATGGGACAGTTAAACTGTATAGGGCTGAAGGTCTGGTGGACTTGTGCATTAATTTATGGTAAATTCACATGTTTGGCATATATAAATGTATATTTTCAGATATTTTGCAGTTCCTTTCTGAACAGCAGTCTGTGTGCGTTTGACTGAAGGCATATTTATACCCACCACTGTAACCCTCACAAAACAAACAAACACACTCTGAAAATGGTGTTACAAATGCTATTGCGAGCTGCTCTTTGGTGTCATTTTGGCCAGTCGTGGACCTGTTCACTTTTGTAGCCTGGCACACTGTGTTGGAATGTATAATCATATTGTTTTTTTTCCACTGATATCATAACAAGGGCTCAGATCATTCCAGATTACACAGAAGGAGCTGTTGTAAAGGCATGAAAAGCAGAGACTTTCTGGAGAAACTTTTGGTAACACACACTCTGCAAGTGTGGCGCACCCTTGGCATTAGGGATGGGTATTGAAACCCGGTTCTTGTTGAGAACCGGTTCCCAATGTTTCAAATCCTTGGAATTGTTTGGCATTTTTGCAAACGATTCCCTTATCAATTCCAGTCGCCCCGAATGATGTCACCACGTTGCAGAGCGTCATTTACCTGGCAGGAAACACGGCGCCTAAGCGGCTTATACGCTCAAAAGTTTGGTTATAATTTACGAGAACGGATGACAACAGGGCAACTTGCAATACTTACAACGTAGATATTTCATTTAAGGGAAGAAACACTACGAATATGCAAAAGCATTTGGTCACAAAACACACGATAACCTTAAATGAATGTCGTGTTTTTTAATTCCGCTCCGGACTCGTGAATCTCAACCCAGCAGCGGCGGTAACGTTTGCACGTCCTCTCCCGTTAATGCCTCAGGTAAATAATCAACTAACAGTGCATATTATGTTAGCGCGATCTGCCTTATTACAAAACCTGCCATTACTGTGCATTTAGGTGACCATGATGAGAGAGACAGACAAAGTCTGACTGGCTCAGATGCTGACAGTTCTCACTGCAGTTTACCGGTAGCATCTCCTTTCAGGCCAGGATAGACGAATGTCACCGAGCAGTGACTAAGTTTGTGGTAAAAGGTTTGCACCCATTTGCCACAGCAGATGCCCCGATTTTCAGTAAGTGAATGTGTTTAATTGTAGGCAGGGACATTCCTGGATATTCTTGTGTAATTGCTACAGAATAATTTATGTTATACTTTGTTATTGCTACAGGAGAATATTTCTTTTATTATTTTACATTTACAATTTTTTTTTCCCTGGGGACCCATTGAAGAGCTGTAGGCTGTGGATCTCTTAAGATCTCACTGTTGGGTTTGTAAGGCCATGTTACTCCTAAATTTCTATCTTGTTCAAAGAGAAGATATAAAACAAAGTTCTAAGCTAATCGACCTTAGTGTTCTCCTTTTTTAAAAAGAATCGATAAGAGAATCGATAAAGGATCGAATCGTTAAACAGAATCGAAAATGGAATCAGAATTGTGAAAATCTTATCAATACCCATCCCTACTTGGCATCACTATATATTATGGCGGGACAGTGGTCTTGTCACATTTGGTGTGTGATACAACCAGTGCAGTGACCATAAACAGGCCATTACGTTCATGTCTTTGCTTATAAGAGAAGTCAGTGTGGAAAATGTGCCAGTGTTATTTATTCTGTGTGAGTTTTGCTACTGTTAACATGCATTTTCAGGATAAGATCTTTTTAGTATGAGTGGCCTTCAATGGTTAGATTTGTTTTATGGACAGTTTGTACACATTGGCCTAACAAGCAAACAATCCCTTGATCAGTTCTGGTAGTAGGCACACATACCTTTGGGGTTTTGTCCCCCTTTTGATTAAAGGAGCAATCCAAAGTAACTTTACTGGTCATGAGAAAAATTTAATCAGGAGAATACACTAATCTCAAACTTCAGATTACAAACAAGAGAATGAATTCTAGTGTCCGTTCAGGATTTGACATGTCGATGTAGTCTTGGATGATATCAGCAAGTTCAAACATATTCTTATAGTTTAACTGTATTCCTACGCCTCCCTGTGTCAATGGTAGCACAGGGTGGTGTAGCAGGTTTTTGTATTGCCTGACAACAAGAAAACTGAGTCAAAACCTCCTGGCCAACCAGAGGCTTTCTGTGTGAGGCTTCCATGTTCTCCAAGATTTCAAGATTCTTTATTTGTGACGTGCATGGTTATACAGGTATAACACGCAGTGAAATGTGACCTGATACGCTCCCCAACTGTGCAAAAAAAAAGACAGACAGACCTTTATATACAGTGAATGAGTATATACAAGGTTTACACATGGGTTTTCTTCAGGTTCTCTGGCTTCGTCTTGGATAATTAGGAATTCTGAAGATACTATAGGTGGGGATGTTAACATGTTAGCATAATTGTGTTTTGTGTTTGCCCTGTGGACTCGTAACCTCTTCAGAACCTCCCTAATCACACACATCAAAGGCCTATACAGCTTCTATAGCAGCTCTTCTATAGAGATTGACAGACCACGTGACTTTCGCGCATTGCATGCCGGGAACTCGTAGCAAAACAATCCAAGTACCGCATCAAATGCAAGCATTTGCAGCACCGCAAAACGTTCATTCTCCGGTTCCAATACCTTCTTGCTTTTTCTTTGTCCCCCAAAAAAGTTATGTACAAAACGAAGGAGAACGATGCCGGTCCGTACAAAGACAGACTTGATGAAAAGGCAAAGAAAAGATACGAGGAAAAAATCAAAGGAGTGAAAGGGTTAGACCCTTACAAGCACACAGAGTGGACAAAATACGTTAGCGTATAATACGCAAACTACGCTCATATTTATAATTATACGGTTCTTGGAGTGAGTGCATACACTCATGAAGTTCAGTAACTTCAGGTCACTGCAACAAGCCCAGGTACAGTTTACCGACGGATGGGTACAGGACCTTGAAATGCACCGTGTAGAACGAAAGACCATCGTACTTATCATAAGTTTACCAGTCTCACAAATCGGCTTCATAATTACACATTCGTTAACCGTTTATTAATAGGACCTTTGAGCTCAACGGTAATTAATTAGTAGTGGAAATAATTTCTGGTACGCATTACAGAAATGTAGCAGTGACAATAATATTGTATGCTGTAATCGTACTGGGCAATTAGTGATACAAAAAAACCTGTTTTATCCTGTGAATAAAAGTATACGTTTTTGTCAATGTACCATGGTAATAACAGAAGCGAAACGCAATATTGTGTCAGGACAATTCACTATTTATGCACAATAAACAAAGGAGCATAGCGCCACAATTTCTGTTCAGCGCCAGACTTGCTTGTAACCTATATCACCAATTATGTTATGAAAAATGACGTACTAACTACTACAAAACACTGACCTTTGTGGGAATTCTTGGAGCAGACTAACCTGTGAGCTGGAGCGTTCTGGGACGTTATATTTGGTCTTTGAATGGCTGCAATCCAGGCCATCCGTCGCCTCTTTGTTACTTCGGAAACATGGCTCGAACAATTTCTCTTCAACGACGTAATCCGATTAAAAACCGATCTCTTTACCCGTCGGCTTCCCGTGGCTGTCATGCGACCGGCTATTGCAGTTAATAATACAACAGCTTCTTGCCATTTTTTGTGTTTCTTTTTATCGCTGTGTAATGTAATTTCAATTGAAAGCCTGCGTGCGCTAGTACCTCTTGCCACGAGTTCCCAGAATCCTTTGCGGTTTTACCCCTGAATGACGTCACATTTTCAATCTCTATAGGAGTTTGAACAGGATCATTTTTGTCTGCCCAAACAGTCTGACAATGCTTTACTAGATTGTAAACTTCTGTGGAGTTTTAGTGATGAGTAAATCTTTACAATACTTAAATGTCTGGTCTGAATATTGAACCCTCCCACGTCTTGTACAAACCCAGATAGTTTGACCCTAACAGAAACACTTCCCATTCTGTACTTTTGACTGAGATGGCACATAAAAGTGCATTTAAGTGTCAGTCTGCACCACAGCAGGGCTACAGCTGATAGGAATGGGCTGTGTGGCTGTTGAGCCGGCTGATTTCATGTTTATTATGACACTGAAAATAATCTCCTGCGTGTCTGTTGCATCAGTCATTCTGACAGTCCCTTGGCATGTCGTGAAATCAGATGGCACATGACATTAAAATAACTGTCCAGTGACTGTAAGACATGGCTCTTTAAACCTGGTTGCTGAGGACCTTGACTTCACTGCTGCATGCTTCATGAAGATGTCTTGAGCCAAAAAAGGGATTCATGTGTGGAAGTAATGCTTTTTTTTTTTTTTTGCCCTCTTAAGATCTATGCTCGTCATAGTTATAATCCCAGAATATCATTTTGCCTCCTTGCAGCCATCTATGTGGTGGAGTGTTTCTTAAAACACACATACATAGAAACAGCCCTCCCCCTACACACACACACACCAAATCCGTTTGACTCTTATGTGTTAACCAAAGATCAGATAACATGGCTGTGGTGGAGAGATAGAGGAGTCTTCAGGGAAGTCGGAGCCACTCGGAATGGCACAGTTTAGTTTGTCTGCCACTATACTCAAGAGGAGGGAGGTGGGGAGGAATCAGCAAGGTCAGAGGGAGGAGCAAAATGGAGACACGCTGGAAGAGGGAGGGCTGAGGACTAAAAGAAGTCATTCTGAGAGGGCACCTGTAGAGAGGACAGGGAAGAAAGTTAGAGAGGGGGTTTAAAGAGAAAACCCCCTCTAAATTGTATTTCTGTACAGTCTTTACATTCTGCAGCAGTTCAACATGGGCAACCGTGGTTCTCGAGAGCAGGAGGACTCTGAGGGTAGGTGTTGTCTAGACGGTGTCTCTTTGCAGCCCCCCATCCCCCTCTTATGGCAAACTTTTGTGCTTTGAGTCATATCTCAGGTCTCTTATTTACAGTATTGGGATACTGTCCAAGTCTCATTCCGCCTTCTGGCTTTCTGCTTTTATGAACCTTCTCCCTCTCTCTGTCCTTCTATCGCTCACTTTCTTCCCTCCCTTTCCATGTCGCACTCAGTCTTCCCCCAGCCGGTGTGGGTTTTTGACTATATTTAGGCTGTGCTGCTTCTGGGCAACAATGCAGACTCAGTAATGTGAGTTAGACTGTAATGCATGCAGCAGGGGAGAGAAGCAGAGAAGGAGCTAGCTACTCCCAACCTGAAAGAGAGGCCTCTTCAGTTTAGAGTTTTGGGGGGTGGGGGTCCTTCTTGTTTTTCTTGTTTGTGTTTTGTTTTTTTTAGTCTAAGTCTTGTAAAAGTGGGCTACACCTGATTTTGAACTGTAGCTGAGGCCAGTTACACGGCCAGGTAATGTCACTGAGTGGTTTTGTCTTGTTGACAGTATTGACCAGGTATGCAAAAAGCATTTGCTTGCTCTTTAGGAGGGTGTAACACTGGCAGCAGCTTTCTTGGCAAGTTTGTGAATGTGATAAGTTTTTAATTCCTTATGAGATCACCAATGCAGAGCTGACACAGCAGACTGCTGCGTCATGGTCTGAAAACCTACTTGGGGTTCTTCTTGGTACCATGTTTGCTTAACTGTTGCATTTGGTGAAATGCTGATTTTAGGCAGTTGTTTCTATTCTAGCAAATCTCTACTGAAAGAAGTTAATTGAATTATTTATTCCCAGGAAAATAAGTAATTAAAATCACCTGATACTTGATGTTATTAACTTAGCTACTGTTTGTGTAGAAATGAGCTAAACAAAAATAGACACGATAATAAAGTCGTAAAATAAGGAGCTGCAAGAGTTTAAGACATTTGCCCTTTTTTAACTGCTGAAATATAATATTTTGCCCTAATATTACATTACATGAACTAAGTCATTTATCAGATTTTTGAGTTAGAATTTTTAATTTTCCTTAATTCGTTTTATATAAAATCATTTTTCTGCTATTGGGGAAAATGGATTTGTTGAAAATTAGTTGAAAACAGTAATTGTTGTTATGGCATCCTTGCAAAAAATAGGTGCAGTTTTGGTCATTTTCCATTACGATCGACTATGCATGACTGTGCATGGCGTTGCTATACCACTGTAGCTTGTGACATCATTTGTATGCTACACGGATACCACACCAATGGAGACACCGAGGCGATGGTGTTCCTGCTGCTTGGTGTATGCCTTTTTTTTGACAGACTCTCAGACCACAGTGGGGGTTTTTTTTTTGTGTAGCCGTTTTCATCATTGCTGGGTTTGAAAAATGATGATTTTGATTTTTGTGAAGGAGACGTTCTCATCACACATCGTGTGACACCACTAACTAGCTAATCAGTGGCATGCAGTCTGACATCACATTTTTTAGATCACGTCAGATCCCTCAGAACCCTTTAGTACCTACCCCGGCCGAGTAGGTACTAAAAAAGTACCAGGTACTTTCAGAAATCCCAAAAAAAGTCAAGGCAAGGCGAGCGAGGAGGTACTAGGGGAAAAGGGCTACAAGTTCAGTTAAATTGGTCAACACAATCAGCCTGAGGAAGCTTTAAAACATTCATGTTTAAACATTCATACTTAAACTGAAGTGAGCAAACTCTTGACACTAATTGAAATGAATCCGAAATGAAAGCAAAAATTAAAACTATCCGGAAATATACAAAAAATTATCTGGTAACCAGAAGCAAGGTATTTATTTAAGTGGTATGTGTTTTAAGTTGATGTGTTTATGTTAAGTCAATATGACTTGGTTTACATTCTTCTGTCTGTGATTCACAGCAGGGGCCTACTACCCTGCACAGCCACAGTTCACCCCCTCGGTCCAGGCAGGACCTGTGATTATGAATCCTGCACCTCAACAACCACAGCCACCCCCTCAGCCTGCCCAGCACATCCCTACCAAACGGGAACGCAAACAGGTACAGTCAGCATTCCTAATTCAAAAATGTGCCACACTTCAAACTCTCTGTGCTGCTTTGAGATGCATGTGATACAGGATATGCGTTTTATCTGCTTATGACTTGTGTGTATCCTCAATTACATTTGCTTTTATGCAAAATCACCACATCTATCTAGACAGACTTAACATAATCTTAAATAATCATATGTTATTAGCAAAAGACAATCCTTGGAAGTTATCAAAGAGGAGACACTATATAAAAAAGTGAACACAGCACTCAAACAATCCTGACAAGAAAATTATGAATGAACGTCCTTGATAATGAAAGTGGTGTCTTGCAACTGGATTTGAGATGAGTCAAAAATGTTGTTCCCTTTTTGATTTCATGATATTATATTAGAAGTATTGGTCAGATAAAGTGTATTACTGCAGCTTTTGCACGATTTATAGATGGATAATTTATGGTCACTGGAGACATATTGTAGCATTATGAGCAAGTATGTGTATCATTGTAATCCAGTTTCAACACAATGGAATGGGATACAGAAACATCCTTGTTGCTTGTTATGATTCAGGCTTGAATTGGGACACTGAATTCAATTTACTGATTGAAAAAGATATTAATAAACTCGTCTTTAGCTTCTTATTTTGTATAGCTGAGCTGCTGTACAATGTATTCCCTGATTTAACAAAATGTCTAGTGTTCCCCCTGTGCTCTAAAATGGCCCTCGCCTGGTATGTGGTAGCTCTCTGTGAACTCAAGCCCCTCTTGTGTCACCATTCTTTTACATCTGCGACATCTGCAGCAATGCTTACATTTGACTGAACAGTGTAACCTGCTGCTTTTCTCAGTCTGAAAAGTGAGTGATCCACTGTACAGATCTATGAGACACACAAAATGTGAAGCTCTGGTTGCAAGATGATAAATGTCATTGGTGATATCACACAAAATATCTGCTTGTAATTACATTACATTGTGCTTTGGCTATTAATATAAAGGGCTGGGGTTTGTGTGTGTGCGCATGTGCACACTACAAGACTTGCATTCCTTGAGTTTCGGGAGTGATGTGCTTTAAAGAAGCACCAAGAGATTTGGTGTCTTGTACAGGGCACATTGACAGAAATTAGGTTCTACTGTGAACGGATAAAGGCAGCTTCACACAGAGGTAGTGGTGTGTGTATGTGTCTGGGTTTGTAGCTTTTTAAAGTGTTTGTTGCTAGTGGTCTCTCCGTGCAAAAATCGGATACCAGCTGACTTGCAAGAACTAAATGCCATTTTTTTCCTCTACTCTCCTGTTTGTGTGCTCTCACTATCACCCCACGTCAAAGAGAGTGTTCAGCGGGGTGGGGGGTGGAGGACATGTCAGCACATAGCTCAGCTCCACGTGGCCACCAGTCTCCTCCCCCGTTTGAGCCGGAAGGGCTAAACAGTCAGCCTTCCTCTGCTGCTGTGGCACCCCACCCCCCCTTCCTGCTCCAATTCTACATTTTCTTTTCTGCTCTCAAAAATCAGAAAAAAGTCTAACTTGAACAGAGTGTGCAGGATGACTGAACAGAGAGAGAGCGGGATTGAGGAAACGGGGAGTTTCTTATGGTAACCCTTCAGTTGTTCATTTGACAACTTTTTGTTCCTGGAAACCCTCCCATTCTCCCTGCAATTGCCCCTCCTTCACACTCTGGCCCCTTTAACTGTTTGTTAGTTTCTGTGGGCGGGGGTTTGCACATTCCAATACCAAAGCGTTACAAGGCCAGTTTTTTTCCTCTTCTGTTTAGCATATGAGAAACGGTCAAGTCGTTAGCCAGCGTACTGAGAGTCAGGCCCAGCCCTGCTCTGTCTTCCGTATAGCTCTTCTGTCTCGTGCTGGATTTCTATTGTGGGAGCTAAGTTGAGAAGGAGCTACTTGTTATCCACCCACTGTCCTGGTTTTTTTTTTTTTTTTTGGTGGGGGTTTAAAGTCCAGCCCTAAGCCAGCCAGATCTGTTACTCCAGCCCTCGGATGATAGAGGCCCACTGGGGTTTGTAGCACTCTGGGAGAGGAGTTGCAAGCAGGCTGAATCAGGTAAAGGTCAGCATGGTTGAGCTAATACTATCAAAAGTAGGTCAGAGTGCAAAAGTGTTAAAAATGGTTTAATCCTTTTCTAGGAATAGCCCGTGTCACTGAAGTTAGCAGCATTTGGACTCCTGAATTCATTGTTACTTTGTGTGACTGAGAAAACACGTGTTTGTAACATATAAGAAGAGTGCAGTGTGTACACAGGAATGCATTCTGTTGTCAGATCTGATTGTGTTTTGCCTTCGTGTGAGCAGGCTTTTTCAACAACAACGGCTTAAAGCAGCAGTGGAGTTTTGTTTCGCTGTTTAGCTTCAAGTTGGTTTAATTTAATTCACGCTCAGTCAGACAGCTTTTCTGGTGACTCAGAGGCTGAAGCACATTCAGTTGGGCAGCAGAGGAATTTGCATGGTGGTTAGAGTTTGGATTTTGTGTGCCTCAGTGAAGAAATGTAGCTTTCATTCAATGAGGCAAGCTAGTGAATAAGAGCTAAAGGGAGGACTGTGGAAAAAAGACGAATGTAGGCACTGCACCATGGGAAGCAGGTTTTTTTCCCCTGCCTTTATTCTTCATTTGAAGTTAGTTTCAACTAAAGTGTTGTCTGTGTTATTTACCTGCTGTCCCTTACCCTCATCTTTTGTTCGTTTTACTTACACCAGTAGCTCATCTACTTTCTTTCCTCCACAGATCAGAATAAGAGACCCAAACCAAGGAGGTCGAGACATCACAGAAGAGATTATGTCAGGGGGCCGTAGTGGCTCCACCCCAACCCCACCTCAGGTAAGCCACAGAGCCACATTCTTGAATAAAAGTACTCAGGAGAGCGGCCATACAAGCACACTGTTCGCTTTTTATAAACTCATACACTTGAAAGTGACGTTACCTGACAACTATTGCTTTCTGGGGTCCATATTAAAATATAGAGAAAATACTTTCTGCTTTATTTAATATAAGATTAAGTAAAACAGAAAGGACTAGAATTGACTCACATGCTCTGTCCACATGTTACTGCTTGGAAAGATTGCTGATTGCCATTTCCAATGTGATACACTATAATCTGTCAAAATTAAACTGACTGGCACTTTGACACGTGGCTTTTAAAACCAGCTGGGATTTGAGCCTGTTTTTTCTTTTCCTTTTTACCCCCCATAGTCAAATGGGAAAAAAAAGTGTTAACCTCAATTGTAAGCTCACCTTTCAGTTTGTGTGTATGTCTCCCACCAGACATCTGGATCAGAAAGCACGTCATTGACCCAGGCCAACGGTGAGAGTGTCCCAGCTGCTACTACACCAGCACTGGTTAGACCAGGTGAGTGGCACATGCTGAGTCTTGAACACAGTCGATACATATTTTACTTACTACGATTTATATAATTGTTATTTGTGTGAATCCTGCTTAGCCGTTTGTACTTTCATAACCATTTTTTACTTTGAATAGGTCTTAAATTCACCTATAAAATGAAATGATTCCAGTTAATGTTTTCATTTGTGATTACTTAATTGTTAAGATTGACTTCTACCAGTAAACAGCAATAACTGTTTAAAGAAGCTAGGAGAAAGGACAGATAGAGCCTGTGCTATGTATGACTTAATGTTTCTTTACTTTGGATATCTTGTTAAAGTAACTGGAGACCAAACTTGATTCATGAAACAAGCCATCTATGTGGATATAAGGCATGTTAAATCACAGCCTGTGGGCATAAGCAGTTCTTAGTTGAAACACATTTCCTTTTCACTGTTCAGTTGTTTGTACATATTTTAGTCTGTGTGAGTATCGAGGAGCCCTGTGGTGAACAACAAGTATCTTGGTGAATCTTGAGCAGTCAGCATCGCATGATTGGTAATTTTTCCACCTAAGGTTAAGTAGGGTTATCTGTATGGAAGTGCACACAACTGCTATCAAGCACCACTTTCAAAATAAGAGTGATGAGAATTTTACTAGTAAATCCACGCTGCTTGGTGCCCTTCTCTCTGCTGGATTTAAACATAGTTAAAATAAGTTGTTAACATCCCTGAGTGGCTCGCCCAAGTGTAGGAAAACAGGGAAGCTGGTTTATTTTGGGAAGGTTGAATGAGGTGTAGATATATAACATAAAAAGCTTTATTATCCTCACATAGTTGACCCGTGGCTGTGGATGAATATCTGTTTATAGGTTTTCAGAAACGATGTATTCAGTGTTGATTGTAAAAACACGAATATAACTGTATTTTTTTTTTTCTGACTTTTGACCCTCCAGATGACAGAAGGAAACCTACACCTCCACCTGTGGCAAAGACCCCTGAACTTCACAAAGGCGACTCCATCCCTACAGAGGCTAACACCTCTGATACGAACACTAAGACCCCGTTACCCGCTCCTCTGTCAGAAGCTGAGAACACGCCTATTAACACTATTTCTGCACTTGCACCGAGCCCTCCTGTTCCAGATGTGATGGATGCGCCTCCATCTCACAGGGAACCTACACCCCCTCCCCAGTCAGCACCTGAGATACCTGCCTATCCTGCACCCCTTCCTGATCCTGTCCCCACCTCTGCTGCACTGAACAAAGTTGACAATAAAGCACCAGAGGCAAAAGAGGAGGTGGCAAAGGAAGAGGAGACTAAAGCAGAAGAGAATGTGATGTCAGTAGACACACCCCAAACTCCTCCTTCCTCCACTAATGGTGTGGCCGAGTTGGAACCTGAAAGGCTGTCGGTCACGTTACCACCAAGTCACCTAGAGGACCCTCTGGAGTCTCCAATTGCACAGCCTGAGGAGCTCCGACTACCCAACGGGCTGCCGCTCCCAGCCCCTCAAGACCCCGAAGCGCCTGCCGTCAACACAGCTGAACGTGACGACAGCCCCATAGCTGAACCAGATGTCAGTCAGCAGCTGATAATACAGACATCTGCAAACGTCGCTCAGGCAGGACTATATCTAGAAGCCATACCTCCACCTGTTAAACATTCAACCCCTGCACCCTGTGCTCAAGAAGCGGAACCACCTCAGGCGGCACCTGCCCAGCCTGAGGTTCCAGAAACTGTTCCTGCAGCCACTCTGGATGTTAAGGAAGACACTCCAGTGCCCCAGTCTAGCACCAAGGAAGAGACGTCTTCTCCTACAGAGACAGTTTCAATAACTGACAACACCCCAGAAAAGGTGCCCACTCCTCCCCCTCCTACAGCAGAGGAGAGGGAAGACACTCCTCCTCCCCCACAGACGGTATCCTCTGCCCCTGTAGAAACTACTATGCAAGGTTAGTCACTTCCCCAAGTTTGATTTATTTTAGTCATTTGTTTCTGCTTTCTACAAACTGAGAATTGAGTCATCCTTCGATTTTCTGTCTGCGGTATTTTTGAGCTCATCTGAGGCTGCCTGTCTTTCTTTCTCTAGCTGCTGTGTCTGTGCCAAAGAAAAAAAGAAAAATGAAGGATCTAAACAAAAAGGAGGCTGTGGGAGACCTCCTGGATGCCTTTAAGGAGGTATCTGATCGATGATGTATTTGTTCATTCATTCTCATACTTTTCTTGCCTGTTGTAACTAATCTGCAATTACTCCATATCCACTGAAGCTGAAAAAGAAACTAGTCATCAACCCTTTCAAGGGACATAAGACGAACTGCAGTTGCTGATTTTTTTACCGTAATGTCTTAATGAAGCTCATATTTATGAGCTTCCTAAATACCAAACTGATTTTTCTGACTAAGCAGCAAAAGGTGATTGCACCAGAGCCTGAGCCAGTCCCAGCACCAGAGCCCCAGCCCCCTGCCACTGCTCCTCCTGCCCAAGAGGAGGCAGACTTAACCTGGGAGGACAAGGAGGACAAGCTGGATGCTGAGAATATTCAGCCGGATCCTCTCAATCCGACTGCCACTGACAAGAAGTATCAGTACAAAGAGGGTGGGTGTCTGAAACTTGACAGAATTTATTCATTGAGTGGTCTACCTTCCTCCTCTCATATGTTGTGAAATGTCTTTTAACAAGAAGACATCTTCTGTTTTCTGTTTGTTTCAGAACAATGGATGCCAATAAACACAGAAGAGAAGAAGAAATATGACCGTGAGTTTCTTCTGGGATTCCAGTTCATCTCAGCCAGTATGAACAAACCTGAGGGTCTACCAGCCATCAGTGATGTTGTCCTGGACAAGGTGCAAAGATTTACCCTAAAGTCTAGTCTAAGTGAAATAAAACCAAAAAAAAAACATGTCTAGATCACATAGTAGTGGAAATTGTAATTAAGTTCCCATCCTGCTTTCTGTCTTTTCAGGCTAATAAAACACCTCTGCGACAACTCGACCCCAGTCGCCTTCCAGGAATGAACTGCGGCCCTGACTTCACGCCCTCCTTTGCCAACCTTGGCAGGCCCAGCATGGGAGGAGGAAGCAGAGGACCAGTGAGTTCAATTTTTCTTTGTGTAACTCAGCACTTTCCAATTGAATTATTACTGGGGTGGCTGTAGCTCAGGTGGTAGAGCAGGTCATCTACTGATCGGAAGGTTGGTGGTTCGATCCCCAGTCTGCATGCCAAATATCCTTGGGCAAGATACTAACCCCAAATTGCTCTCCGATGCATCCATCGGAGTATGAATGTGTGTGAATGTTACTTAGAAAGCACTTAGAAAAATGTGCTTGTGCGAATGGGTGTGAATGGGTGAATGTACAAGTTGTGTACAGCGCTTTGAGTGCTCAGAAAGAGTAGAAAAGCGCTATATAAGAACCAGTCCATTTACCATTTACCACTTCAATTAAATCATGTTTTGATGTTTCCCTTACAGTCTCCAGGTATGGGCATGGGGATTGGCGGACCACGTCGCTCTCAACAAATGCCGAGGAAAGAACTGAGGAAAATCATCAGCAGCATGCCACTCAGTGATGAGGTGCAGCTGAACAAAGCAGAGAAGGCGTGGAAGTCTTCAGTGAAGAAAAGCACTCGCAGCCGTGGGGCAGAGGAGGTAGACGAGAGTGAACCAGAGCAGATCAAGACCCAGGAGCTGTTTAAACGGGTGCGCAGCATCCTCAATAAACTGACCCCCCAAAAGTTTCAGCAGCTCATGAAACAAGTAACAGAACTGACCATTGACACAGAAGAGCGGTTGAAAGGAGTCATAGACCTCACCTTTGAAAAGGCCATCTCTGAACCAGACTTCTCTGTGGCCTATGCCAACATGTGCCGCTGCCTTATGGGGGTAAGTGATGTCTCACCCAATATAGATGCTTGAATATTTACAATGGAAGTGTTGTTGTTTAGATGTTTAACTTATGCAGCAGAGTAGGGGTGGGCGGTATAAGCGGTATACGGTAGAAACGATATGAATTTGGCCAACGGTAGAGATTTTGCCTGTAGCACTCTACCGCGAGATTTGTCGATATGTCAAGTCTGTATCATATTGTTGTGTGATTGATGGATAAACGGTAAATGAAGAGAAAGTAATAAATGCTTTACCAAACACAGAACACAAAATCACTTTTAAGCTTGTTCACACACAGCTATGAGTGATTAACATGACATAGCAGAACATAGATATTAATAAAACGGTATGAGCTGACTGCAGGTTTCTCCAACCTTCACAAACCGTGCATTTGCATAGTGACTGAAACTAGCACCACTGAGTAACAAAAGGCCTTGAAGTCAGTTTCACGATCATTAATATGCAAATTGTCAAGATTAATGGCCATGAGTACCATTCACAGAGAGTTGGGGAGTGGCTGCAATGTAGTCGAGCAATTTGTGGTCCTTTGTGATTCTTGTCTTGAAAAGTGCTATACAAATACAATTTTACCTACTTACTTGCAATCACAGCATAGTAACATGGTGAAAGATGAACTCTTACAGGGTCATTATGCTCGCTTTGCGCTACCTGCTGTGCCTAGTTTGACATCACATCCTTTGTCGCACACAACAATCTTGCCGGCACTTTGGCTGGTCATGCACCTCTCGATTTTGTAACTTAGCGCGGTGTGCCACAATCGCATCTGTACAGTGTCCGGTCAGTTTTTGCCACCATTTTAATTATTTTCCAGCACCGGAGCTCAGACATTCACAGATACACCAAGGGAGACCTTGGGACTGTTTGAAAACTTGAGGCTTTGTTGAAAGAACTTTGCAGAATAACACTCAGCAACGTCTTTGGTTCCCGTTTTGACTTTTCTCCTCTAATATCAGTACACCTAACATTCAAGAGAATACTGCAGCGGCTTCCCGTGCCTTATTGAAATAAATAGAAGTGACTGTGAGACAATGTTTAAGCAGTGAGCGAAGCGACCATTGCTGTGGGTCTTGGGGGTATTGTAGGGCACCTTTTTTTTTAAATTGAACTTCTGAAGTGAGATAACTCTAACTGTACTGTATATTTTTTATATGTATAAATGTGTGTGTGTGCATGTATATATGTTTTTTGTTGTTGTTTTTATTTTTTTAAATAACATTGTTCGATCTTAAATGTAGTTGTTGGCAATGCAGGAAGCCCGAACTCGACCCCAAAAGTGACATCATGGTTTGTAGGGCTGCACGATTAATCGTTAGAAAATCACGATCTCAATTCATACTTATGTGCGATTTCATTTCCAAATAACAACGATTAAAAAAAAAAAAAAGACGATGACGATTGTACCGCATTTTGATCCGGGACGTAATCTGCATGAAAACAAGCGCTCACTCTTCCTGCTCAACAAATGACAAGGGCAGAGCCTTATACCACATGATACAGAAGATGGCTGCTAAAAATGGCAGGGAAAAGACAACGGAGAGCACGTCAGGGATGACGAGAAAGTGACTGGAGAAAATCCGTCCCGGTCAACCACCCAAACATCAATAACGGGAACCTTATACAGCGCTTCCCTATACCCGTCGAACTCCTGCAGGCACAAAGAAATTACGGAGGCTATTACTTATCACCTGACCAAAGATATGGCTCCCATTAACACTGTGCAAAACGAGGGATTTAGGAAAATGATCAACACCCTAGACAAACGCTACACACAGTTTTTCTATTGTTGCACTACCTGCTCTATACACGCAACGGTGGAGACGGAATTTCAAGCAGTACAACATTTTGCGGCAACGACAAAATGTGAGACATTTATTGTTTTTATGTTCAGTCTCAACTGTTACAAAGTTGATGTGCAGTTAATAAGCGCAATAAATATTTATACTGGAAAAGAAAATCGTGAGAGAATCGTGATCTCAATTCTAAGCAAAAAAATCGTGATTCTCATTTTATACAAAATCGTGCAGCTCTAATGGTTTGTAATAGATTGACACTGGGGTTGGCAGATGCAACAATGCTTTTGCAGTGGTGTCAATCCTCGTACTGCTAGTTTACAAATGTCTTTGAGTCTCCAGTGATGAACTCAAATTAGTGCCACGTTTCTGGGCCACTGATCTAAGTGATGGGATTGAGGGACTGAACCACTGCAACACTGAGCTTGCACCCTGTCTTCTTTTGCCATTTACTTAACATATGTTTTCTTTCTCTGCTTTTTTCAGCTTAGAGTCGAAATTCCAGATAAACCAGGAGCCACTGTAAATTTTCGCAAGCTGCTGCTAAATCGATGCCAGAAGGAGTTTGAGAAGGATAAGGACGATGATGAGATTTTCGAGAAGAAGCAGAAAGAGCTGGAAGCTGCATCCGGGGTATGTATGCTGCATTGTGAACTATTATTTGTACAAAGGAAGTCATGTGTCAAGTCAATAGTTAAACATCTGAAAGGTTTCAGAGATCCATCTAACTGTACTTGTTTTGAATGCCTTTTTTTGTGTTTGTTTCCCAGGAGGAGGAGAAGCAGCGGCTCCTTGAGGAGTTAGAAGAGGCTAAGGACAAGGCCAGGAGGAGGTCTCTAGGCAATATCAAGTTCATTGGTGAGCTGTTCAAGCTGAAAATGCTCACAGAGGTCATCATGCACGACTGCATTGTCAAGCTGCTCAAAAACCATGACGAGGAGTCTCTGGAGTGCCTGTGCAGACTGTTGTCCACCATTGGCAAGGACCTTGACTTTGAGAAGGCCAAGGTACAAAACACACACATGTTGGAGACACATGACCGAGATGCATGCAACCCAAGATTCTATAATTTTGACTGATAAACACACAATGCACTTAACCTAACTATTGTGTCCCACTTCAGCCTCGTATGGACCAATACTTCAATCAGATGGAGAAAATAATAAAGGAGAGGAAGACCACCTCCAGGATCCGTTTCATGTTGCAGGATGTGCTGGACCTTCGACGGGTAAATAACAAAGTCGCATATGGACTCAATGAGCTGTTTTGCATATATAATTTGGAGCTTGAGCCTTTTCCCCAACTAAATCTCTCTGGTTGTAGATTTGTTGTTTTAAAAAAAATGCTTATTTATAAATTTTATGATTTGAGTAGACCAAAAATAAGATCTAGCTTTTTAAAGCCTGACCCATTATGCAACACTTGAGATTTTTACAGGCACTTTTATTGAATCAGATAAAGTGATAGAAAATGCGATTTCATATATCATATTTAAATCTGTTGGGTTCCCAATTAGGAGCTGCTGCTCCTAAACACAGAGCTACTCTGTGCCATTGGCTGAGACAACAAACAGCAGCATGTTCATTCATCCATTCATCTTCTCTCAATTGAAGTAACAGGATTTGAGGGATCCTATGCTATGTCATCATGTGTGCCTCATAATTTTCCTGTCACCCCTTCCCCCCCCCAATTTATCTCAATTATGTGCAACTTTCTGAAGCCAGTTAAGTGTCGTGGTATTGAAGCTATATTGAATTATAAGATTAAGCCAATGTTGACTTTTAGCTTACAGAGACTGAAAGAAGATGAGAAAATGTGATTTAAAAAGGGACAACTTGTTTGTGCTTTTGAAGGAATGTTGCAGTCCTTCAGTTAGGCTTCCAGTCCCTCCCACAAAGTCCTACAAAACCTGCTGTTTTCAGTGTTTTTCAAGCTGGAATCTGCTGCTCTGTGTCAGTGTAGTGGCCCAGTTTAATTGAAGCACATACTGCATGTTTTATTTCAAGACAAAAACAGAAACGCGACTGGAATGATTATCTCACTCTCTCTCGCTGTCTTGTTCTATGAACACTGTAGTTATAAAGGTCACTGATTTAGAGACACTCATCAAAATGACAAGGGCACATAAGATCTGCTTTGTGTTCATTCATACAATAGTGACATAGACAGAAAAAGAATACATTTTCAAAGTCATCCTCGTGTTTTTTTTTGTGTTGTGTGTTTGTTGTTGTTTCCCCCCATCATTCTCACAATTCTGTCTTGTACTTGTTCCAGAATAACTGGGTGCCCCGGCGAGGTGATCAGGGTCCCAAGACCATCGACCAGATCCACAAAGAGGCTGAGCTGGAGGAACACAGGGAGCAGATGAAGGTGCAGCAAGCCCTCATCTCTAAGAAGGAATCCAGTGGAGGCTCAGGAGGCAGGATGGGTGGAGGCCGTCGGGGCCCTCACTCTCCAGGTCGTCGAGGCCCTCATTCTCCAGGCCGTAGGGGAACCCACTCCCCAGGGCGTGGTGCCTCTCCCCAGGATGACGGCTGGAACACAGTGCCCATCTCTAAAAACAGACCTATTGACACCTCTCGCCTTAGCAAAATCACTAAGGTAAGAGAGGGAGGGGGTTTCCTCTCACACACAATGTGAGCACATTTTGACAATCAATTGAAAATATCAGACTTCTAATGACAGCTTTTTCTTCTCAGACTCCTGTTCTTGACTTCAACAATCAGCTGCTTGCCCCAGGAGGTAAAGGCACATGGGGCAGCTGGGGTAAGGGCAGTAGCGGTGGCACAAGTGCCAAGCCTGCAGATTCTGGTAGGTTTTTTCCACAAATTTGTTTATATATCAAAGAATTATCTATTTGTGGTAATCAGAACTGAAGTTTAATTTGTATCGTGTGCCTGTTTTAATCCCCAGGCTCAGAGACGGGTAGCCGACCAGCCACCAGCACGCTTAACAGGTTCTCAGCCCTGCAGCAGCCTTCGTCCTCAGGCTCTTCAATAGATACAGATAAGAGAATTCCTCAGAGGTGAGCAAAGGGACACAATTCTCATTACCAGCTCAAACCTTTCAGTGTTCATACTGTGAGTGTGTAGAGATGTATTTTACAATTGTACGACTTCTTGTCTGAACTCTACAGAAACAGCTTGAGTCGAGAACGAAGTGATCGCTTCGACCGCTCAGATCGTGGCGGTGACCGCTTCGAGCGACGTGACGACCGTGATCGAAACCAGCTCCAGGTCACTAAACGCAGTTTCAGTCGGGAGAAGGAGGAGCGGAGTCGGGACAGAGAGCAGCGTGGCCCTGCTGATCCAGTCCGCCGTGTGGCGAGCATGACGGATGACCGAGACAGCAGAGAACGGGCCAGAAGCAGAGAGAATGGTAGCCTGCCTGAGATAACTTTAGCATATAATATTAAATATTTAAAACTTAAATTAAAAAATCTTTTCACAATACTAAATCAGACAGCAGGAGACCAGACTTGAAAAAAATAGTCCTTTTCAGATACCTGGGCTCATCATCACACCACTATAAACTTGGAAAATTCAAATACACAGTGGGCCAAAATTCAAAACTGGAACAAAGTCGCGGGTTAACATTAATATTTATTGAAAAAAAAATCTTCCTCCAGATTTAAGAATGAATCTCTTCTTATGGACTCAAACAAGTTTTACTGAAAAGCTGAATATGGAACAAGCAAAGCTTAATACTAAACAATATATATATTAGCTGTATAATACCAGTAGGCCAGCTCTAATAATAATTTGGTATGGCTTCGCGGGCCAAATGTAATTAGGCTGCCAAATTTGGCCCGCGGGCCAGAGTTTGACGCCTATGCCCTAGATTAACATTTTTTTTTATGAATGAAAAAATGACATCCATGATGTAGTTAGTGTTTCTAGACATGTTGGTTGCAGGACATGTACAGAGTACTCATAGCTCTGGGTGTGAGCACAGTGGTCTTCATTTACTAATATGTGCGTGTAAACGTTCGTATTTATGACATGGGCCAATTTTGCTCTTACCGCCATGCATATGTTAGTGAAGCAGACTCGCTCTAAATTAACCAGAAAAGCATTGTTGCTTCTGCCAACCAAAAACAGAAATCACTTGCACCACTGAGGCAAAAAAGAAGGAGATAGTCAGACTGGAGAAACTTAAAAAAAGCGGTTTGGTCCAAGGAAGAAGCCAGCAAGTGTTTCCATGGGAGTGATAACAGTTTAAAAATAAAGTCTGAAATAATGACGTTTTTCAAAATTGTTTCTTCTGAGAAACAGTTTTTAAAAAGTTTGTAATCGAAGTTTATTTGTTTAAAAAGAATTAAAACTAAGAGACAACAAGGAAAAGAACAGGTGGAAGATGACGAACAGCACATCTGTCAGCCCAAATTTAAAAAATTGCCGCAAGGGCAGGGGGGAAAAATCCAGATTTTCCAGCATCTGTGGGACAGTGCCAGTAAATTAAACTGCACTTAATGGCATCCAGCTTGCTTGATGTTATTTATTATGAAATATGAGATCAGTTAAAAAAGGTCTGTTTCAGAGGACAAGATAGATGGTGATGTTTTTTAAAAAAAAAAAAAATCATACAGAGCTACCGCACTGCACTCTAAGAATAACAATCTGGATTTTATAGTCGCATCATGATTTCTGCAGCTCTTTTTGTCATCAGTGCACGATTCTCTGAAAGCTTCAAATAATCAGATTTTTTTTTTGTTGTTGTTGTTGTTAGGGGGAAAAAATCAACTCCACCCCAAACATAAAAATGTTGGCAGGACTGTTGTGCTCCTCATTATTCGGTTGACTTCAGTTTGAAGATTTACAAGAAGATAATTGGAAACAATGTTTCTGTTTGTTTTTTTTCCCCTCATGTAGCTTAAAATCTGATTTGCTGTTCTCTTTCTTTTTGTTGTTCTGTGAACAGCGAAGAGGGAGAAAGCTGCCACCCCTCCACCTCCCCAGACCCCCACCAAGCCTGCCTTGACCGAGGAGGAGTTGGAAAAGAAGTCGACAGCCATCATTGAGGAGTACCTCCATATCAACGACATGAAGGTACACACTGATGCTGCTTTTTAAACACACACACACAGAGCAAGGACACCTAAAATTAAATACAAAAAACAACAACTACCTTTTACCTTTGCTTATGTGAAATGTATTCACAAAGTGCTTTTGTGGACCAATTAAAGCACTTTATAATTAATGCTGCTCTAATAGTCTTCTTATTCACAGTGAGGGTTTCAGTGTATTTCCATCATCTAAAGTCCGCATTGTTGACACCTGAACATCTATTTATTACACTTAAAGCCATGAGAGGATAAAAGAGGAGCTTATGATTCACTGCTGTCTTTCTGTCCTTGTCTGTCCCCACAGGAGGCTCTGCAGTGCGTGCAGGAGATAAATAGCACTCAGCTGCTGTTTGTGTTTGTACGAAACGGGCTGGAGTCAACACTGGAGCGCAGCACGATCGCCAGGGAGCACATGGGCCTGCTGCTGCACCAGCTCATTAAGACCGACATCCTACCAAAGGAGCAGTACTACAAAGGGTGAGTACAGAACCCCCAGGGAGGTGCTGGGTTAACCGGTAAAGTTTGGACCAGCAGGACTCCACATTACCAGCGGCCCGCGGGGAAACGTCACGCTTGTGAATATTTTTCTGCATTTCGTGATCTTAAAACCCCCTGTCTGGCCAAAAAGCAGTGAGTTTCCATATGTTGCTACCAGCATGGTGCGATGCTGCTTAATAATTCCATCTGCTGAGTCAAGTTGGGCTTGTTCTTGTATTTCTTAACCCTTGAATAATCTTTGATGTCCGTGTACTGTGATTCTTTTTTCAGGCTTAAGGAAATCCTGGAGGTGGCAGAAGACATGGCGATAGACATCCCCCATATCTGGCTCTACCTGGCTGAGCTGATCACTCCCATGCTTCAAGAGGGAGGCATCCCCATGGGAGAACTTTTCAGGTTTGTTATAGTACTTGCTAAGTCTCTCAACACTTCAGATGAGGAATAAATGGGATATTTCTATTTGTTGATGGTTAATTCATTGGTTGCCTGATGTGTCTTCAGGGATGTCTCAAAGCCTTTGATCCCTCTGGGCAAAGCTGGAGTCCTGCTGGTTCACATCCTCACTTTACTCTGCAAAGGAATGGTAAGAGCTGCTCATTATTATGTCATGTTGTGTTTTTGAAAAGCTAGCATATATACATAAACCTTTGTCCCAGAAAAAAACAAGATTAAGATCTATTCATGTGGCATTCACAAATATGATTGCGTTTTCCATCAGTCTACAAACATCTCTTTCCTCCCATCAGAGCCATAAAAAGGCAGGTACAATGTGGAGGGAGGCAGGCCTGCGGTGGAAGGACTTCCTCCCTGAGGACGTAGACGTCAACAAGTTTGTGACAGAAAAGGTGAGGGTTCACAGCTGGCTGGCTGTGGTTATCCTCGATGTAATTCAACACTGCAAAGGAAAAAAGCAAGAATCTAAAGCTCAGGTCTTAACTGATCAGTCTGATTACTAAACATCTGGACGTGACTTTGTGTTCACATAGTTAAAGAAAACCTCCACAGGGTTATCATGCTCCAATTCTTTTAATCTATCTTGAATTAGTGTTACATAATTCAGTTTTTTTTTACCGTATTAAGGATATCAGCATTGTACATCATACAGATCCAAGTGAGAAAAAAAGTATCTTACCACTGTAATGACAGATGCTGAAGAAATGCAGAAAAATGACCAGAGGTGGAAAGTAATAACTCATCAAATGTTAGGTATCATCATTGTTTATGTGATCTTAAAATACCACACATGGATCTTAAATGAGTTCCATTAATAATAGTAGTATAATAGTCTAATCCTCCAGTCCAATATGCAGTGTTACAATCCTCTCATCACATTTAATGTAATGCAGGATGAAAGGAAGAAATATTCTCATAGCATGTGATGTGACAAACGTCGTGAAAAATGACCACGATACCCCTCTCTTTCTCTGTCTGTAGAATGTGGAGTTTACACTGGGCGATGAGTCGGAGAAGGACAAGAAGGAGCTCAGCACTGCAGATCTGACCAGCCAGCTGGACAGACTGATCCAGGACAAGGCTGACAACCAGAGGATCTTTGACTGGATTGAGGTTTGTTTCAGATCCACTTATGTGGGTTCTGACTTTTAGAACCTGAAAATGTGTCATCGTTAGTTTCTCAACAAAGCAACTTTCGTAACCGCAGCACTAACAGAGCTGATTCAGACAGGTCGTCGTATTTTGGGTGGTGTTTTCCAGTTTTGTGCACACGTAAATAAACGTGATTCTTTGTAGGCCAACCTGGATGAGCAGCAGACCTCCTCCAACATGTTTGTCAGAGCGCTGATGACCTGCATCTGCCAGTCAGCAATTTGTGAGTCATTCTGTACTCTTCACATTAAACACTATTAACACTAGACTAAGTAGACTATTAGACTTCCTGGTCCACTTCAGTTCTGATGGGCTTTAAGTCCTCTTACCTTATTACTGAACTTTGGGACCTTTTACTGAGCCTTTAGTTCCCTCACAGCTGACAGGACTTCATTTATGTCTCATCTGCTAGGGAAAAAAAATTTGATCTGTTAATTGTCAGTATGTGTGCCTTTAGTTGTACTTTTAGGAATGAAAGGGCTGCTACTCAGTGTGTGAAAATCATCCAGGCCAGAGGGTGTAGTCCAAGTGAAATGTGAACATTCTTGAAACTTTTCCTCCACAGGTGAGAATCCCTACAAGGTTGACAGCGAGCAGATCAAACGGAGGGCAAAGCTCCTGCAGAAATACCTGAAGGACGAACAGAAGGAACTACAGGCTCTGTATGCCCTGCAGGCCCTCATGTTGCAGATGGAGCAGCCTGCCAGTAAGTAGCTCATTCAGGCTCAGGTTGTCCTTTGTCACTGCTTTGAAATTCAGATTTCTGCTTCTCTTCATGCTACAACTTAAAAGATTAAGAAAGCGATCTGCATCATTTCCTCATTCCTCACCATTTTCCTCATTTCCTTTCTCCCCTCACTCATCAGATCTGCTGCGAATGTTCTTCGACACACTCTACGATGAAGACGTGATCAAAGAGGAGGCCTTCTACAAGTGGGAGTCCAGCAAAGACCCCGCCGAACAGCAGGGGAAGGGTGTGGCCTTGAAGTCCGTCACTGCCTTCTTCACGTGGCTCCGCGAAGCCGAGGATGAATCCGATAACAGCTAGGGGCTGCTGGGAGAATCGATGAGAGTTCTGGGCAAACCCATGGGGAGAGCGAATGTTCTGTGGATGATTCACAAGAGGCTGAATCAGCAAAATCCTTCTGCATAAACAGAAAAAAAAATAAAGAAAAAAAAACTTCTTCAACTGGGAGAGATTGTATTATGGATCGAACATTCGATCCTTTTTTTTTTTCTTGTTTGTTTTCAGTTTCTTGTTTTTCTTCTGTGCAACCGAATGTCTTTTTTGAAACAAACACAGGATTAACTAAAGAGATGAATAGATTTGAGAGAGAGAGAGAATGCTGAGAAGAGTTGAAAGCTGTAGGAATGCTCTGATGCTGTTTCCTTCAGTATTTTTATTTTTTGGGTTGTTTTCAGAAAGCTTTTTGTCGCCACGGCAAAACTACTCAAGACATTTTGCTTAAAGACAGAAAATATAACAGAAGACTTTAAAAGGCTGTTCACATCTATATTTTTGATGAATTCACCCTTTATCATGTGGACATGACAGTTGTCATGCTACATGTCCGCCGTTTGGATCTACATGACGTGCTAATGTAGAGCTTTTTGTTTCCCTTTTCAAAGTGTTGGATGATTAAGGGTGGTTTGTTTTGTTTTTTTGTTTTTGTTTTTTTTTTGTAAGAAAAAATTGAAAACTACAAAGAAAAGAGCCGTCTAAGAGACATTTCAGTCATGAGTGAATGCAACGGTTGTGGACTTTCTGAGGACGTTGTCACTGAGGAGAGGGGCAATGAACATTGACCATTTTGCTGCTTGCAGGGGTGGCAGCGATGCTACCCTTTAAAACCCCAGCCCAACTCAATCCCACCACCCCCACCCTCTAATGTGTCTGTTTCACTTGTTTCCTGCGCTTCAAAAACGAACTGTGGACTGAGAGGGAGAGCAAGAGCGAGGGATCATGGTTTCACCCTCGTTCAAAGCCGGTTGGTGTTTTTTTTGTTTTTTGTTTTTAAGAAAAAGTATCATTATTGAAACTTGAAAAAGTATACAGACAAAAATCCACTTTAATGACAAAGGACTTTTAAGAAAAGTTTAACAGTACGAATCCTAAGGCCTTTCTTTGCTTCCACGAGTGGAAATGCATTTCAGGAGAGTTCTGTAAATATACGATGAATAGTTTTCTTTTAAAGAAATTATGCTAATGTAACCCCTATTTCCCCTGCTCCTCTGAAACAATGTGGCAGTTTTCCCCCCCGTATTTATATTTTTCTCTCCTCAGCTGGCAGAAGGTGCTTGTGATATCCAACCCCAGTCATTGATTACAGTTTAATTGAAAAATTGTAAATACTTTTCTGCTTTACTTTATTAAAAAAGATATTTAATTAAAGAAAATTATTGCCTCTTTTCACATCCAGAACTGGAAGAGATAATAAAGATGGTTGCAAATAAAAAGGAAAATGCAGATGCTTGTGGTTTTGTGACCGGAGGCGGCAGCAAGGCCGGTGCTGTTTTGCCACTTTGATGAAATGAAATGTAGTGGTTGATGTTTGATTTTTTTTTTTTTTTTTTTTTTTCTTTTCAGACACGCAAAACAGATTTCCCTAACAATATATTAGGTTGTGGGGGTTTTTTTGTTTTGTGTTTTTTTGTTTGTTTGTTTGTTTGTTTGTTTGTTTTTGTTTTTTAATTGAGTATCTTTCAGGTTAAAAAATAAATCAGAGGGCTTTATTATAGACACTTATCTCCTGAGTTTGAGCTTCATTATGAGACATGAATCAGAAACATGAGAAAACTAAAAACTTTAGAATGAATAGGTTTTTAGCCGGGTGAGGTGGTGGCATGGCCAGGGCTGCTTTCCCGCTTTGATCCTGTGATTGGAACATTCCTCGGTGACTGCAGATTTGTTGACTGTGAGTGTGAATCACCCCAAAGGTGACTGGTGGCCTTTTGGGTGCACTGAACTTGTTATAATTGTTCAAGAAGTCAGTTTGAGGTTTGTGACATGTCATATTATCCTGCTAGAGGCAGCCATCGTTCTGCTCTTCTGCATACCTTGGTTGCATCCATCCGTCCATTTTCTTCCGCCTATTTGATTCTGGACTGCTGGAGCCTATCTCAGCTGTTATAGGGCGAGAGGCAGGGTACACCCTAGACAAGTCAGCAGTCTGCCAAAGAGCTAACACATAATAGCCCTTCACACATAACCAGTTAACCTAATCACACTAACTACATGTCTCTGGACTGTAGGAGGAAGCCAAAGAACCCACGCAGACAGGGAGACCCTGGCCAGGTCATAGATTCAAACCCAGGACGCTCTTGCTGTGATGCTAACCAGTGTTATTTGCGCAATCCCAGCAGATCACCAGTTTCTGAAATACTCAGACCAGCCCGTCTGGGACCAGCAACTCTAGTTCAAAGTCTCTGAAATCACCTTCCTTCCTTACTCTGGTGCTTGGTTTGAACTTTAACAAGTTGTCTTGTTACATGACTAAATACAATAAGTCATGTGATTGACTGATTAGATATTTGCATTAAGGAGCAGTTGAAGAGGTGTACTTGTTTAAAAAGTGGCTTTGGAATTCAAGTTAAACCTGATTTTTATTTCCCTACACACAAAAAACCTGAAGCAAACAGAGCAAACGAAAACATCTGCTTGAAGTTGGCAGTGGTGGACACAGGCCTTTCTAAAAAAATTAAAAAATAAATTTAAAATTCATAGCAGAAATATCTCTTCATTAATGTCTCCCACAGCAAATCGCTTTGACTACTTCAGTTCAGACAGGTGAGCTGTTATCTGTTTTCTCCAGTGTAATGAGAGTTGATCCACTGACTGACCTTCAGTGTATGACTCCATTTCAATAATGGCTTTCAGGATGTGGCATCTTTAGTAATTAAAGTATCAAAATGAGGCAGTCATGTTACGATACATCAAAGCCATGAGAAACTGTCATTTCTGAGTGGCCCATGTCTGACAGGCGGTCTCACTTTAGCTCTGAGAAGAGCGTTACTTTGATAGTACAGTGAAACAGCACATCAAACAAGTCATTTTTTTTCTTTTTTTGTCTAGTAATGAAATTCATTGCTTTATCTTTTTTTTTCCTTCCTATGTTTTACATTGTTTAATTATTAAGCAGCGGCTGCAGATGTGGCCTGACCCACTAACTGATGGAGCTCATATCAACCTGAAACATGACCTAGAGGCAATCATTTAACAGCTAGCCTCTAAACTCCGGGGATACCTGCTGACATGTATCAGGGGACAGATGTCATGTTACACATTGGTAACTCAGAGACAGAGTGTCACATGCAGTCTGCAGCTCAGAGACGTGCTGCTGTGGTCAGCAGGAGAAGTTATGTAACTAGAGGCCAGGACACAGGTTACAAAAACACAGAGGAGACATCTGTTCTGTCATTCCAGTGGGGGTGGGGGCTCACACTAAACTGAAAAGAGCTGGACTTCTTGGGGATCTCCGGAAAGTAGGGCTGGCCTGGATTAATTCACCAAGAAACACTAACACATTAAGTATAGAAGCAGTAGAGCAGTTTTGAATTAGAATTTGAAATAATCAGCAGGAAACTCCAGGTCTAACAAATCAAGACAAAAAGCAGGTCCTGTGGTGGCCAATAGAGGCTGAAATAAACAGAAATAAGCATGTTTCCAACATGGTGCAAAAACATTATTGTCGTTATTGTTTTACAATTAGGGCCATGGTTGCTGATCAACATGGTTAACTGCTACCTGCTAATCACTGCTAATTAGAATAAAACTGAACCTCTGGACTGTTGGTGCCTTTTGGAGCATTATTGGAAATATTTGAAAAATACTGATGCTTTCTAAATGGTAAATGGACTGATTCTTATATAGCACTTTTCTACTCTCTCGGAGCACTCAAAGCGCTCTATACAACATGCCACATTCACCCAATCACACACATTCTCACAAGCACTTTATCTACATCTTATCTTAGTGCTATCTAATAACATTCACACACATTCATACTCCGATGGACGCATCGGAGAGCAACTTGGGGTTAGTATCTTGCCCAAGGATACTTGACATGCAGACTGGAGGAGCCAAGGATCGAACCACCAACCTTCCGATCAGTAGGTGACCTGCTCTACCTCCTGAGCTACAGCCACCTTTCTACTGCCTAGGCCTTTACTTCTGTGTTTATTTGTATAGCAAAAAACATTACACATTACAAAGTGCTTCACAATTTCAGTTAAAGGCTGTAGCTCAGGTGGCAGAGCGGATCAGCCACTAACCAGAAGGTCGGTGGTTCAATCCCAGGCTGCTCCAGTCTGCATGCCAAAAATTTTCTTGGGCAAGATACTAACCCCATGTTGCTCTCCGATGCATCCATCAGAGTGTGAATGTGTATGAATGTTAGATACTTAGCACTTAAGCTTAGAAGTGCTTGTGTGAATGTGTGATTGGGTGAATGAATTAGCTGTATAAAGCGCTTTGAGTGCTCGGACAGAGTAGAAAAGCGCTATATAAGAACCAGTCCATTTACCATAAAGTGGACTCTGAATTTCAATGAGATGTGGTGAAAGGAAGCAGGAACAGTTGTTGTTTGTGAGCGTCAGCCTTTCTGCTGTGTTCTGCACCAATCTGAGACAGGCTATGGAGGACTGAGAGAGGAAAAGTGAGCTACAATAAGTATGTGTCTCTGTGTTGCACTGACTTGCTTACCATGCATGTATGTAATAACATTAGTACTTTATGCTCTCATGCAAATATGGTTACTTGTAGCTCCACAGAACCAACACGGGAGTGGCCAAAATGCACAGGCCAGAAACCACTGGGTGGTGTCACGGTGGCTGTTTCCATCTTTTATATACAGTCTGTGGTATTATCTCAAACTGCAGTTGCACTCTTTTATATCGTTTTTATGTTTTCTTTCTATTCTTAGAATAGAGGTGGACGTACCAAAGATCTGCAGGTAGAAATATTCACATTTGTTTAAATCATATGAGCTAAACATTATCACGAGCTAGACATTTCTTACAGAAGCTGACCCAACATCACATGATGTGGTGTCGAGATAAGCCAAACCTATTTTATTCACTTGTCTGATGGGCATCATTAATAATAATAATAATAAAATTAAAAAATATATATTTTTATCACTGATTGCAGTAAAAACACACGCTGTTTGAAGATTTGTGACACAAAGTCTGTAGAAGCACTTTTTATTTTTCCCTTTACTTTTACTTTTGCATGTTTCCATAACTGCAGTAACACATAACTGTATCAGGGTTGTGTCAAAAACTGTTAGGTACTCTAAACACCCCCCACCCCCCACCCCCGCACATACAGCAAGGAAAAGTTATTCAATATCTCACATTCAGAGAACATGTTCACTTTGGATCTGTGATTCAGGTCCAAATACACACAGATCAGATTAGTTCTTCCGATAAAGAGGAGGAAAAACAACCTGCTTTGTTTGCAAGAATCTGCTCTCTGCCTTTTTCATCATGTAATCCACAAGCTGTGACTGTTCCTGTGCTATATCCTGTGGGTTTTTTTTTTTTTTTTTTTTTTTTTTTTTTTTTTGGGGGGGGGGGGGGGGGGGGGGGGTGGTATATCATACTGTGAGAAAGCTGCCAGTTCAGTCTGTAACACTAATATCTAATATGAGCTGCAGAGTGGAGTGAAGCCTTCTTTCCCCACCTCCCACCATCAGCCTGAAATAGAACGGTATGGTTGTGCTGGACCGCTCCTAAATGCAACTCGGGCCAACAGAGTGTGTAAGCTCAGCAAACTCTGCCTGTACAAATAAAGAAGCAGTGCTGTTCCCACATTCTTCCTCCTTTTTTATATTCATTTATATTCTTTTAAGTCAGTGTGGTCTCTGTTCAGCAGCGCTTCACACAATCGACCTACAGCAGCACCTTTTGTAGGCTGTAAGTCGACCTGTGTGTAACCACAGCGAGGCCTTCATTTTAAACCTGTATCATCTTATAACACGTGTTAGGAGAGCCGCCGTCTCCCTGCTGACACCACACCGCCTCACGTAGGGAGGAGGGGGTCGTACCGCCTTATCTCCAGCCTCAGCTGCACGATCGCGCTCAGCTGGAACCGGTTTTCACATGACATTTCCACCACTGTTACACCATCATTCCTCACCATGTAATCCTTCCAAAGCATGTTTGTTCTGGGTACTGTGACTAGATAAAGTTGGACCAGAGGGAAAACCCTTAGGCAGCATTACAAGGTGTTTTTTCCACAGTGGGTCAGCACGTTTGAGGGTGCTGCTGACTGGATGGGACACACAGGCTTGAGTCAGTCATGTGAACCAGAGCTGTCTGCAGTTAAGACTTCCAAACACACATCAAAGTCAGGGGAAACGTGAGCGGCGACGCTTTGTATGGAGACGAGATCTTAGTCTGACATTCACTTGAGATTTTACATCTGAGTGATGCTGTATCTTAAATCCATCTGCTGTATATTTTCCTGTTTATCTGCAAATGGATTATAAACGAAGGTTTATAGGACACACTTGTATGCACATCTGTTGAATGTTTGAAATCTTACTAAGATTTTATCTTTCTTTTTGATGGAGGCAGGTAAACCCTGAAAAATATGGTTTTGGGGATATGAAGATAAACTGTATGTGGAATCAAGAGTCTAATATGCAGATCTAAAGTGCTGATTTCCAAATAAACACCTGCAAAAAAGTGACATTAAAGATGATGTTTTTTATGTAAAGGGATTTTGTTACTTTTTTCTGTCTGCCCTTTTAATATCTACACTGAAACACAGCATTCGAATGCACAGGGAACACATTTGGATTTTTCCATGGCTTCATCCTGCTTTGAAGTTTCATTTCAGATACTTTGCCATATATAGAAATCATGAGGAAGTATTTAAATTGTCTTTTGAATGTTTGGACAAGTACATATTAAGATAAATATGTAAAAATACAAAATCACTTGGAAAAGTACACTTAAGCCATGATAATTAGAATCAGAGGTTCCAGGGACTGCTAGTTAGAACCTCCCTATTCAAATATCCACCACAGTAAAGTGTGTGGTGTCATCATACAAAGATCTAAAGAGCTCCCTCGGGCCTTTTTTTTGGTGGGGGTGGTAGGGGGTCTGGCAAGGATTTTAAATAAAAAAAAAATTACTAATTGCAGTGGAATAAATCACTTGATTGCACACCACCATCATCATGGAGGGCAGATTTCCAGCAGCTTTGTTCAGCACAGCCTGCCCTGACAAATTCAGCCCAAGAGCAGAAGTCTCTGTGACCCCGAAACCCAGGCCCAGATGACTCTTGCTGCTGTTGCTGTCAGAGCAGACACATCAACAATCACAACACAGTTCCACAAATTTAAAATACGTGCCAGGAAAGTTCTGCAAAACTTAAACATATGGGGAAAACCCGGCTTACAGATAATGCCCTTTAATCAAAGGATTAAGATCTGTGTGGCTCAGACACAAGATGGCATTTCAGGAGAGGAACCTGGTCTGGGTCACGGCACTGGATATTAAAAATGATCCTAAACGCTTTCACCAGAGAACAAATCCACCAGTGATTGGCTCAAAAACAAAAAGGAATGTCATTGGAATTTATGGAAATTTGAAGTCAGAAATATCACAGCTGAAGGAATTTTGCCTTGAAAAGTGAACATCAGAGAGGCTTAATAACAACACCAAATGCGTTTCATAAATCTTGCTAAAGGGGGCCGTACTAGATTCTCATGCTTTTTATACAATATACAATATTATATCTCTTCTTGAATAAATGACTAAAATTATTTTTCTTTCACTTGTCAAAATATGTAATAAATAAATAAATTTAAATTGAACTAAATTAAAATCTTGCAAGTCTGAGGAGCGAGTTGCATTAAACTTCAGTAATAGTCACTATTGCATACACTAGAGGGCGCCATTACACTGTGTATATTCCCCAGATTCACTATATTGAGTGACCATGCCAGCTTTTGCAAATCTCTCAAACGCTAAAACTGTCTCCACGCAGCAGATAACAAACAAACACACGTTTTAAAAATATAATAGGGAGCCAAAATCACTGTTGGATCGGTGACATCTATACATTACAAATGCATTCATTTTGTTTCACTTATTTTG
Source organism: Neolamprologus brichardi (assembly GCF_056152115.1). NCBI lineage: Eukaryota > Metazoa > Chordata > Actinopteri > Cichliformes > Cichlidae > Neolamprologus > Neolamprologus brichardi. The sequence goes on along the minus strand of NC_142117.1, from coordinate 8,267,237 downwards.
TTCCTAAATATTTTTTGAGTCTAGCTTTATCCTACAAATTGCTGCCATGACCCGTTTTCTCCCCACAGGTACCATTGGAGTTTAACCCAAACACATACACAACAGTAAACTAATGAGCTGACATCATATCGTCATGAATCATAGCCCCACAGCAGATGGTGGGTGTGTGCAACAGCCTGCTGTCCTGCTCACCGCAGAGACCCACAGCAGTGAGGACACAGTGTGGTCGCATCTCTCCACCACCGTCAGTGACAGCATGTCAGCGTCTTGGACTCGCTGCACAGCGCACCGCATCAACCCATTCAGCTGTGACAGTTTGCTTTTCTCACAGAGGTGCTGTCAGTTTTTGCTGTTTCGATGAAGCAGAGGTTGGCCAAGGTCGCAAAACAATGTTTTAATAATGTTTTACAAAAGTTACAAATATGAATTTCAGGAGTGTAAGTGGATGATATATATAAAAAAACTGATTCAAGAAGAACAAAATGTGGAACACAAGCATTAAATTGCCCTGAAGTCTGGCAGTGAAATGAATTAAGCTACAATTAATCCAAACATACCAAATAAACGACCACCTTAAAGCCCCTTATACCTGCATTCTTTTTAATGGCCAGCACCAGGTTTTATTTAAATATTGAATAGCTGAAAATTACCCTTGGCTTGCTGGCTCTGTGACACCAGTAAACACCTTCCTGCTGACTAATTTGCTAAATTATGGTCATTTTTAGAATCTGGGAGACCAAACAGCCACAATCTCAATCGCTGTGAGTACACTGACCTCTCAAAGTTCAGGTATTATTCAACTGCATAGTAAACTACATAGCAGTGTGTGTGTTTAGCTAAAAGGGAAACGGTGAAGATGAGAGAGAAACTTTTTCTATGTAGCATTTAAAATGTTTAAGCTGCAAAATTTGATTTTAGGAAATGTTTGAATCCTAGTATCATCACTGTTAATGTAATAGACTGATATTAGCATTATCTAGATTTACAGTTTTATGACCATATAATAAAGTTTTCCTACCACAGCTTCATTTATTTTTGACCACTTAGGCCATAACTGCACAGGCTGGTAAATGTAGCGTTTTTTTAAAATGCATTTTGGCCTTTTGTCCAAACATAAATGGCATTTTAGCTCACTGAAAACAGAGCTTTTTAGAAAACCTCCTCCAGCATCAAGATGTTCAGTTTCTGCGTTTACATGTCAAAGTCACGTGTGGTCAAAGGAGAGCCACTGTATTATTGTTTGTAGGTTTCTGATTGGCTAACATTCCTACAAAGTGTAAAGTGCGGGGTAGTCATGCCTATTGTTCTGGCATGCACTGTTTTCATGTGGACTGGGATATTTTTCAAAATGAAAGTATAAAATCCCCATTAAAAACATCACAGTTTATTCTCCAGATCACTCAATTTAGCATGAACTATTATTTGCATTGACTATTTATTATGTTTAACAACACACGGAAATGAGTAAGTGCAAGCAGATTTACTGTTTATGTAATTCAATTCGTAATTCAATAATAGAGAGAAAACAAAGAAAACCTCAACAATCAGATGACCCAGTATGAACAAGCTGTTTGGCAACAGTAGGAAGGAAAAACTCCCTTTTAACAGGAAGAAACCTCCACCATCTCTGCGGCGTTGGAGATGAGGGGAGGAAGACAGGATAGAAGACATCCTGTGGAAGAGAAGTGGAGATTAATAATAACCAACCATTAAATATTTGTAAATGTAAAAAACATTAAATATGTGTTATGTAGAGACCAATATTAAATAAAAAAATAAACATTATTAAATTAGAATTATTGCATACTGTGCATCTTCAAATAATTTTAGCTATAGAAAAACTAAAAGGTTTTTCCTGATAACCGGATTTGAGGCTTTATGTGCTCATGCTGTTGGTCTCGTGTGTCTTCACTATCATTTCTCGTTCTTTTTCTGGCTTCTGACCAGAGTCCATCAGTAATGATATTTTAATTAAATATGAAGCCTCACAGACTTTGTTTGCTTTGATGGTGTCCCATCTTTTCCTACTTTGATACCAGACTCATACTTTTGGTGCTGAGCTCCCAGTATTTCTGGGACTCACTTTTGAAAACTTTTTCAAATGTTACCTTAAAAAAAAAAAATCACATTTGTTTTTTCTTTCTTATGGGTCAAGGTCACACAAACTGTATGCCACGCTCCTTTCCACATTTTTTCCTCCATTTGCTCTCATTTACAGAAAAAATATAAAAAGGAAAGAAGAAAAACTATATTTCCATTCCTATTAAGGAGATTAAAATTGTTTTGCGTTCTTGGCATTAATGCCTCATTCACACCGGTGAGACTAATCAGTGAACTTGCAGGGAACATTATGTGATTAAATTACCTGTGTGACGCATGGCACCTGTTGAATAAGAGACAAAACACGCTTTCTGCATCGGTTGCCATGTTACCTCTTGTTCTCTCAGAAGGGTGATGTGGAAATTTTGGACAAGCAATCAAATAAAACATGATTGTCAATACTTATATCCCTTCTTGCTAATGTATTCATTGGAAAATAGATGGATGAGTGCTTCTGGCTTTCAGCTCAGTCCCGGCGGACTCTGTCTTTCTCACTTACATAACTGTATTGCTCTGTTGCATTATCTCTCAGATACAGTCCATTTATGGTTAGAAATCACACACACACACACACACACACACACACACACACACACACACACACACACACACACACACACACACACAAACTTTCAATTGCTGATTGGTATGTTCGCCTGCATTTCCTTGATCTTTGTCACAGGGTCATAAATAATGCCCGTGTATACGCTCAATTCAATGGTGTCATTAAAACTACTCTTAATGAGCCCTCTAGTCAAGGACCAACCACAAATACTCATAGGTTTATTATTACAGTAGTTTAAGCTGCAGGTATATTTTTTAATGTTTTTTTTTGTGTGTCTTATTTCTCCTCTATGCCAACCACAACACATTTTTTTCACTCAAAGGGTCATATAAGGCTGCCATTGGTCTTTATTGGTCTGATTGGTCTTTATGCATTTATGACATGCTGTTAAAGATGACTGACAGCAGGTTAGATTGGAAACGGGTATTATTAGAGTGGAAGAGTTGATTCAAGGAGCAGACTGCCATCTCGATCGTGGCCATGGAGTCCACAAGAAGGTCGTTCCTGGCTCTCTTTCTGTTGGTGGTGCTTGGGTCATCCATTGCCACAGGTAAGGAAAGAAGGAAAACAAACTCTTGTTTTAGTTTTGTTTTGGGTTTTCTTCTGCTTTGATGTTTTCTAAATCAGATATTGAGTCTGTACATGTGACATTATGTTTGACATGAAACTCCTCTGCAGGACAAACAGGTTAGTTTGCTGTGTTGTGATGGATTTAAAGTAAAGAACACTGTGTGATTGGTGATTTGATGGCCAGAGTTGGGTTACATCCAATGTAGCAGAGATAAATTTGAAGTTAGGCTGATGATACTGTTTAGTATAAAGACAGCATAAACAGTGTACTGTGAGTGTAGATAATGGAAATCAGCCAGGAGAACTCATGAAACATCTGCTCACAGCCATTTATACATTCACAAAGAGCAGCAGTGTCCCAGATCAGCTGATCACAGCCTGTACACAAAGATAAACTACTGGAGCTCTTAATAGAAATTACTTCTATTATTTTATTATTACATTAATATAGCACAATGTTTAGCTTTGGATAAAAACAGCTGAAGTATCTGTACTTCTAAGTACTGAATGTGTGTACTTTTGCCACATCTGGCTCAAATCTTATCCTATACACTTTATTTACCAATATCTTACACTTTGCTGACCATTCAGCTCATAAGTCTCGTTTTTGTGTCACAGGGTAGTTTGACTGATTTTCAGCTTTTACATTTAATCATTACAACTGCTTGCTGTATTGTAACCAGTGTGGGAACACTTCAGCTAGTGAGTAAATCGGTTAATCAATATTTGCTTCACTGGCCATATTGGCCATATGCATAGAGACACATTCATTTAAAAAGTGAATAAAAACCTCAACTCTTGACAGATAACAGCCTCTGCATATTCTTCATCTAATGCTTCCATTGTTTTACATTTACCGAACCTCAGGGCTCACACATCAAACCAAATACACGGTCTTTAAATGTCATTTCAATCGTGTTCGGCATTTACACTACAAATGGCTGCTCAACTGCGTTCACCATGTACAAAATCAACAATAAGCAGTATAACCTTCAACTGAAACCCTTTCAGTGCTTCAGTGATATTTCCTGAATTAACTGCTCCACTGAGTTCAGACTTTACACATCAGCTGACGTGCCCACTTCATCTGCTTTCATTTAAATGTTTCAGCTGAAGTTCATTTTAATTGTAAGTGAATCAATACCTGCGTTTAATCAAAAACCAGTTCCACTGTTTCCATCTTAAGCTTGCATTTCATTGACGTTTCAAATGTACATTCATTCTGCTGCCTTCAAATGCTGATGAACCAAACAGTACACCCATTGTTTCGACCTTTAACACTGTTCATGTCACGGTCTGTGGGGCAGACCGTGGGGATTAGGGGAATGAGGACCCAAGATGCAGGACTTTGTGATGAAGGCAGTGCGTTTATTTACAATGGTGTAAATAGTTCACAAAAATAATCCCATGTTTTCCCCGTGACTTCCGTGTCGTGTCTTCACCCACAAGTTCGTGCTCCGTGGTCTTCGCTCCAGTGTGTCCCCACACCCCGTGCTCGCTGCTCTGGTCTTCCCTGCTCCTTCCTGGAGAAAAATAACAAAGAAGCAACTTGTCAGGACACTCGACTACCGCGGGCATGTACTCACTGGACTTGGTACTAATGACACTAACGTGGAGTCAAACTCAATATTCCAGCGACGAATGGCTCAGAGCCCCAGCCTTAAGAGCCAGAGAACTGCAATCGCTTGATCAGCAGCAGGTGCGTGGCCAAGGGCAGGAGCCCAGTCAGAGCTCCGCCCAGGCAGACAGGTAGGAGAGAGAGCAACAACACTTGTGGCCACACTGGGCTGGCCGGGGAGGCACAGGGACCATGACAGTTCAAACCCTTTCAGATTTCAGCTCTTTACCTTTAAACAAAAACCTTGAACTGCTCCTAACCAAGAACTTCTATTGGTAGCACACAACAAGTAGACCACTTGTCCTTGTATTAGTTTTTCCATTGTCCTTTCTTTCAGTATTGGTATTTGAGTGCCACTTCAACCAGAACTTCATTTTTTTTCTTCCAGTGTTACAGCTGCAGAAATTCACCCACAAGCAAAAATGCTACGATAACATCAGAGTGACCTGAAAATGTTGAGTTTGATGTATGATTCTCAGTTTTTAACCTAAGAATCAAACTTCTTCTCTATTTAAAAGCTTTAAAACTCCATCATCCACCAATTCGGAGTCCCTTTCTCGTCTCCCTTTGGATTCTGTCTTTACCCTCTTTTCACTTTCCCTTTTTTCTTCTTAATGATGTCTCACCTTCCACCCTTCCTTTCATGGTACCCGGTTGTTTTTTGACAGGAGCTTCCAAACTTTCCAAGTCAGCACTTTGAGTGCAGATGGAGTTGCGCAAAACTTCCTGTTATCAGCAATCACTGTGAATTAATGGACTACTGTATCAGAATAACTGTTTAACAGGATACAGAGATGTACTGCAGTAGATAAGAGAGCATTAAAGGGAGGTGTGACAGCTGTTGCTGCAAACAAACACTGCAGTAAACACACATTCAAGTCTCGAAAGAGTTTCTTTCTAACACTGCTCACAGTGATCTCTGCAGGATGCACCGAACAAGGCTTTGATTGTGATCTGTGGAATTTTAGGCGGAAGTTTTCTCCAAGTTTAAAGTTACACCTGAAGTGAGATACTGATTTCCTGCAGGAACATGCTGCGCTATAAACACTTTCACATTCAGGAACTCGTGCAAAGCATCTTAGATAAAACTGTAATTATGCTACAGTTCAAAGGTTTAGAACGTTGCTATATGGAAAACATATTTCAAGGTCAAACTAAATTAACTTGATCAGAAATTTGTAAATAACAAAGATTGTGGATCTATAATCATTATGTGTTTATTATGTTTTTTTTAACTGCATCTGCACTTTAGAACCCGTTTTTAGAGAGCCTCACTCCTGTTCTAAAGACACATTGTAATACTCAATTAAAAGGCTGATTAAACATTTTAAAAATCCATTCTGTAATTATGTTAGTACATATTAAAATTATTCTGCTGACTTAATAAGTATCTAGCTGAGTACCTGGAGCATTAACATCAGTAGATTACAAGCCCAGAATGGTCTAAATTCATCAAAGTATTCTTGTTTGATGAAAAGAAGGCCATTTGAAAACCTCAACATTATGTATTATTCACTCCACAGAACAACACAAACTGAGTCGAACCAGGAGAAAGTTTTAGCTTGAACCTGATTGTGCTGCTTTGTTAACTGCATCACACACTGTTGTATGAAACATCAGTGTTTTGGCAGTTTCCTACAGTCAATAGGCTTTATTGCTTAATAGCCGGATGAGTCAGAGAATAAAACTCTTATTAAGAAAGGCCTTTTTAGACTACAGGGTGGATTTATATGGATACACCGTAATAACATGGGAATGGTTGGTGATATTAAAGTCCTGTTTGTGGCACATTAGTATATGTGAGGGGGCAAACTCCTCAAGATGGGTGGTGACCATGGTGGCCATTTAGAAGTCGGCCATCTTGGATACAACTTTTGTTTTTTCAATAGGAAGAGGGCCATGTGACACATCAAACTTATTGGTAATGTCACAAGAAAAACAATGGTGTGCTTGGTTTCAACGTAACTTTATTCTTTCATGAGTTATTTACAAGTTTCTTACCACTTATAAAATGTGTTCAATGTGCTGCTCATTGTGTTGGATTGTCAATGCAACCCTCTTCTCCCACTCTTTAAACACTGATAGCAACACCGCAGGAGAAATGCCAGCACAGGCATCCAGTATCTGTAGTTTCAGGTGCTGCACATCTCGTACCTTCACACCATAGACAATTGCCTTCAGATGACCCCAAAGTCTAAGGGGGTCAGATCGGGAGACCTTGGGGGCCATTCAACTGGCCCACGACAACCAATCTACTTTCCAGGAAACTGTTCATCTAATGAATGCTCGGACCTGGCACCCATAATGTGGTGGTGCACCATCTTGCTGGAAAAACTGAGGGAACGTGCCAGCTTCAGTGCATAAAGAGGGAAACACATCATCATGTAGCAATTTCAAATATCCAGTGGCCTTGAGGTTTCCATTGATGAAGAATGGACCCACTATCGTTGTACCCCATATACCACACCATCACTTTTGTTGTTCCAACAGTCTTGGAGGGATCCATCCAATGTGGGTCAGTGTCAGACCAATAGCGGTGCTTTTGTTTGTCAGCATCATCATTCACATAAAAGTTTGCCTCATCACTGAACAAAATCTTCTGCGTGAACTGAGGGTCCTGTTCCAATTTTTGTTTTGCCCATTCTGCAAATTCTGTGTGGCAATCTGGGTCATCCTCGTTGAGATGCTGCAGTACCCGGAGTTTGTAAGGGTGCCATTTGTGAGTAGCTAATATCCGCCGAAGGGATGTTCGACTAATGCCACTCTCCAGTGACATGCGGCGAATGAAGCTAGGACAGCCACTGATGTTTCTTCATTAGTGACAGTTTTCTTGCGTCCACATTTTGGCAAATCCAACACTGAACCAGCTTCATGAAACTTAGCAAGCAGTTTGCTAACTGTAGCATGGGAGATGGGTGGTCTCGTAGGGTGTCTTGCATTGAAATCTGCTGCAATGACCCGGTTACTGCGTTCATCAGATATCAACACAATTTCGTTCCGCTCCTCACGTGTTAACCTCTTCGAAGTGTCAATGGCTGTGAACAAAGAGAAACTTGTAAATAACTCATGAAAAAATAAAGTTACGTTGAAACCAAGCACACCATTGTTTTTCTTGTGACATTACCAATAAGTTTGATGTGTCACATGGCCCTCTTCCTATTGAAAAAACAAAAGTTGTATCCAAGATGGCCGACTTCTAAATGGCCACCATGGTCACCACCCATCTTGAGGAGTTTGCCCCCTCACATATACTAATGTGCCACAAACAGGACTTTAATATCACCAACCATTCCCATGTTATTACGGTGTATCCATATAAATGGCCCACCCTGTATAATGAAACACATATAAGCTCCAAACATTTACTCCCCAGACGTAAACTGTCTTTAAGCAGCAGCTTCATCTATAGTTATCAGTTACCCTTTTAATATAGTGAATGTGAACTGCTTAAAAGGCCCCTCTATGTGCCCATATATCTCCAATTTAAAGGTAATGAGTAATTACTGAGTAATTATTATGGTATGTACAATTTAGCTTAAATTTATTTCAGTGTACTTACTTCAGTTGTGAGAACACTTTGAATTTCCAGCTACAGTGGGAAATGCTAAGTGTTATATCACAGTTTTGTCTGAAAGCAACCGGTATCAAGATCAGATGAACTCCAATATATAAGAGAAGCTTCAATAAAAGTTAAGCTGGTGCTTGTGTTGAGTGCATATTTTTGTTTGAATTGATGTTTTAAACACCACTCTGACTCCTGTGTTTGCCTTAAGTTGAGGAAGAGAACTCAGAGTTCTGGAGGTCACAGGCGAGGAAGACACTGCAGGCAGCACTAGACAGGAAGCTGAACACCAACGTTGCCAAGAACATCCTGTTTTTCCTTGGAGATGGTAGGTTACACAACACTGTCAATCCTTTGCACGAATATCATCAGACAGCCTCACTCGGCTGAACAGTTAAAACAAGCAGAATAAGTAAAGAGTGCTTGAATTACTTTTTTATATACATAAATCATTTCAGGCATTGTCTGCTCTGTTTGCTCAGCCACCAATTTACAGCATAGAAAACAAATATTTTAAAGGAAAACAAGAAGATGCAGGAGGGAGTTATTTGTGTTTATCAAAGCTACAGTGTGTGAATTTGTGTCTGTGGGCCTCAGGTATGGGACTCACAACCCTCACAGCAGCTCGTATTCTCAAGGGACAGCTGGAGAAGCAGCCAGGGGAGGAGACAGTGATGACCATGGACACCTTCCCCAATGTGGGGCTGGCCAAGGTACACACACACACACACACACACACACACACACACGCACGCACGCACGCACACACACACACGCACGCACGCACGCACGCACGCACGCGCACGCACGCACGCACGCACACACACACACACACACACACACACACACACAATTATAATATAAAAAGAGGAACCCATGGTACCATATAGCTGCTGCGCCAGCCACAGTACAACTATGGGTGCTCCCAAAACACCAAGTGTGACATGTGATGAAGTCATTTAAGTATATGCAGATCAGTGGTTTCAAACATAAGGCCCGGGGGCCAGAATCAGCCTTTATCTTTACTGTCCTCGCCCATGGGCCATTTATGCTACCCCAAAGTAATTAGGTAGCAGATTAAGAAAAAGAAGAAAATTAAGAAAAGACAGAACAGAAAAGTTCCTATTTTTTCACTTTTTTCTGTGAGATATCAAAAAAAAGACTTTCTGATTTTTAATTACAGAAGATGAAATGAGCTGCCAGAAGTTTTTCTGTAATTTTACTCATTGATTTCTTACAGTTTAAGCCAAAAGAGTTGGGGTGACAGATTTCTTTCATTTACTGCAGCAGCATTTTTTTATTATGTAGAAAAACTGAAATGTCCTGTTGAAATCGCACTTCTTTTTCTTATATTAAGATATCTCAATGATTAATTCCATAATTAAACTTTTTTTTTACACTGACAGAAAGAGGAATTTCACTGGTCACAATGGAAATGAGTATGAATGCAATCAGCCCTGTAGGCACACAGTTTCTGTGTGAGGGGCCTTATGTCATAGTAACTAATATATATTATTAAACTAATGTATTTCAGTTGGAACTTGTGTCTACAGCACGTGTTTTGGAAAGCCTTTAGCAGGTGGCTGTAACGCTTCTAACCAGAAATACAAGCCTGTAACTTGTTAGACTTAATGCCTTACCCTAAATAATAACATCAACTAATACAAAATTTTATATTAAAAACATATTAAAAATAAAACAACTTAAGCAGAAAACGCTGTCACATGTATTGCTCAAACTGTGGACTTTCACGTGAGTGACAAAAGGGACTTAAAAATGGAGGATATTAATTTCAGGGAGATGGATCAAAAATCAGTGACAGGAAAGGTAAGGATAGGAAAATAGAGTGTAGGAACATTAAAACCAAAAAATAGCCTTTGTTGTCAGACAAACATCTATTGTGCCATAGAAAATGAGTGCACCATAACCTTCTTTAAAAGAAACTAGAGTAGACAACTGTATATTCTTCTGTAATTTTATATACACATACAATGGCAATAAAGGGCTAGTCTATAGCAAAACGAGCCACAGTGTATGAATTTTAACTGTTAATTGTAAAGCTAGCTATGAACCATGGCTAGTCTTAGCTACAGCTAAGCAGCTGTTTTCTGTCTGTAACTGGAAAAATATCCTTGTTAAAGGACCATTTGTTTCTAATTTAAGATGATCACTGTTCACTAAAGCCTCATCAGAAATGCTCTCAGTGGAAGGATGGAAGAAACCATTCTTGGGGAAGGGAAATGGGAAAAAATAGTTAAGCTATGCCAAATTATACAAGACCTGGACTGAAAATCAGTGGTAACAGATATGGAGTCCAAATTTGAAACTTTTAATTTAAATTATCTTCAGTATCTACGGTGGTGTATTTTAACAAGGTTAGGAGAGGGTATAACAGTGGAGGTTCTTTTATGTTACAGGGCTGGATTTCAACCAGTGGTGTTGGGAATGTTGTCAAAATTTATCGAATTATTCGCACAAAAGAGTACCATCAGATTGTGATTTACCATAGAATCAATCCCAAACGCATTATCAATGCAGTAAAAACATACCTGGATAGACAAACACACCCTGACACAGAGCCCAGAACTCAACATTACAGAAGCAGAGTGGGACAATTGGTAGAAAAGGGAACATAAGCTTGCCTGAGACAGTTTAGGTTGTGTGGAAGAATAAAGGTGGTCATATTAAAAATTGAATTTCAAGTTCATCAGTTTTTTAAAACCTTTTTGCCTTATTTTAAATGTTTGCACATGTTTTAATAAATATAAAGATGTGAAAAATGGCTCAAGCACAGTAGCACTGTAAACTGAATTTCAAATACTTCACTGGGGTGCAATGAAACCATGGCTCACAAAAGGAAGAGTTCTACGTGTCTACAGAAGAGGGAAAAGTACTTTGAAACCTTTTATTTTTTGAATATCTCCAGATGCCCAATTACTCTGACACCACCACACAACCCTAGGAGTAAAGGGAGCTCGATGAGACAATACTGAAAATATTTACACCACTTATTTCACACGTCATTAAAGTTTAAAAGCTTTTTGCCGAGCAGTATATTTTATTTAAGCTTTCCTTTGTGTATGTGTGTGTGTACTGTGCAGACCTACAGTGTGGACTTCCAGGTTGCAGACAGCGCAGCCACAGCCACAGCCTATCTGTGTGGGGTGAAGACCAACCTGAACATCGTTGGAGTGAATGCGGCGGGTCGCAACGGAGTATGCAGAACTCAGAAGGGCAACGAGGTGACGTCCATCTTGAAGTGGGCCAAAGATGCTGGTGAGCCACTGAAGACAAGAAATGTCATTAACTGAATCTTTAAAAAGAATTTTTTCATCTGCAGACCAAAACTCCAAGCAGTAGTAGTGGAGTATTAGTACATCACTATTTATTTTATTTATTTATTTAGGACAGTGCATGTTAATGAACATAAATGTAAAAAAAAAAACAATTACATGAATGTAAACATACCAGATTATAGCCGAGGGCTAATTTCCATCTGTTGTCCTTAAGCATAAAAAATAGACATAATAATTAATAAAAATTCATCATTCATTCATAATAAAAACTCCATCACCAAACTTACACATACACACCATTCTGTTCCCAAATAAAACATTAAAACTATACAACTCATACATGATCACACACTTGATTATTCACCCTTTAATGCCCAAATGTATAAAGATTGTAGCACAAAACCTGAGGAAAAAATGGGCGAATTTAAAATTCACCTATATATTCTGAGTAAGTCAACAAACGTGCTAACATTTTGGACTTCTCGCCTTCATCAGAGCATGAGGAACAAGAGTCATGTGTATGCAGCAGTTTGGATGCTAACTGGGTCAAAGAGTCAAAAGACGACAGAACTATACTACTTTGTTTTTAATCATTATCATACCAAAAAGCTTACTTTACTGCAGTTAGTTGAATGTGTCAAATGAAAAAAAAGAAACATAAGATGGGGGGCGATCGTGGCTCAAGAGTTGGGAGTTCGCCTTGTAATTGGAAGGTTGCCGGTTCGAGCCCCGGCTTGGACAGTCATTGGACAAGCCATTGCTTGGACAGGTCGTTGTGTCCTTGGGCAAGACACTTCACCCGTTGCCTACTGGTAGTGGTCAGAGGGCCCGGTGGCGCCAGTGTCCGGCAGCCTCGCCTCTGTCAGTGCGCCCCAGGGTGGCTGTGGCTACAATGTAGCTGCCATCACCAGTGTGTGAATGTGTGAATGACTGGATATGTAAAGTGCTTTGGGGTCCGTAGGGACTAGTAAAGCGCTATACAAATACAGACCACTTACCATTTAAGATGGCTAGCTATTCTGAATGTTTGAAACATAAATTGGGGGGGGAAAAGTTTTATGCTGTGCTCCGTGAAGCTTATTTGAATTGGAAAAACTGTTGAGCCAGTCAGAGCTTTGTAAGTGAAATTAAAAAAAGGTTACGCCATATTTTTTATGCCAGAGGCGGAAAAATGGAAACAGAAACATTTGCATAAAAATGACAAAATGTGGATGATGAGAACCGCAAAGCAGAGCATAAAAACATTTAAATTAGCATTTTTATTCAATTGACATGCTTCAGAAAACACTGCTGCAGCTTTTTTGTTGACGGGTAATTCAGCGGCGGAGACGACATTTAGTGGCAGATGATTGTAAATGTAAGAAAATACCTTTAAATGAGAATTTAACTGATGTTTAAAAACACGATGCCACAAGATTAAAGCGAAAAAAGCCCATAACATTTCACCATAATGCTTACATGATGTATAATAATGAGCAAATGATTTATAAAACAGACTAATGGTAATGGTGATATTCAGCAGATGGCAATAGGCTCATGTGAACAAGTGCAACTCATTGCTGCACAGATGACACTCAGAGGATAAGAATTTAAAAGATGCCGTGATTGAAGCAACAAATGGGATTGTGTGACTCTTGTACAAAGAGCAGGCAGATACCTGACATGGCCCTGCGTGTCACATTTAGGTTCTAGCTTCTGTCAAAAGAAAATCCCCCAGGTCTTACACGGCCTCAACAAAACCTGATTTTACAGCTGAGCGCTCTGCTGTGAGCTGCAGTGCCCTGTCAGAGTGGTATTACAGGGGCCACCGGGGAGCAGGGAGCAACAGCAGCTCGCAGCCTCACGTTCCACCACAGCATAATCTACTACACAGGAAAGCACCTTGACTGTTATCGTGTTCCAGTGTTATCAGCAGCCATAAATATCTCACGACACGCACACAGGCAGAGTGTCATGGCCGTGACCCCAGCGCTATGCCAAAGACCGATGCTCAGGTGTGCGAATGTTGCCGAGAACCAGTTTTTTGAAGACGCTTCTATTTAATGTTGTAAAAAACATTTTGGAAACGGTCGTGTCCTTCCACGCAGTTTCTAGCAGCAAGGTACGCCTGGAGCCCGGCACCTCTTGAGATAACTCTGAGGCATCACAGGAGGCTTTTTCTTCACTGATATCTTTGCTTTTTTCTCTTAAGTAATAACCCTGCACAATTAAAATTACATATTAGCTGGAGTTTTATTTTATTCATTCATCAAGTCTAGAAAACTATGTCAAAATTCCCCTCTAAACCCCATGGTGAAGTGTCAAAGTGAGGCTCAGTGCTCACATTTGACAGCCTGCAAGCACATTTCTTTCATTTTTGAAAAATCGCTCGAACAATTAGCTGTCCTAATTGTTTGGATTAATTGCCTGTGGATTGGCTAATTGTTTAATCAACCATTTGCTGCCGCCTACAGTGCACATTACAGACTGTTATGTCTTTAATGACTTTTGAGTTTCAGCACACTTTTTCCAAGTGAGCATAAAGAACTTTGATCCCTCTGATACATGACAGAGATTTGTAATCTCACATCACCACTTCATGAAGCCATGAGTATCTGTGTCTGATAATTTGCCGTCACATCACTGCAGCTATCACACTGAGACTGCAATCTTAAACTTTGAATGTCTGTCAGATGAAGGATAAGTAAGTACTAAAAGGACAATAAGTACTGTATCTACTAGACTTCACACCAAGATAACTTTTGCATTCAGAGTTGAGAACTAACGACAAATGACTTTTCTTCCTGCTCATAGAGTATTCATACATGGAGCAGAGTGTTAAGCAGGAAGCTACTGTGTTTACGTTGCAGGCAAGTCTGTGGGCATCGTAACAACCACGAGGGTGCAACACGCCACCCCAGCAGGCAGCTACGCCCACAGTGCCAGCAGGACGTGGTACAGTGATGCTGATATGCCTGATTCTGCGAAGACGGACGGCTGCACGGATATCTCATTCCAGCTCATCAACAACACAGACATTGATGTACGCTTCTGTTTTTAACAGTATATATTGAACTTTTCAACGGCTGAATTTGATTTAAATGTTCGTGTGTGTGTGCGTGTGTGTGTGTTTTCAGGTGATCATTGGCGGTGGTAGAAAGTACATGACCCCTACTGGTACCAAGGACCCTGAATACCCCACAGACTACTTTTCAAACGGTAAAAGAAAGGATGGGCGTGACCTGATCAAAGAGTGGCAGAACTTAAAAACTGGGAAGGTAAAACACCTCTGCTCATAATAACAGGTAGAAGTAAGAAGTATGATGTGGTGTGAAATCAGAAGACCTAAAAACCTGTACATATACCGTCATATTAAAAAGATAGGACACCCTCTTTCAATTGACAGTTTTATGTGTCAGGACATAATAAAAATCTTAAAAGTAGATAAATACAACATCAGTTAATCAATAACACGTGACATATTATACTGTGTGATTATTGATTGCATAACAACTGAACCCAAGTGCAGAATACTTTGGTATACAGAGGATTTCACTGTTAACTCCATGACTGCAAGGTACCCAGGTCTTACTGCTACACAAATCCAAATCATGACCCCTCTACCACCATGCTTGACAGTTGGTGTGAGGTGATGATATGCTGCTTTTGGTTTTATTCAAATGCGGTGCTGTGAAAAATCTCCACTTTGGTCCCATCTGACCAACACACATTGTTCCAGAAGTCTTGTTTGTACAAATGCAGCTTTACAAACCTGAGCTCGGCTGCTATGTTGTTTTTAGAGAGAAGAGGTTTTCTCCTGACAAACTTGTTTTGTCATGAACTTTACTATTTTTGGTGAGGGTGTGCTTAGTTTGTCACACACTGTTTTGGCCTTTTGACTTAAATTTCTGTTGCCTAAAACGGTACAACATGTCATGTTTTCATTAAAATTTGTATTTATTGTAAGACCTGCTGAGGACTGGATGATTTTTATTTTGACCTGATATGTTTAAAGAGGGTCCAGTTGTGTGACTGATCTTATCAGTGTCTGCATCTGACTGTAACAGTTAACATTATAAGGTATCAGAGAGTTTTTGCTTAAACTTTATTCGCCAAAGGATACCAGAGGTGAATGTATTACAAAATGAATATTCTGCTATTTTTCCATAAGAAATGTGATTACTTGCATCATATAAGTACAGAAACCTGGTGCAGGTTTCATAGTTAGAACAGTTAAGTGTCCTTTACTTTGCACACAAAGCGGCTTCCTTCTGTTTGCCGGTGAGCCATACAGTGACTAATATCAAGCACAACCACTTTTGGTATTCTGCTTCCACTCTCCATGGTTATATGTATTCCTGTGTGTTACAGGTTGCCCACTATGTGTGGAATAAAGCAGATTTTGACGCTGTTGACCCTGAAACCACTGACTACCTCATGGGTATGTTTTTTTCTCTTTTGCCCCTTCTTTTGCTCCCTCATGCATTCCCCTGTTGCTTCACATGTAACTAGACATTTAATAGAAATGTGGTTTCCAATTAATAAAATATCCTGCTAATGAATTTAATTGCTAAAAAATTTGCATGTGCAGACTGGAGCAGTGGTGGAGTCAGGCATCAACATGGTTGTGCGTCACTTATTTTTTGAGTTTGGACTTTTGTTTTTATTTGCAGTTTATGTATCCAAATGATTTGTTTAGGGTTTTTAAAAGGTCTATAATAAAGTAATACCTTAACCTTTTTGTGTTCAGACTTCATAATTTAGTGACTCAGTTAACTAAGTGTACATAATATTAACCCTCTGGAGTCAACAGTCGCCAGTGCGTCCAAATCACATGATGGATTTAAGAAAACTCTGACTGACTCTGTTTCAACTTGGGCCAACTGTGCTCTGCTTTTTCTCTTGGGTTTCCTACTCTTTTCTCAATCAACACTGTTTTTGTTTTGTTTTTTTCATTTTGTTCCATTCGAAAAAAGGATTTTATAAAATGATTCTCAAATCCAAATATTACTTTACCAAAAAGTCCAGCAAGAACATCCAGGCGACACTGAAAAAGCAGCTCAACACTGGGATAACTTTCGGTTTTTAACTATTTTTCAGCAAATATTAGACAGTGAGAAAAAATGGTAGACTCTGATTCAGTCGAAATGTTTGCTTTTAGCTCTGTTTCAGAAAATGCTCCAATATATTTTTTCAGTACCAGGTGCTGTCAGTAAACCTTTGGTATTTGACGGTGTGTAGGAAGTGTAGGGATCCAGTCATTGTGCTTTTTGTGGACTGAGGGCTTGCTTGCTGCTATATTTTGGGTTTTCTCCTGCTGTGTGGTTAATCAGTTCCTGTGTGCTGAAAATAGTGGTAATAGTAGGAGGAGGAAAATAGGACTTTCCTTGCCACTACACCCCCACTGATCACTGATAAATATAGTTTTCCTTTCTCCTCCCCAGCTCTGTTCGAACCTGGTGATCTCCGCTACGAGGAGGAGAGGGACCCGAGCATGGATCCGTCCATCATCGAGACCACAGAAAAGGCCATCCGCATCCTACAGAAAAACCCTAAAGGTTTCTTCCTGTTAGTGGAGGGTGAGGACAGCAGCTTCATCTGTTTTCTACACATTCCCATCACTCAATCCAACAAACACTGGATAAAAAATTCCTGTGAGAGGACTAAAAATAGAAGGATCAGTTAAATTGCGTAATAATCATACCCAACCAGCCCAAGTGACAGTTATATGTAAATAACTAAGTAATTGTTGTTTGCTGAAATATTAGTATGCGTACAACATAGGAGCTTGGTTGGGATAAATTGATTGTGCCATAGTGACAACATTGGCTCAGAGCATGGTGTGTACCTGCTGTTGACACTGATTCTGCATACAGCTCAATGAGTTTGCCGCAGCGTGTGCTGATGGTGTGTTTCCGTTCCACGCGGCTGCCTCTCTGGCCTCCTTGTCTATCTCTCTTTTAATCTGAGGCAGCTGCCTGGGGACTCCACGGTGCCACTGAGTGTCTTCACAATGACTTTAAAAATAAGAGGCAAATATATAAATAGAAGCGGACATATGGTGCGCCCAATCACTGACAGCTCGCTGAGATCACAACTTATTAGCCGGGGTCTACTTTACTTTCCAATATAGCCGGTGGAGAGGACAGGAGCGGGAGATGTGCTAATGCAGAAAAAAAATCACCCACTCTCTCTTCAGAAAAGGTTCAACTCTGAAATGTACCTGCTGCCAGGGGGAAAATATACAGACTGTATAACTCATTCAAATAATAGTTAACTGTTTCCTTGCAAGGTGTTTGGATGTTTATTAGGACTAAATATAACCTTTCAAAGTTTATTTTAAGTCTTCTGGGCAAGTGCAGCTCAAGTCGTTTGATGCTGATGAGACTTTAATCCAGTGATTTGTGGATTTTTCAAACTGTTCTTGGGAATCAGTGAGTGGAAACTGTAATCTCCTAATGTCCAGGGTTACTTCCTTTGCACAACGCACATGTAAAATTTGTGTGAATATTGAGAGCTTAAAAAATAATTTTCAGATTCACCTGTTCACAATGCAGCTATTCACACTGACCGCTGGACAAATTTAGGCATTAACCAATCAGATTGGTCAGATCATCAATCTTTTGGCACACACATAGATCATCTTTGCTTTATTTTGACTTTGTTTGTTTCCCAGTGCATTTTTGGAAAATACATTTTTTGAAAAAAATGCTTTTGTTGTGTATATACATCACATATACATTAAATAAAAGTACTACATGAACTGTTTAGGATTCATGGCCACTTTATGTAGGAGATATTTTTAAAATTATGCTGGTTTTTCCAATTATTTTTCTGCTCCTAAAACCAAGACCAGAAGGCAGTACATCACTCTCCGTCATGTTTAACCCCTTCCTTCCTTGTGTTTACAGGTGGGCGTATTGACCAGGCTCACCATGCTGGGCGGGCCTCCATGGCCCTGCATGAGGCGGTTGCTTTTGACCGTGCTATCGCTAAGGGCCTCGAACTCACTCAAGAGCATGAAACTCTCACTGTAGTGATGGCTGACCACTCTCAGCCTCTTACCTTCAATGGCTTCCCCTTTCGTGGGAACAGCATTCTGGGTAATTATTAACAGAACTGCAATTCATTCATCTAAAAAAAAAAAATCCTGCTGAAAAAAATGCTTAAAAAGAATTTAGGATTTTCTTTAATCGTCAGTGTATCAGTAAGTTAAGCTTTCTCCACAATTCTTTCTTTTTTCCCCCTCAAACCTTTACTCTGTGCCTCCATTCCCCCCTCCAGGTGTGTTTAGCCACTATGACAATAGACACCTGCGGCAGCATTTGTGCCTGTTGTGTGTGTGTGTGTGTGTGCGATGCCTCTCAGTGCCTGTATCCTCACAGCTTCACTGTGCTTCTGCCACCAGCAGCTTGACATTTCATCTGCTGTCTCTCCCTGCAATTACAGCCAGGGTAAACACACATTACTGGCAGCCTTTCTCCTGCTTGCCTTTCTATTTCAGTCCCCAGCTTTCTCCGTCTTCTGTCTTCCATTTACCATCTACAACACCGATGACACGGTCTCTTCTACCTTTTTTCCTTCTAAGTTCTCAATCTCTTTCACCAGTTAATCTCCCTTTAAAGGGCTTTCCTATTGATCTTATGTGCTCCCTACCTCTTCAACTCTCTCTCCTCTTGCTCACCTTTCTGTTTTATTTAAGGTTTTAGACCTGAAAGATGTCCTTGTTTTCATAAAATACAGTTTGACTTACCACAGAATAAATTTTTTTACAGATGTATATAATAAAGATGAAGAGTAGCTGAGTCCCTTTTAGGTGCATCACTCAAGTGGTTAACTATTAAACTGTGTATCTACTCAGTAGATATTTTGTTTCCAAAAATGTATCAGCTCCAGAAACAAAACATGTGGAAATCATAACCCCTCCACCTGCTGTGTTTGGTTTTCTCCAAATGTGGTGCTGTGCATTTTAGTCAGACTTTGATCTTGCCTGTCCAAAGGACATTGTTCCAGATCTTTAGTTTGTTCAGACACAACTTTACAAAGCTCAGCTGCTGCCATTTTCTTTTTATTAAAAAGAGGTTTTCTGCTGGTAATTATTCTAATCAGGCATACTTATGAAGTCTTTTTCTGATTGTACTGTCATCAACTTTGAATACTATGGTCTGAAGAGGTGAGATGTAGTTCTTGAGCTTTCTTCTTATTTTTGTTTTTTGAAATTTCTGTGAGGATTGCTGTCTGAACTCAGGGTGAATTTCCTGGGAAAATGGACAACTGTCTTGAATGTTTTCCACTTGTGAATAATCTTTCTCACTGTAGAAGATGGACTGTCATGGTGTGCTGTGTGCAGGCAGGAGAACAGGACCCAAACGCTGGACTCACAGTGAACTAAAAGAGGCAGCTTTATTCCACTGTGGCAGAAACTCCAAACATAAACTCACAAAAACAGACCTAAACTGAAAACACAAAGCTAATAACAAACACTAGGAAAACCCAAAGACGAGAGACTGGGAGCACAAAAGGAAAAACACACAGCAAGTTGAGGATACGATGCAACGCTGAACACTGGGGGAACGAGGAACAGGTGGGAACACAGCAGGAGAAATTAGAGCTAACGAGACAGAGGAAACAAAACTAGAATGCTGACATAAGACATAAACCTTCAAAATAAAACAGGAAATCCACAGACTCAACTCAGAGACAACTCCGACAAAGAACGGGGGAACACAGAGTACAGGGACCAGAGTGACATGAGGAGCAGAGGAATACACAAGCTAAGAAACACAGAACAGAAACACCAGTAGTCATAAACCATGAACCAAAAGGAAAACAGACTAAAAAACAACAATACAAAATCAAGACACTGGGCCACTGACCCAGGACCGTAACGACTTCAAATAGTTTAGAAATGATTTTGTAACCCAGATTGATGAGCAGAAATGAAAAAGATCATTGCTGATGTCTATCCTCCATGACGTTGTGGTAACGCACACCCGAATGCTTTAGACCAGCAAATTTCCCAAACTGCTTTAATTTAGGTCGATTGAGGAATGAAATATGCAGCCTGTTGTAGTGAAATCGCACACAAAGATTGTGATAAATTTGAGGTCTAGAATCATCCCAGCTTTGGTGTGGTGTCTACTGTAACTAGTATGCGAGCTGGAGCAAAACGTCTTGGACGGTCTCACATAAGTCAATATGTAGTAAGATGATCCCAAAAGGTACTGATGGCACACACAACACTGAGGAATGGAGTTCAGTGACTCCTCTTTATGAAAGTGAAGTCCAGCAGACAGTGATCAGTTAGGGCAGCCTGTGCCAGACGTCTGTCAGTCAAAACAGCTACGCCTCTGACTGCAGTATTCAGATGGATGAGCTCTGCAAAAACCCACAATCTGTAATTGGGAAAGGGAAAACCTATCCAGAGGAAAACTGTCCAGAGAGTTGCCAAGAGTAGACAGAGAGAGCCAAAAACAATTTTTTGTTAGAATGTTTCACTGTTCTAACAAAAAAAACAAAAATGTTTCATCCTCAAGGATATGCTGCTGTTTGGGACTTTGTTTCTCAGGCCTGGAGGCTGCTCCTCTTTCTCTCCATTTGTTACCAGTCATATTATCACTGTACTGTATCACTATCAGTCTTCAGAGTCTGTATTGATTGATCTGTGGTCGTGTCATGCTTTTCACACCTTTGCGCTCCCTCTTTCCTTTTCCTTTTTTACCCTCTTCCTCGTCCTCCCAGCGGTGCAGCAGTGCAGCAGTGATTAATGTGACTCTGAAACTCTGAGCTCTTCATCAGCGGGGAGACTCGCCAGGCTAATGGCTCATCTGGAGAGAAACGCTGAGATCGTCAACAAGCTCTAGACCTCCCGCAGCACCCTTGGGATCAAGCAATCCCTCCTCGCACTTGTGTTTGTGTGCGCATGATGTGTGTTTTTGTTTGTTTAGCACTCCGAGGCAGAAAGAAACAGCAGAAAAAAATAGAAAGATAAATCAAAAATAATGTTTGTGTCTTCCAGGTAAATCTCCACTGTGGGCAAGTGACATGTTGCCTTATACCACGCTCATGTACGGCAATGGACCCGGGCACAAAATCGTTAATGGCGCACGCCCTGACATCCGCAATGTTGACACCAGTAAGACCCAGTCATTACTTCGTTGTTTCACAGAATTCACTACGTTAGATCTACTACCATGCTCCAGTCAGGCGCTGATATCATTCATCAAACCAGTTTTAAGTGTAAATGGGGTCTAATGTTCTTTGAAAGGACTAATCATTTGTACTCTATCCTTATCTTCTCCAGAATCTAAAGACTACATCCAGCAGGCAGCTGTCCCCGTAGATACAACAACCCACAGTGGAGAGGATGTGGCAGTGCTGGCCCGTGGACCCATGGCCCACCTCTTCCAGGGTGTCAACGAGCAGAACTATATTGCCCATGCCATGGGCTACGCTGCCTGTGTGGGTGCTGACCTAAGGCACTGTGAGGGGCAGACTACAGCACCTTTGGTTCACATAACCCTTGAATATAACAAGAACGGGGCCGGAGCAGTTCGTGCCTCAGCAGCTTTGCTCGGTAACTTCCTGAGCGTGCTGTTGGCCATCACAGTCCTCATGTAAGAGGTCAGCATCATAAAACAGTGCGAATGGGTTCTGTGATTTGCTCAAGGACACTTCAACACGGATGTGTTGGTTTCTTGCACCAGGGTTATCTTGCAGCCTGCAAAGCGTCGTGATCGGACAGAGTGAATCAAGTCACAGAAATCATTAACTGACATGAGGACTGTCACTCCCGCAGAGGCTGTAAAGAATTATTATGAAATGTAAGCTCATCAAACGTCTACACTGGCAGTCCGTTGAATCCCTGGGCTATACCAATAAAGCAGTCCTTTCCTAGAGAGTTGGCTTGCCAGTTTATTGATCTAAATTATTTAAACATACCAACGATCTCATTTGTTGACATTTTTGGCTTTATCAGAATGACAAATCTTCATTATCTGACCTTGTTTCCACAGTAAAACAAAGAAAAACAATCCCTCTGCCACATTTACATACACACGAGTGAAAGCTTTAAGAACAAAGTGAACAAAGCTGATATTTTTTGCATTATATTTCACATTTTTAAACGTGCTACGGATCATAACTGGCAGCATAATTAAAGAAACAAGTCTACATTTTGGCAAAATGTGCTAAATGGCATCCTTGCTAAAGGAGTCAGATGAATTTGTGTAGAGGCTAAAACAAAACAAACAAACACATTACTGAAACTAGCCTTGCTATCAGCCTTAGTGCTAAGCTAATGAAATCTTCTGCTGACTTTAGCTTCTCTCATCTAATTCTTGGCTGAAAGAGGAAACACGTATATCTCTTAAAAATATGAAACTGTTCCTTTCACCTA
Source organism: Neolamprologus brichardi (assembly GCF_056152115.1). Taxonomy (NCBI): domain Eukaryota; kingdom Metazoa; phylum Chordata; class Actinopteri; order Cichliformes; family Cichlidae; genus Neolamprologus; species Neolamprologus brichardi. The sequence continues at coordinate 8,244,149 of NC_142117.1, read as the reverse complement.
AGTTCATATTTGTGACAAATGATCCATACATGTATTTACTGAAACTTCAAAATAAAATGGTTATTTTGCACTTTACAAGCACTTTCTGTGAAATAAAAAATGGACCATGATGTCACTCATTGTTGAGTGAGCTTCTGTCTAACTAACTTGAATTTGGGTTTGATGAGCGACAGTGGAGTGGATAGGTGGAGCTATCTAAGAAATCTAGGAACGCTGCATGCTCATATAGTAGCAATTTGCCAGTAGTGATGGGATTTCCGGCTCTTTTTAGAGAACCGGCTCTTTTGGCTCCCAACCGACTCTTCAGGTTGTTTTGTTGCTTTAATGAATTTATTATTAACAACAATATAAAATTATGCACAATAGGAATTACTAATGTAAAAGAAGGGTTTTTATTTATCTATGTTTATATATAAATATATGCAGTGGCCCCTAGAGACAAAGCACGTACAAATTCCAAAGCACATTTCTAGCGTTAACTGAACTTCCAAAACAGAGCTACTTAAATTACACAATTGAAAGCATGTGTGTATTGTTTGAGTATTTATACACAAGCACTCATATATATTCAAATAATTTTAAAAAAAAAGTTCATTTACCTGTTACTACCACACACCAAATCGTTGGTACTTCCTGGCTTGTGTAGCCACTAGGTAACAAAAGCTCAACACTGTGCCTAGCATTCTGGAGCACTTCTGTTGTGTTTTGTACGTGTTTCGGAGTTTTTACTTGTTTTGGAGTTTGTATGTGCTTTGTCTGTAGGGGCCACAGGAAATATACTTTTATTTATTCACTCCACATAAAATGTAAAAAATAAATCATATAATACAAAAAACAACTATTTACATTTCAACTTTTAACTGTTTAAATTTCCAGCTTTTTCATTTTAAACAAATTTAAAGTGAAACAACACAAAACACTGCAAACCACAACACAATTAAATATAAATTAAAATATGAAAACAAAAAGAAGATGCATATTCTCTGTCATATGGACCTGCATGAATAAACTTTCTGAATCCTTTATCATCCGCAACTGAAAATAGTTGTGGATGACTACTATACCTTTCTAATGTGACGTTGTTGTCCCTGGCTCTCTTTCTCTCCCTCCCGCTCTGTTCCTGTGCTACTGCAAGTGTAACTACCGCCCCTCCTCCCTCTTCCCAACGCAAAGCACAAGGCTCGCAAGCCACATGAAGTTGAAAAAAGGTGCGAGAGAGAGAGAAAGAAAAATAAACCCCACGGCTCCCGTCGTTCACTTCGTGACCGACACATCACTATTTGCCAGTAACAAAGTAGGTCAGCCCTTAAACACACTGTGCTTTATCCTCCTTTTTGACTCAAACTGGGGCCATAAAATTGCATCATATTGTGTTTAACAAGACTTGAAAATAGAAATTGAGATCATAATCCACCTCTTAAGTATTTACTTACGTCATAGGAAAAAAAAGTAAGGGTATTTTGTCAGATTACTAGAATGTGGCTGCTTTTAGCAGGAGTTGGACCTGTTGGTTGTTAAATAGATTGCAGGTTTAAGGTACTTTCACATTGGCTTCACTTTTCAGATCAGGAAGCTACATCAATCTTGGAACTGGTGAGGAAAACGTGTCCATTTGTTGAACCTCATATTTAAGAGGAACATTGCGTTTTCCTGAACATGGAAGAGTGATCCAGCTCTTTCTCCTGATGAATGTATTTGAGGGTGCGTGGGAATGTGCGCAACCAGTTTATATGTGTTTTGTAGAGTTGGACAAAGCATTCGACAGTCTATCACGGTATCCCGTGAGGAGTTTGTGATTATGGGGTATTCTCCCTGTTATTATGGGCTATCTGGTAACTGTACCTTAGTGCGAGCTGTTATGAATAGGAAGGCTCCTGAATGCCTTAGGTGTTTCAGACATGTCCAGTTAGAAGCAGCAGACCTAGGAGATAATGTTTCTGGTCGGTTTCTGTTTCTGGCTTTGAACAGCTCAGTATCCCCAATGGATTGCTTTTATTTGCTAACTTCATACAAAGTCCTGTTTACTGCACTTTTGAAAACACATTGTTTGATGAAAACACATCAGACTATTTTCATAATGCTTCTCAAGCATCATGGAGAACTGCATCAGTGTCATCTGTCTTTTCATCTAGTCCCACACCGGCTCTGTGATATTGTGATTCGGTGATCCGGTGTTCTGAGAAACCATCCTACTCTGACAAAACGTCCTACCCGTATTATAATTTGACGGTGACTTGCGATTAAACCTAACCCTACCCCTACCCCTAACCATAACCAAAACCATAACCTTAAGAAGTATTCTGGATGGGTGAGAGAAAAAGTAGTTAATTTGGCGTTGGTGTTGTGCGCAGAAACATTGGGTAGGATGTTTTTCCAGGTAGGATGGATTCCCAGAACACCGGGCTTTGTTGTTAAGTGTTTCAAGATTTCTTGTCCTTCCTGTGGGTGGAGATAGTTTTTTGCATTGCTTGGCTGCTGTAGTGTCACAAAATTATTTAAAGACCACAAAGATGTCTATCTTGGTGGTACTGGATATGAATTTAAACATAAGATAATTACTTAGCACTGTATATTCTTATATGTCTTCATATTTACCCATTAAGTCACCAAAGAATCCTGTTACTGTATAGGCCTATTAATCCAGTTCGTAACTAATTTTATAACCTGTTAGGAGAGAAGTCTGAAAATGCCTCCTTCTTCCTTTGATCCTCTCTAACATCCGCAGTGCTAATTGAGGTTTGAGGTGGGTTGGTTTGATGACATTACTACAGCGGTCCATTAATAATGCAAAATATGTAAAGATCACCTATTTTTATCCTTGGGAGACAGATTGCAGTAATTATTTTGGACATCTGTTAGGGTTAGGAGTTTGTGAAACCTGATTTTGACTCTCCCTGTACTCATTTAGACTGGCCCGAGGCCATCATCATTGTTTTAGATGACGGGCCTGCTCTCATCTTTTCCACACGTTTATTAAAGTCATTTGCAGATCATATGGTGGAGAGAAGCTCAACAGCTTGAGAGGCGATGCAAGAGGAAGCGTTTTGTCTTTTGTCTGGAAGTGAGGTTTATTAATGAGTAGAAAGGACATGGCAAACAGGGACAACATTTCCCTTTGCAACATACATTCTCTGATATCATATGTAATGATTACTGTGTGCCAACACTCTATATAAACATTAGATTTGATGAAAAATTTAGACTTATTTAATGGTTTGACTCTGATTTGTATCCATTATTCCTTCTGCACACATACACTCACCATTCATTTTGTAAGGTACACCTAACAAATACATTTAGTGGGTTAATTGGTGATTCTAAATTGCCCATAGGTGTGAATGTTGTCTCTATGTTTTAGCCCTGTGACAGGCTGGCAGCTTGTCCAGGGTGTACCCTTGCTCTCATCTATGGAAGCAGGGATAGGCTCCAGCAGAAAATTGATTTAAGTGACTCTGAACGTGCCGTGGTTGACCTAAAAACACGAAAGCATGGATCCATTGTGCCTTATAACAAAGGTTCATGCTGCTTCTGGTATTTTTGGCTGCAAAGCAGCATGAAGCTACACAGCATCAAACCTAAAATTATAGTTTGGTACCAAATTTAAACTGGTTCTGGTGACCTGTCCAAGATGTACCCTGCTGGTCATCCTGTGACTGCTGGAACAGGCTCCAGCACCAGCACTTTCTGCTGTTCTTTATCCCACTTTCATAGCAGGAAAACCAAGAAAACTTCATCCAGCATTGATATTCAACTGACATATGAGTGTGTCCCTATCTTCAGCATGTACTCACATTGAGATTTGCAGTTTATATCTTAAGAATAAACCCATGTACACAAACATACACAACACAAAACAAACATATAAAGTCTAAGGACAAGGGGCAGACAGAATTTCTTTATGGACAGAATTTCCCGGCGCGACAGACAGATTGGTGTTGCGGGTGCAGTTATGTGGACGCTGCACCGGTCTGCTGTGGTGAAGAGAGAGCTGAGTGCAAAAACAAAGCTCTCGATTTACCGGTCAGTCTACGTCCCTACCCTCACCCATGGTCACGAGCTGACACGGTTGCCTCCTGGACACCTCCTGGGTGAGATGTTCCGGGTATGTCCCACCAGGAGGAGGCCCCAGGGCAGACCCGGGACAAGTTGGAGAGATAATATCTCTCGGCTGGCCTGGGAAAGCCTTGGTGTTCCCCCATGACCTGGATAAGCGAAAGAAGATGGATGGATGGATGGATGGATGGATGGACAGGCAGAGAAACATATAATGCACAAACACTCATGATATATTTTCAGAATTAGAAACTGTGCACGTGTGATTGCAGAAACATTCAGATAACACTTTATGTAATCAGATTACATAAAGGGATTATGTAATCAGAAGATGGGACTTCATAAGTTTTTAGCTTGTTCAACTGCAACACAGAATGTGAAAACCTGTGTTTGTCTAACACCTATGTTACAGTAAGCTGTGGTCTGACGCTGCACTGTATTTAAATGTAAGCAGAGAACAGAGATAACTTGGCTGTTTGTGGTGGTTACAGCAAAAAGAAAAAGTTGTTATACTGCTGCTCCCTGCTCTTTGTTAAGGAGGACCACTCCACCTTTTCACATTAAGAGACATCACGTGTGATGAAACTGTGCACTGGAATATACAACAAGACGCTTTAAGGGGGTGGCAGAAGAATGCATATGAACAATATCACCATAATCAATAGAACACAACATAATCAAAGATCCTCTGTTTGCTTCGTCTTCGTCTCCAGAGCTTAGTGGTTCTCATATAAAGCCCCCAGTAGGGGATGGGACAGCTTGAGACAGCAGCAACAAGAACCTGGGACATAAGAACTGTCTCTTGGTAATTTCTCTGCTTTTCATTTAATCAGCCAGGCAGCTCTACAAAGCTCTACAATGCCGTCTCGTCCTCATTTTGCTGCATGAGACTAAATCTGCTGAGCTTGTTTATCAAGATCTCCTTCTTATCTGCAGCCTCGAGAGCCTGAAGCTGGCAGAAAGCTTCTGTTTCATCACTCGGCTTGTGTTCTGCGTGCCGTCGTGGGCTCTCTGAAGAAAAGGACGGCTACATTTTTCTTCAGCTGAGGGGGCTGCTCTCTCTAAACAGGCATTCTCTGTCTGATCACAGCACAAACGATCACTTCTTTTAACAGAATGGAAATCCTGTTCACGCCCTAGTTTTTTCCTCCTTTTTTAAAGGTGGAATGCGCTTGATCATCCAGATCCTTTTGATCAAAGAGGGAAACGTGACGATTGCAATAGCCTGCAAAAAAACTGTAAAATCTCCAACTTCTTAGTGACATTTTGCTACTTCTATCACAGATTTCTAAACAACAGGTATTAAAACAACAATAAATGTGATTGGAATGCCTGTTTTTCTTTACTCTGAATCTTCATTTTTACATCTAAAATGTGTCAAGTTGTGTTTTCACATGCTTCAATGAAAAGAGCAGCCTTGTCTGTACAACACTTTGTCCATTTTAATCAGTTTAAACATCTCTAACACATGCTTGCATTTATTCCTTGCATGTTTCCTAACTGTGTTTAACTTTTCTGATACTAGTTATCATACGAAAAGGAGACACGCGAGCTATTCAGGACTGCTCTGCAGTCACACATACTGTACTGCGCAACAGGCTCTCACCGCACTCCTACAGCTCCCACAGCTGCCTGTGCACCAGCCGTCCTTTCGGTGGCGCTAGAGCACTAGCTACAGTAGGCACAGGGCCCATCACACTGTATGGATTTGCCGCAACTTTTTCGGTGTGTGTTATGAGATGAGGGCTGCACTGCGGGGAGAGTGGGTGCAGAAGATTGCAGTCTTCTGCGGTTCAAACTGTAAAAAATCACACAACACGAGAAGACTGTGCACGTGCAGAAAGAAAGGCAAAAAAAGAAAAAGGAAAAAAAGGCCCGTGTGACTAATGGCGGTCCTCCCACGGTTTGACTCTGTGATGAGTAAAGTGACACATGCCGCACATGTTAAGGCATCATGCTTGGATGTTTCTCATTCACTTTCTCTGTGTTTACTGTATAACAAGTTGGTCATTTTTAGCCATGATGTTCTCATGATGACACCGAGCCATTCACTCGTGTGTCCGTCGCGCCTTTTTAGGCACACAGCTCATATTGGACATGCTCCCGTGGGATCTGTGTGAAGCATAAAGTCAGGCTGTATTCCTGCACAGCTCCAACTGAGTGACAAAGTAAATGTCTCAGCGACTTTTCCTAAAGCTGTCGGAGTTCCACATGTTCCAGACACAGTGAACTAACATTTCCTTCATGCCTGCATATGAGGGGCATTGTTGCAGCTAAAGCGGGAGCTTGAGGTGTCCAGTGGCTGATCCATAATATGTATCATGTATCCATGATACATATTTTACTTACACTTTTTTTTTTTACTTCCACCACTTGGCAGAATGAGGAGTATTTACACTTGAAATCAGTCTGCATTTTGCTCCATAGTTTAATTGTGTGGTCTGTGACCACCTTATGCTTCCTAATGCATGCTCATGGAGAGATGAGATCCAGCCACCATTGAAATAACCAATAATTAAAATAACTACTTTTATTTTCAACCAGGTCCAAGTTTGTTTGTTTATGTATTTAATTTTTATTTAGGCATTCATTCCTGATTCAATTTCCTGATTTCCCATGTGCCCCTATTTGACAAAATAACTGGAAAGGAGTGCTGATTTAAAGCATACATTTATGTAGTTTATAGATAATAGCCTTTGAGTTACCGTCATGTAAAAAATAAATAAATAAAGGATCCAGTGGATAATATCTCTACATGACGTTCCGCATTAGCGCGTTTTTTCCGTGGGGGGGAGAGATAGAAAACGAATTTCAAAGAGCTCCACGATGGAGCTGTTCCTCCATATGAGGTAACAGGCGCAGTGTGGAGGTAGAGCGGCCTCGTGGGTCAGCAGCTCTGGGTCTATGTTTAGAGTCCTGGTGGGCGTTAAGAGAAAATTGGAAGGGAAGATGCTTGAGCGCCAACCTGCTCGCTTGGAGACAGGTTTGGGTCGCTTACAAATAGGTCACAACATGCCTTTCTCCTACTCTAGTCACTCTCTCTGCCCATGCAGGATTCTATAACGGGTAACTGGGATTGAGCATGCACGAGCACAAATATCCGGCTTTTTTCTTTCTTTGACAGCTTGTCTATATTTGGATGCGTGAAGCGGGAGGTCACAGAGAGCCTGCAGCTGGACCACTGCGCGCTGTGCGTATAGGAAAGTGGGTCTGATGTTCAGAAACGTGCCAGCCTTTGCGGGAAAGTTGTCCATTTGCGCGCATGCTTTTTTTTCTCTCTCTTTTTTTTTTTAAATAGCTACTGTTATTGGACGTTTGCATTGCTACACCAACGTGCAGTCTGTGGTCATACAGACCCAACGCGACCTTTCCAACCCCAAGGCTGTAGGTGGAAAAGTGGGTTTTTGTCGCTCTCGTAACATCACAACCTGCGCCAGGCTTCACACTGTGCGCGTTCCCTATTTAGACCTGATGACATATGCAACACGTTCCAGATTTGCCATCGTGCTTCTTCCACAGACAACGAGACATGAAATCCTCATCTGACACCTTCCTCCTCCCGTGTGCGCGCTGCTAACTCCTCCCTCTCTTCCTCCCTCATGTTGGCTGGCATGTAAGGTGACACCAGCCAATCACGTCTCATTCCGCTTCTACTTCGAAGGCGGAAACTCAGATTTGGCCGTATATAAGCGGCCGAGCGTGGGATTTTTCTATCAATGTGTGTGCCTCCCAAGGTCCGTTCTGTGACGCGCGGGAATCTGTTTTGACAGCGTGGCGTGGCAGTGACCGAGCCGAGAGAACTCGACCCTCACAGCTGCCGGGCTGGGACTGAAACCCATGCCGCTGCTGCCAGACAGAGCGCTGTCCGCCCTCTGTGGTGCTGAACCTCAGGACCCGACCCTGCGACAGGTGACGTAGAGCTCGTCTAAGAGACTCAAGTGATAAAGAAGAAGAAGGAGAAGAAGAAAGCAACAGCAAAGCTGCACAAAGACTTTGTGTGTGTGGATTTGAAGCAGGTTAAAAACAGAAGAAAGTGAAAGCAGGGAGAGAAAGTGATGGCCAGACTCCCCCCCGCCCTCGGCGTCGCTGCAGCGGTGTGAGCACCGCAGCGCGCTGCCGCCTCGTACCGGAACCCAGCGGAGCCTCCGTAGGAGGAGAGTCAGAGATAAGTGAGGTACGCTCCGCGACTGTTAGGGGGGAACACATGTAATAGCTTGCGGTTCTACATGAAGCTGCAAATATGGGCTGTATCAGCTCCAAAGCGCCAGTTGGTAAGAAAGATTTTGAATTTGCTTTCATTCAAAAAACAAAGAAAGAGAAAAAGAAAGCACGCTGAATGAAGCCTGTTTATTATTTTTATTTGTTTTTTTCTTACGCTTATGTTTTTGCTGCAGCCTCTCGCAGGTACAGAGCGAATTTCGGGTGCTTGTACACGCACAGCATGCTGTGCCCGAGTCGCGGAGGCATATGATATTGCTGCTGAGTCATATGCACGCCAGTAAAGGAGCTTCAGTGTGCACACAGAGCGCTTTACATGGCTGGAATTTCAACTCTATCAGAGGTTAATGGCGCGTGTGAGCGCAGGACTGCGTTTCTGTGTGTGTGTGTGTGTGTGTGTTTGGATGGGGGGTGGGGGGCTAGAATCTGCAGCCTAAACATCGCGATGCTACGAGAGTTGCAAGAAGCTTTTGGGTGAGCACGCCAGTCAGAGACAGAGAAGACAAGCAGAGGTGCTCTTGACACCATCGAGGAAGAAACGGCGTTTCTTATAAATTTAACTTTAATTTCCTCTGATCCAAAGTCTGATCTGGACAAGATGGTTCTGACCGCGCTGAGCCAGTTCAGTTGTAAGGTAGGATGGCTTTTCTTTTCTCTTGTATACACGCGATCGCACACGCCACCCTGAAGAAAAATTCTTGATTTAAAAGGCAGCTTGTTTACTGGAATCAGGGTGATTTTCTTCTTGGCATTAAAGTCAAAATTTCTCTCTAAAGAAAGAAAGGAACTCAGGATCAGTCCATCTTGGGGCACATATGCAGCGGCGGGTCATTTGCTTGTTGCCAAGAAACAAGCTCCCTGTTTCCTCCACATCTATTCTGCTCTCACGCTTGTTTACACCTTTGCCGCAAGTGTCTCCCATCCGCTCGCCTGGCGGCTAAATGCTGCCCAGGGTTCTCTGTGCTACCCCCGACCTCTGATGCCCTCCAGCCCGCCACCACCTTTGTGTATTTATCCAACTGGGTTTCCCACTCTGTAGCCATTAATTTAAATCCGAACCCACCACCTATCCAACCATCGATCCTTCCGTCTCCGCACGTAAACAGACGCGGTGGTTGTTTTTCCTCCTTGTGATTCAGATGTTACAAAAAGCCGTTTAAACCCCGCTCTTTTTCATCTGCTGCACTCAGATGATTAGCAGTGGAAATGGTCACCCCCCGTCATTTGATGTCCCCTTGTCTACTTGTCGCGGAGTGCGTACTGACATGACATGCCCCCCCCCACCCCCACCCCACCCCCTTCTCCGGTCCCATTACCCCTCACACAGGTCTGCCGCCTACGTGCACACGGTGTTACCGCACATCCAGCAAAGAGTGCAGCTAAGACAGCAGCCACCTGTTTGCCTCTCACATTCACACTGTAGATAAACGTGTGTGACATCACACCGGTCTTGACCTAATTGTGTTGATGGGCTCATAAGTCTGTCAGAGAGCCCGAAGACACCAGAGAGGCGAAGAGAAAGAGAGGGAAAGATGCACGGTCGAGGTCTCTCTTTCTACAGTTTCCACGACAACGGAAAGTACGGTGGAAGAGAGGGAGAGAGAGAAGGAGAAGGAAGGAGACAGAGTGCGAGCAGAGACCTAGGAGCACAATTAACAGATAAATACAAATAAAAGCCGAGACTGCAGCTCTCGTTTGCTGTGACGGGGGAGAGGAGACACTGCTTGAGGCTGCCTTTTAGATAGATCACAGTCAAGGGAAGAAGATTAATTAAGATTAAAAAAGAGCAAATTAGGCCCACGCGGAGGAGAACGGTGAGCCCCCCTCATAAGAAATGCGCCACATGTTTTTAGTCTTATTCTTCACCCTAACCTACACCACCTGTGCTCTTTCCTTTCATTCAGACCCCAGTCCCATCCACCTTACCCGCAGTCATGGCCGTGCCCCAAACGTGAGCTTCTAAAGGCCGAAATGCTCTTAATCTTCCAGTGCCCACTTCATGGAAGCACTGAGAGGACTAGTGCTTCCAGTGGTGGAATGTAACGTGGTACAGTCACGTACAGTGTTAATGTGAGTTACATGTATTTATATGTTAGTCTGTTTACACCATTAATTTAAAGCTTTAGTTACTTTATTATCTGTGGTATTTTAAAGCTCTAATAGAAATCTACTGATACCTGAGGCTGTATTGTTAGAGAAAAGGCTGTCTCGCAGTATAAATGTAAGGTAAAATAGTGCGCATGGGCTTTAAGTGGTCCAAAAACTTTAGACCGTAAACGTCCCTATCACCAGTGTCTGTGGATCTGTTTTTTCTTCCATGCATTTCTGATCCACAGCCACGACTTAAACCGCAACCTTGATCTGACACGCGCGACGTGCCCAATGCAGGCTTGAAAGCAAAACGCATTTGTGAGTGTCTGTGCAATGTCGCTCAAACCAACCGTGCGGGTTTAAAGGCCAGCAAAGCTGATCAACAAACATCTCAGCCTGCGGGGCTCGGTTTCAGGCGCCGAGCGGCTTTTGCTGTCATGTGTATGTCAAATGCAAAAGAGTGAGGGTGCACAGCTTTCCACGCAGGCTCAAATGACCGTCTGGAACTCAATTGAAAACTACACAGAACACACGCACGTGCGCATCTTCCACTCCTCTGAACAATACTCGCATCGACTAAAGATGGCCTAGATTCAGCGATACAATACACCCCCACCCTCCTCCCCCCGATCGGGCATCCGATCTCATCACACCCAATTAAACAGCGCATATTGAATTCAGCAGGTGGGCAACATGAGCTCGGGGCGCTAAACTGCTGAAGTCCGGTGACTGATATCGGACTCAATATTTGAGATGGGCGCTGGCGACTAATCGAGCGAGTTGTTCTTTTCACGGGCAGTAACTAGAAACGCCTCCCCTGTAGCGAAGGGTCGGAAAGATGAGCTGGGCACTGACATTTAAAGGCCCGCCTCCTAATCGCGTTTGTGCAGAACTGATTTGGAGAGATTGGAGTGGGCTGGGGGCGTGCACGTGGACGTAGACGCTGAGCGATGCAAAGTTGGGGGGAGCTGTCCTGGTGCTGAAATGTTCCGCAGCGCCGCGTGCACACGAGCACCTTTGGTCCTACATGCCCCCCCATACACACATTCTCTGTCTGTGAGGTCACGGAGAGGGCAAGATGATGGAAAGGTTAAACGCGCCCAATCAAGCGGACAGTCACGTGTCTGCGGGCGGTTCCGTGACGTTTGCAACCAGAAGGTTGCTTGGTGACATTTGTCGGTTTGTTCGTGACGTAGCCGGCTGACGTAAAAAAAAATATGTTTTAAGAGCGGAACAAAACAAACGAGAAGACACGCTCCTTGGCTCCTGCTTTTTTAGTTTTGAATTTTATCAATTTCATTTTTTTTAATGTTCTCTGCTTCAGTCCTTCCGAAAAAGTAGACCCGACTTTACATCTAACAGGCCCGAGCTGCCGCCAGAACCGTACGTGTGCATGACATAGCATGGCTTTAAGTGCATGGAAATATATGCACCGCCCGCCTCTTGTTATCTTACTACATATAGCCTCAGAATGCGCTGCAATAAAGAAGCCCAACACTTGTATACATTACATATGGAGGAAAGCACTTACAGTAAATACGCCTTTAAGGCCTCAATTTAAATTTGTACTATTTAACATTCGGGTTTATTGTTATTACTTTTTAAAACTGCTCGTTATTTCAATTTTATTTTATTGTATTTAATGCAGCGTGTTTAGGAATTTGGTAGTTAAAGGGAAATTCGGTATTTTAATTTTTTTTCCGTTAAAACAAACAAACACGCAACGTTAGTGAGACGCGAACACCACATTACCTTATATGGTCATGACCCCTGAGCGCCCGACCTGTGGTCCCTCTGGAGGCATGACGTTGGCATGGTGACTGAAACTTTGAAACACACAAGCTTAGCTTAAGCCTTAAAACTCCAGTGCACTAAGAAGACAAAAAAAAAGCACGTTACGAATCATTAATTACACTTTATTTCCACGTTACTGTGGCTTTTGTCATAGTGTCACATTTTTGCTTATTATTTATGTCGCTATTCAACGCTTTACGGAGCAAGAATGCGGCGTGGAGCTGTTTTCTGACATGTTCATTTGATATAATCCTCACGTGGCTCTCTTCCTCCTGACAGTGGCGGTTGACGGTTCGTTGCGCGTGGACTGGAGCGCGGCAAGCTCCCTGTCTGACCTAGCGCTCCTGGAGAGCACGCGGACCTCCTTGGCGCGCAGGCTGATACTGACAGCACCTTTGGGCGCACTGGACTTCAGCGAGGTGCCCTTAATTCTCTCTTTATAATAGAAAAAAAAAAAAGGTTTTTGTGACATAACGACCCCGTGCAGTGTTTTCTGTTGGATAGCTCGGCTACAGTTCACGTTAGACATTTAAACACAGTTCTGAGTGCTTTCTAATGGGCACTAATGGCGATTCAAATGAAGACAACGTCACATTAAATGTAGTAGAAGCAGGGTGCAGCGCCGTTTAAAGAGACCAGGCCTACTCGTACAAAATGGACATGTAGCCTATGTGTTTAATTAGATTCAAAAGCTTTTATCGGCACCTTAATTTCTTTTGGAAAGTGGTTCTGCATTGACAGTAATAAGATTATTATAGACCATTTTCACAGGTGTAAGAAACAATGGCTCAAGTCTGCCAGTGAATCATAACAGTGAACTAGTGTGCACAGAAGCAGGATCTCCCCTAATTTGTCCAAATATCCACAGTATTGATACCAGTACTGGCATTGGTATCAGATTGATACTAACAAAGTAGGACTGAAATGGAAAAATATACCTCAGACATGCACTGTATGTTTTTGTGTTTACTGTCATGTCGCCTATACTACATTTAAACAACAGAAGTTGACCCAAGGGGCTGTAGAGATGGCACATTACTCGCCAGGTCTCCAAAAACCCAGTTTCAAAATACACTGAAAGCTGAAAGTTGTCTTGTTAATTTGTTATTATGGAAAGTAATCACAATCACAGTGATTTAGCGGTCGTTAAAATGTGTTCAAAATTTGCAAATTAATGATGAATCATCTCATAAATAATGTTACACTGTTCCCCCTATATACGCTGCTTTCATAAACTAAAGCTATCAGTATCAGTGTTGCTATCAGCATCAGTGTTGCTATCAGCAGTACTGGTCCTGTATTTACTTTGGATGTAGTCATGCAAGATGTAGCGGTGGTAATATAAACGCTCATATTTGACATTAAGTATTTCAGTAATCTCCTCTCTAATTGCGCTGATTTGTTATTTCTGTTCTAACAGGCAGTCATGTTATCTGATGCAGATTGTTAACAGGGTGAAAGGGCGGGCTGCTGCAAAAGTTCACGTGTTATTCTTTTATCTTCTGCCTTAAAAGGCTCACCTCTGGCAGCACAATTGTGGCTGAACACGTATGGTCTGGGCCAGTTTTAAGTAAACTGGTGGATTAAAACCTGCAGAAGCAACTATCAGATATGGCTGCATCTCCCCACATGAAGCGGAAAATGATTTCCTCAACCTTCCCTGCTCTGATAATTACCTTATTAATCAAGCCACCCAAGTCTGTAATGTGCATTTCAGCCTGGGCTTCTTTTCTCCTTTTTAGCTGTTGCTGATACTAACCAGCTGGTTTTCAACCGATTTTACAAGCCATTCAGGGTAATTAGTGGCTACTTCTTTCAAATTAGGAATTTTAAATGAAATCTCAGTGACGTGCAAGGTCCCTCACTCTGCACACGAGAGCTAGTACACTGAGAGCGCCGTTGCGCCGCATATGCCCAACTGGAGCATCTGCCTGGATGTTCATTTGAATTCCCAAGCCTACAGATGAACACATTTGCACATTTTAATCTGTATTTCTGATCTGACAATTGAAAATACAGGTGGACTCAAGGCTTGACATGCTCTCTCGCAAAACTAAAAAGCCTTGGGGGATGCCCTTGTGTGGCAGGCATATATTTTAGTCCAGCGGCTCTCTCTGAGAAGTTTTGCAAATATCATCTTGAATGTGAATCTACTAATCTATGTGACCCCGATGCTTTGACCTATCTAAAAGATTCCTATAAGGAACGACGAAGGGGTTCAGCTACAGCAAGCTACTTAATGCAACAGCAGTGAGAGTTAGCAGGCTCATAATTGGCTGAGAGATGACAAGAGTGATGATGAATCCACCTTGCCCAGTTTTGTCAGTGGATACCATCTGGGTGTGAATAAGAGGTGTCGCATAGAGCCAGCCAGGCACTGATTAGCGGCATCTAAGTGATCCATTACGAAATGCAGCCTCTCGCTCTTCATGGGCGGGCCTGATATTGAACATCGGAGACTGTGAGAGACAGCTTGGCTGGACTGCTGAGCTCAACACATCTATATTACAGAGGAAGTGCTCTAATGCTTCACATTTAACAGACCCTGCTTCAGCATCCTACATTTCTATTTAATGCTACAGCGTCTACTGTAAAAAGAAAGCAGAACGCCATGTGTGAGAGTCTCTAATCTGGCTGTCGGTTGGTGTTCTGAGTGTGTGACATCATTGGTGAATCACGCACGCAGACACGCCGGGAGGAATTGTTCCACGGTGACTGGTTGCCATAGAAATGTTCCCATTGTGGAAAAGTTAACAGACAGAGAGAGGGTGAGAAAAGAGGAAGACGGTAGAAACGTGGCGTGTCAAAATATTCAGGTTATTTTCCACAAGTGGAAACAGCGCTCTGTTCCACTAACAGCTCTGAGGGCTTGAATTCTCAACTTTTTTTTTGTCATGTATGGGTGAGAGAAGAAGGAGTTGACATTTGGTAAACAAGAACAGGGTAATTGACTCAATTGGCCAGTACAATGGTACAAGTTAGATTTCTGCCGTGACGGGACCTCAATTAGCCCATAAAACAGAAGCTATGGCTGTAAAATGCTTCTCTGCCAGGCTTATTGGAAAACCTGGGGCATTGTTTTATGTTATTCTGTGGCTGTGTCACTGCAGACCAGTGAAATAGGTAAGCCTAATAATCCACTTTAGGTTCTTAATCACAGGTACAATAGCAAATGCAGCACATTCCAGTATTTCCCCACAGATTTAGATTCTATTTGTGGTGAATAAACAATACCATTTGTAAGGCTCTCCTCTGCAAAAAATTGAATTTCCAAGTATTTTGTGACAGATATTGGGTTCAATTCCACCATCTTGTACTGCAGCTGTCAGCGGTAGCCCTAGTTCTGCCCTGTGAACCGCTTTTAGACCTGCTGCAGGTTCTGGTAAGAGTGGCCCTCCAGCTCTCAGCACAGGCAAAGAAGAACTCCTTTCACAAACTGCAGTCCAAGATGGTGGAGTTGGAATCCCAGATCCTGACGGAGGAGCTGAAAGATATCCAGGGCCACCGCAATAACAAGCCCGGCAGGACAAGAAGAGCTGGTTTAACAGCAACAGAACTTTCAAAATAAGAGCACAGGATTCTCCACTGGTAAATCAGTCAATCACAGATGGCACCGTTATTTCAAATAGATTGAAAAAAATTGTGTTAGCAAATGTACTTTGGTGGCAGTTATTCGATATATGTATGGCAACGGCTACAGTTTTTTA
Source organism: Neolamprologus brichardi (assembly GCF_056152115.1). NCBI lineage: Eukaryota > Metazoa > Chordata > Actinopteri > Cichliformes > Cichlidae > Neolamprologus > Neolamprologus brichardi. The sequence continues at coordinate 8,228,286 of NC_142117.1, read as the reverse complement.
ATGGAGTGACAATCTTTGTATAAAATTTAATAAGAAAAAACTAAATAAAAATAAAGGAATCAAACCTCAAAGTATGCTTTTATCTCAGTGCGCAGGCTTTCAGGTGATGCAGTTAAAGAGGCACTGATAATGCAAGTTGCTCTGATGAGTCCGCTGCATTTTTCTCTGTGCTGTCTCCAGGCCACGGCTCACACAGACAGCACTTAACCAATGATTTAAAAGCCAAAGGTGAACCTGAGCAGCCTCTTTGCTGCTGGCAATCAGTAGACCATGAGGTTTAATGGATTCTGATGTGATGTGTGTACGTGCGTATTTGCACTGTTGTTCTTACAGGAGCCAGTACACTGACCTGCAGACATGAAACTTTAAAATGAAGGATTTTGGCATTAAAACTCAGTCGGTTGTATTTAAAATATCTGAGGTATAAAAATGTGTGCTACGTTGCACTGAATAAAGATTCTGCACAGCAGTCTTGAGCACCCTGTCTGCTCTGAGTACGGTTCATGTCTTCGTGTTCACTCTGCTGTTCAGTGGGGCAGTGGGGGAGCAGGGAGGGAGGGAGTCGGTGGAGGAGCAGAGTCGGCAGTCAGCATGATGATGCTCTAGCAGAGATCTTGTACCCATGTTTTTCAAAAGCTTGTGTTCTTTATCAGAATAAGAAAAAGCGCATCGTGTTGGGGTAGTGATATCCCCCTGAAATCATCATGGAATATTCCACTGAAAAAAAACAAGCTGTGAAATGAAGTTTAGATTCATGAGGCAGGGTTAGACATGAGTTCTTGAGATGGATTTTCTCCAATGATGTATAAAATCCTCCCATGTTAGACTTTCTCAGAGCAGCTGTTTGAAAGCAAATAAGATATTATTTATGGGTCGTTTCTGATTTCCAATTAAAGCCCAACATCATATGTTATTCTAGAGCTCCTTGACGCTATGCATCACATCTCCTCCAGATTATCCTCCCTCCGATCTGTGAGCAGCTCTGCGACACAGGAGGATTAGCACGTCTTGAGTGTGGGATCCCCTCTGCCGTGACAGCGCCCCTCTGACAGATAGTTTTGTCGTTCATTTATTCAGGCTGCTGTTTTGTTGCGGTTAAGTGGACTTGACACGACAAGGTCAGGGTGAAGCTCCTGTGTTGAGCTAACTTCATCACCAGTGTTTGTTGCACATCAGATGCGGCCTGCATAGACTGGTGACTCACTGCAACAAGGAAGGGAAATATGGCTTTCATAGTAGGTCAAGTTGTCCAGTGCTGTTCCTTTAGATGATTGAAACTAGAGCATCAGACGGCTCCATTGTGAGTCACAGTGGGATTGGAGACAACCTGTACCTGTTGAGATCCTCTTCAGCCTTTTACAAAAGAAATCATCAAATTGCTCAGTCAGCCAAGTGTGTTGACCCATATCAAGTAACAACGTGGGAGCATTAGCTCAGCATGCAGCCCTTGCTGCTGACGTGCTCCCACGTGAGTACAGGCCGTGCTATAAAAAGTTAGCAGACAAAGGAACTCGTCAACACCTGATACTCCCTCTGTGGTTTGAGTTTACAGAGCAGACAGATTTGACTGACGACGGGGTGGAGGGAGGAAGGTCTTCAGTCTGGTTCTCTTAGTTCTCTATGGGGAAATTACCTGTCTACACACACACACACACACACACACACACACACACACACACACACACACACACACACACACACACACACACACACACACACATTTAAACAGACAGAATTTTAACTATGTCAAAAAAAATAAAAATCTACCCGACAGAGTTGATGCCACTGGAGGGATTCACTTGGGTAACAGCTGTTTGGAGATAATCTGTAAATAAATATGAGTGAAACACATAGAAATGCTCCATTTCCTCAACCATCTCCGTTCTTGCAGCCGCACAGCTAAATCCTCCATTGTATCTTGAGAAGCATCTTCTCAGTTACCTGAACTATTAGTTTGCTAATTAGCCAGCAGGCAAAACCACTAAAGCTAACGTGAGTGCAACCAAGCATCAAGTATTTTTCTGCAACTTCTGTTTCAGCCCTTCAACGTGAAACACTATGCTCATCCAGAGTGCTTAAATAGGACATTTAACTTGCTATTGCGTGCTACATAAGTCGGTTAAACATAAGCACAGTCCAGCTTTGGAGTAACTGCTGTACATTATTGATGGTGTGCAGCGTGCAACTCGTTAAAACACAGATTAAAGTGTGTAAAGAGAAAATTCTTCAGTTCACAAAGGCTTGTAGTAGTACTCTGTACTCTGAATCCAGGAGTTCCTTCTCCATCAAAAGGCAGCACTGTGTTTTCTCCTGTGACTCATAGCAGGATGTATTCAGAGCTGGCTCACATTCACGCTGAGCTACTGTATGAGTTTTCACTCACTCTTATTTTTTTTCTTTTCTTTTCTGCCGTTTCAGGTGAATGTTGACGACACCATTGAAATGTTACCAAAATCAAGAAGAGCTCTCACTATTCAAGAGATTGCTGCGTTAGCACGATCCTCC